>NW_026057579.1:13134069-13154570 GCF_023721935.1 Panthera uncia
AAGATCCAAGAAAGGTCCCCTTGAGGGAAGGGAAGAATACCCACTGTGAAACTATTCCAGACTCTTCTCTATAATAAAAGCCTACTCTCCAGGGGGAAAGGTCACTGAAACCTTCCTGTCCGTTCTGGCAGAAGAAAATCCCTCCTTAGTCCAGCCTCCCTCTATCACCTAAAGAAGAGGGGTGGGGCGGAATCCATAGTCAGCTGGAGACTGGGTTTCAAGGAAATAGGTTGGAAATGCTGCAGACAGGAAAAGGAGTAGCGGGCACGAAGGATGGGGGAAAATGCTATAACCATAGAGAAGGACCTAGATACTTGCACAAGCCACATCTTTAAGGCACAGTCCCATTGAAAGACTGACGCTTTATCAGAAATTTTAGAATGATCTCTTTTCCCCCACATGCTACCACCACACCAACAAGCCTCCAGTATAAAAACAGTGGATGAGAGCTAAAAGAGCTGGAATACACAGCCTCTTTCTCAGAATCAGTACAGAAAGAAGGTCCAAAGCCAACAGAGGAGATAAAACAAGGACACCAGATGAATTAGAAGCCTCTGTAACCTATAATCATAACAAATATTAAAGATGACCCAACTCCTGGCCAGACTGACACAAACTCTCATACCAAAGACCTATTTACCTCATAACCATTACCCATACAACAAATCTAGCTTTCAATAAAAAGTTACAAAGTATGAAAAAAGGTGAGGAAAGACACACTCTGAAGAGACAAAGCAACAAGGAGGCTCAAATATGACACAGATGTTAGAATTACTGAACAAGGACTTCAAAATAACTATGGTTTCTGTAAAAAGCTCTAATGGAAAAGGCAAACAACAGACAAGACTGGTAATATCAGCAGAGACATGAGGACTCTAAGAATGAACCAAAAGGAAATACTAGAAATCAGAAACACAGTAAGACAAATGAAAAACGTCGTTAATGAGCTCTTCACAAGACACAATACAAATGAGGGGGGGGGGGCAGCTGGCTGGCTGGCTCAATAGAGAGTGTGACCTTTGACCTTTGGGTCATGAGTTCAAGCCCCACGTTAGGCAGGGAACCTACATAAAAAAAAAAAAAAAAAAGCAGTGAACAAAGATAGATCAACAGAAACTTTCCAAACAAAAATACAAAAAGAAAAGGGTATCAAGAAAAAATTAAAAACAAAATATCAATGAACTGTGGTACAAAATCAAAAGAAATAACACATATGATTAGAATACCACGAAGAGAAGACCATATACAGCAGAAGAAATTTTTGAAGTAATAATGACCAAGAACTTTCCAAAATTAATGACAGACACCAAACTTCTCCCTAGAGAAGCTCCCTGCTGCAGGGAAAAGGCCTACTTGTGTCCTTACCTTCCTCACACAAATCTCTTGGCCCCTGGTATTGAAACTGGTTTTAATGGGAAGGGGAAAGGTGGTTGTATTAGTTTCTCATGACTGCTATAACAAATTACCATAAACCTGGGTGCATGAAATAACACAAATGTATTATAGTACAAGTCAAAAGTCTAAAATCAGGCAGGCCTGGTTCGTTCGATAGACTCTTGGGAAAATCTGTTGCTTTGCCTTTTCTAGCATCTGGAGGCTTCCTGAATTCCTTCCAGAACCACTCCAGCCGCTAGCTTTCGTCCTGTTAGAAATATTCCCATCTTCCCAATCAAAGGAGGGACGCAGAGACTGGGAGCACAGGGAAGCAAGGCTTTAATCAACATTCTTGCAAAAGTGGGCGTCCGAGGGACAGGCACCCTGGGGGCAGTTACAGCAGACAATTTACTTCCTGGCATGCAAGACCTTCCCCTGGTTCCTCATTGGCTGAGTAGCACAGAGGTTACAGCCTTACCTGGACATTAGCTATGCCCATGTAAGGCAAAAAGGAGTCTGACTGTAACAAATGTACATTCGCTTAGGTGAGGCAGAGACCCTCAGTCCCTCCTCCCTTTGTTCTTTGGCACATGCTCATTGCAAAGCCTGTGAAAATAAGCCCATGAAATGGAGAGGGGAAGAAGAAGCATGAAGTGAACTATCTTGGGACCCCATTGGGGGGGGGGGGGGGGGGGGGGGGGGGGGGGGGGGGGGGTTCATACATATTTCTAATAGGTTGTAAACATGTTGTTAGCACAGCTTTTATTTGGTATTTCTGAAAATGAATCACCTCCCTTACTTCTCACCTGTCCCCACAGCTCCTACTTCTCTTCTGTAATTAAATCTCTCTCTCCCCCCCCCCCCCTCTTTCCCCCTCTCTGTTTTAAGGACATGTGTGATTACATTATCCCCTGAATAATCCAGGATAATTTCCCCATCTCAAGGTCCTTAACTTAATCATACCTGCAAAGTTCCTTCTTCTATATAAGGAAACATTCACAGGTTCCAGAAATTAGTACCTGGATATCTTTAGAGGCCATTATTCACCCTACCAAAGTACCCTTTTGAGATCTGGGCAAAGCAGGGAAAATAAAATGACCACAATATACTTCCATGGATCTGGCATTCAGACACAGGTTTGAAGATTATTAAAAAGCTTGCTACAGAGCTTCACATTAGCTACTAAGGATACAAAAGAACTCTAAGACAAAATTTACTCAAAGACTTCCAGTGAGACAAGCTGCACACATAAGAAATGTTGGTAAATGCTTGCCTCCTTTGTTTTACAAAATAAAAGTCAGCTGTCATAGCCCTCTTTAATTCTGACAAGTTGTACAGACACTAATTGCAAAACAGACGTTGTCTTACAAATTTTCAATATGAACTCATAGGCAGGGCTTTGAGCATCTTCCAACTTGAAGGTTTATTTTTGAAAAGGGAGAAAAAATAGTTTATTTTCCCATGGAGGTTGACATGGTTTGCATTCTTTCAGTGGAACAATAAAATTCATGACCTTTTAAGAATTTATTTTAGAGCATGAAGATGTCTTTGACATACATTCCTGTCACCCTAGGTGATAGGTTCTGGTATTATTAGAAAGAGACCTGAGAAAAACTAAGAGAAGGTGGTTTGTTTGTACTGGGGAGAGGAGTAGAGGAATGGGAGCTGGTTGGGGTATATATAGATGGAAATGACATTTATAACATTTTTAACAAACAGTACCATTGGCAGCAACCAGTAAGAATGAATGCCAGCTGAAAACAAGCCTTACACCCTTACCGCACATATCTCTTGCTATCGGCCCTGAACATGCAGCAAAATTGTCATGAGAAAATAAACATATTAGTACTCTTGGTTCAGCATTCTTATATTTCTGGACTTCCGTTGTGTACTACCGTTTATAGAATTACTCTAAAAAAAATTTTTTTAATCACATTCAAGGGGATGGGGAATAAGAAAGCTCCCAAAATAGCAACTGCAAAGAGGCAAAGTTTCCCTTTGGAGATAGGGATGGAGATGGTGACAGGAATTAAGGTTTTGAGCATCAGGGCAGCTAGCAACTGCGTCCTGTCTAATGGGAATAAAGGGTCTTCTCATCGACCTTTTCTAAATTGTAGATCTTTCCTCTCATTTGACCACTTCTTCCCTTCCCTCCCTCCCTCCCTCTCTCCCTCCTTCTTCTTTTCCTTCTCCTTCTTCTTCTGCTACTACTACCAGTACTATTACTTCACACACACACACACACACACACACACACACACACACACCTCTCTTTTCCAGGTCCTCCTTCACTCAGCACATCTTCAACTCTATTCCCTAGCTGGATGATTCTAAATTTATTATCCCAGTGGAACTCTTCTCTCCAAAATGAGTGTCATTTTGGAAATGTCCTACCTTTGCATAAAGGCAATTTCACATATGCCCTCAAATAGATCCTTGTAAAGTTATCTTATTAAAACCTTTGAAGTTGACATTAAAAACCGTACTTTCCAGGACACCTGGGTGGCTTAGTTGGTTAAGTACCTGACTCTTGATTTGGGCTCAGGTCATGATCTCATGGTTCATGAGATTGAACCCCACATGGGGCTCTGTGCTGACAGCGTGGAGCCTGCTTGGGAATCTCTCTCTCTCCTTTCTCTCTCTGACCTCCTGCACACATGTGCTCTTGCTCTCTCTCTTAAAATAAACAAATAAACTTTCAAAAACAACAATATTTTCCTTTATGGAGACATGAGGCTAGGACTCTCTGCTCTCTTCTTTTTCTGCCTGACTACCATAGCAACCACCATTGTGCCATTTTTGTAATAATGCAGTCAAATGATTGGGCTGATACAGAGAACCAAGAAAATATATGGAAAAATTATTAGCAACTGATTTTTTAAATGACTTAACAAATTAGTTTAGTTAAAATTACTAATTCAAAATCTTCATGTGAACAAATGAAAATGTTATATATAGGGCTTGTAACAAAACACTGGTGTTTCAACATATACCATCTCACCAGCTGCCCACCTCATCACATTAGCCCAGGCTAGAGCTCCACTCCTGTGAACATGCATAGCTAATGACACTGTCACTACGTGGCCTGGGAAAACAGGACGGTGGCACAGCTAATACTAAATACAGTTAGGCATTAGCTAACTGACAGGTGAAAGATGAATTAGAAGTTTTAGAGCACTCTGCAAACTTGGCCAGACCAATCTGAAGCAACAACAAAGTTCTCAGAAATCAATAGTTTTCATCCTTTACCTTCCAGACTTCTGGTTGCCTGCTTCTAGAGATAGCACTTCTAGAAGTAGCATTTCTAGAAGCTTCTCTCCTGTAGAATGCCAAATCACATGTAAAGAATGAGACTAGCCTGGCCTTTCTGCCCTGATCAGCACCTCCAACCACCTAGGGAAGCTGACAGGTGCGACACAGACTTCCAGCTCAGTTCCCAAGCATCAAGCCTACACACCATGACCCAACATGCTGCCACTAAAACCTGGCACCGAAAGAGAAATTTCTTTCTGTGCAGATGCCAGGTCGAGCCTCATATTGGCAAGCAGCATGTGCTTGGGTTGGCTTGGTCTCCTCTGAGGCAGATTGTTCAAGTCACAGGGAGAGTGTTGATTTTATGACAGACCCAAATGAGCTATAGGGCCTACCCAACTAGTGCATTTAAAGTAGGTGGAGTACCAGGTGAGACTTCTGTGGCATAAGTAATGGGAAAAGCCATGGGGCCCCTGAGTCTTGGAACACACCCAGGCAACCATAAAACAAAGAGCTTCTTAAACTAAAATGTTATACAGAAGCATTATCATAGTTTATTCCCTATCCTCAAAAGGACTAAAAAGTGAAACAGAACATTATCACAAGAAGTTAATATTGGCATCTGTGGGTGCTCCATGGTATGGTCATGAGATACTAGATAATTATAGATGTATATGATCACATGGCAATTGGTAAAAGTTACTGAGTATCAATAACCTTCTCAAGCTTTTTGCAAATTAATCCTCATAAAACCCTGTTACATGATAACTGGCTTTGCACTCATTTTAGAGATGAAGAAGCTGATGTTTGAAGGTCACATAGCTAAGGATAGACTTTGTATTCTTAAACCTTTACACAATACTGCCTCTTAACCATGTTCAACTTTTTAGAAAAATACAATACTAAATGTCATAAAAATATAGAAAGACTACAGCTGTTTTTGCTCATTTTCAGGCAACCTAATGCACTCAATACTTTTCAAAGATGATACCTACTTACATCTACTAAGTACATTGTTATCCCTAGACTGTCTATCCCTAGAAAAATATATTAATTTATATGTTGCAGTTGGAAATTATATTAAGTACCTTTCCCAAAAATTCCCATAAGTACAAATTAACTCTGTTATTCTAAACCCACTTGTTGCCTTCTTGCTCAAGAACTGCAGACATGCTGAGAACAATACTTGTCCTATGCTTCATTCATAGGCTAGAAAACCCAATCCCATCCCCACTGACTGATCTTATTATTTTCAGATACAGCAGAAGGAAAACATCCTCATTCTCTGGGCACTTTCCTTATGTGATTTCCGATTTCTGTGCATAGGAAAAGATGTGTGCAGAATTACAATAGTCTAATTTCCATTTGCCTTCATTTTCCCAATTCCATTTTCTACTCCATCTTTTGCCTTAAATCTTTTGTTTTAATTTAGCCAAGTTGATAGACAAATATTCTAGAGAGGAAGAAGAAGAAAAATAGATAAGGAAGCCTTTATTTAAAGGACATGGTAAAGAAAAAGAAAGTAGATACTAGATCAACATTCTGGGAGTGTTAAGATAGTTTTAAATAAAATTTCTCTAGTACAAGAGTAAAAAGAAACAAAGTGAATTTGTCATCATCATAAAAACTAACAGGTGTGAAGGATTACCATATGCTGAATGTTCTAGATAGAATATCTCACCAAATGCCCCAAACATGTAAATTAGATATGATTATCTCATTTGGGCTGGTGAGACTCCTTCACAACTTTTCTTTTTTTTTTTTTTAAACGTTTATTTTTGAGAGAGAGAGAGAGAGAGAACGAGAGTCAGAATGCAAGCAGGGGAGAGGCAGAGAGAGAGGGAGACACAGAATCTGAAGCAGGCTCCAGGTTCCACGGTGTCAACATAGAGCCCAATGCAGGGCTCAAACTCATGAACCATGAGATCATGACCTGAGCCGAAGTCAGATGCTTAACTGACTGAGCCACCCAGGCGCCCCTCCTTCGCAACTTTTCTGACTCTAGCATGTAGCCTACCCTCTAAAGGGCTTTAGGCAGACCTTTTCTCCTGCGTTTATCACAGCATGGTGTGATTCATTATTTGTTTAACATTTATAATCTGAATATACTGTGAGGTCAATTAAAACAGGAACTGGACTCTCTTTACCTCTTTCTCCCCATATCTTTTCAGAATTGCAGTCCATGGTGAGTGCCCAGTTAATGCCTCACAAGTGCATACATTAAAGTTAGAGGAAGGGAAATACAGGAAACACAGAATTTCATTTGAGGAGCTTTCGAATTAGGAACACAGTCTGTTTTGTGGTAATGAGAGAATTGTGGCCGTAAAATACCTCCTGTTCCTAAATAAACTTGGAGCCTTAAAACACTTGCCTTGTCAAAAACTGTGTTTGAATATATTTAATGTTTGGCTTACCAATTTGTCTCTGGGACTGAGCACACAGTAGGGACTTCATGCACTGTGCTTTTAAATGAATGTCAAAAGGGGACTAAAGGAGAGTGTTGATATATTCCACTTATGTAGCCAGAGTGTTTTTTCATAATGACAGAATCAAAATGTCTTTGAGTGACTGCCTTTGCTACTCTAGCTGTGGCCCACATTGGGGTTCCTCCCTTCCTGTCTCCAAGCCACCCATCAGGACAGCTTCTTCCACTTTCTCATCACTCAGTATAGCGAAAAGCAAAGTACAGACCCATTCAAAGGGAACACTCAACAGCTCCACCATACCCCCTCCTAGAGGAATAACAATTTCCAAGCAGGTTCAAGTTATAACCTATGCTGGTCCCCAGAATACAAATTGTTTTCCTTGACTGTTCAATCTTCTTGTACCCAGTTTTCATTATGAAAACCAGACTTATAAGAATGATGCTTGTATGTGGGTTTCAGATGACCTATCATTCCACACAATAACAAACTGCAGATTTTGTCCTTCAACCTGACACCATGTTAGGTCCTTTGCACTGATGTTATATCCCTATAAGGTAGAAGTAAAGGATTTACTCCTTCTCTTAGGAGGTCAGTAAGCTTGGGCTGCAGTCTAAGTTCCAGGCATACAGTAGCTAAAGGAAAGACCCTGAGACTCTTCTTCACGGGAGCTGAGATATGCCAGTCTCCAAACAGCAGAGGAACAAAGCTCCAATTACCAACAAATGGCTAGAGAAATAGGAGATATAGGAGACACAAATAAGACAAACAGGAGAAATCTTTCCAAGGCCTCTACATGACAAAAAAAAAAAAAAAATGGGGGTAAGGGAGTTGCAATGGTGCTTTTCTTGCTCACTGTGCACAGCCAGGGGAATCATGACTTTCTCAAATTAAATGGAATGACTTTCCAGGTTTTATTCAGGTGGTGATGTTGCCTACATGATCAACCCTCTTTTTCATCCTGGCTAGATAAGGTGAAATGATGACATTAGCAAAACTTGTGGAATTTATTAAACTCCCTGGATTAAAAGTCAAAAATCAACATTTTTAGGTAATAATTTTTCTGGATTTGGAGTCTGAGGCAGCCCCCTTTCTGAATTAGAACAGGAAGGAGTCAATGCACAATAGGTCTATGGTGTGCAAGCTTAACCAAGCTGTGTGGAGCTGAACTGATTAACTGACCTCATTGTAAGAAAACACCAGGAAGGCTTAATTTGTTCAAATAAAGCCAATAAGCACTGATATAGAGTTCTTTTTAATACAACATATAAGTCACAATATAATTTTGTGGTATATACAAATATTTGTACACCATTCTTATCTGAGTAACACTATAAAGTATATGAAATACAATGGGCATATGAGGATCTGATTAAAAGTCATTCTTGTCAACCTAATTTTATAGTGGAATAACATCCTCATTACCAAATGAGTAGAGTTAAAGAATCATTACAAAAATAGGTACTTTCCAAGAAGGGAGAAAGTGTTAATATGGTCTAAGTTGCAGATTACCTTGTATTTAAATAAACAGGTAAGAAAAAATATATATAACTAATTTTATGAGAGCTGGATTTAAATGCTGCTCAAGTAACACTTACAAGAGATCACTGAATCTCTCTCGTAAGGAAGGCTAGAGAGAGGTAGAACAATTGTAGATTTTGTACTGTGTACCAGGCCCTGCTATATACTTGTCATCTAAAGTAAACCTCACATGTAGAATCATTTCATCATTAAACTACATTCCACAGATCTCTGAGTACTTACATGCGCTGGGCACCATTTAAAACACTGAAAATTCAACAGTGAATATAAAGACAAGATCTCTGCTCTCATAAATAGCTGTCAAACCAGTAAGAAAATAGGATATTATGAATTTTCTATAGTAATAAGTGCTACAAAGACAACAAAAGAGTAAAAGAGAATAGAAAGTGACTGGGTTTTATCCAGAGTGGTGTTAGATTGCCATATCATCCACCCTCTTTTCTATGCTGGTCAAATAAGGTGAGTTGATGGCACTGGCAAAATCCTTTAGAATTCACTGAGCTCCCTGAGTTGAAAGTCAAAATCAGCCACAATAAATAATGATTTTCCAGATCTGGGAGTCTGAGGCAGCTCCCTTCCTGAATTAGAACAGGATAGAGTTGGAACAGGTAGAGAACAGGTACAGAGGGGAAATGCTACATCATTGGGATTTTCAAAAAATACCTCTGAAAACTCACATTTGCATTGAGGCAAGAAGGATAAGGGTTTAGCTGATGCAAAAAATGTAGGGAAACGGCATTTGAAGCAGAGAGACAGTGGCAGAATGAGTGAAGGGGAGAAGAGCTAAGGATGAGACTGGTGAGCTAGTCAGAAGCTGATAACTGGGATCTTTGGGTGCACGGGAAAGCATATGGATTGTTCTTCAAGCGTAAGAGCAATATACCTAATAGTGTTAAGCAGGTTAGTAATATATCATACATCAGTAGAAGCACCTTAGGGCAAGGGAAGAAATGTTTTTCTAACACTCAGAACACTAGGAAGTCACAAGATATCACCAGTATATAGCAAGCCCTTGCTCTCCAGATAAGAGTTAGCCAATTTAGTTTTGACAACTTTTCTTCACACTCACACACACTCATACACATACAGCTGCAAGCATTCCATCATAGCACCCAGCTCCCTCCTTCTCATGGGCTTGAAGGCTCAGCAACACTACTTTATTGCACCTCTGGAAAAAAAATGCATGTAAGATTTCTCCTGGCTCAAACAGGAAGGTTCTTAAAATGCTTTAGTTGATTTGATTCCAGTAGGCTATGCCTTCCATTTCAGGGAAGACATTATGTCCTCTTCAAGCCTGACCTTCTACCTCATGATATCCTTTGAGGGGAGGGAAACTTGGCTTTAAAGGCAAATACACAATTTAACAAATTCTTTTTGATAATCCTTAAAATCACACTGAGATTGTTCTGAGACCCATGAGAAAAACAAAGTTAAATATAACATGATCCCTGGGCTCTAGAGCTGTGGCATATAAGTATTACTACTTGGTACTAATCAATTTGTCAAAGGTACATTGGCACTTGCTAGAAACATTTTTCAGATCATCCTTCTGTACTGAGATCCAAAAATTACACAGTTGTTCTGATATATGCTGTACAAGAGTCACATTTGATTCTATATATACTTTAGCAAAATATCACTACATAATAGTGATAATAAGTGATACCTCAGAATCACATTCTTATTTCTTGTCATTTTTCACTTGATTTTTTTACCCAATTTAAAATTCATTGCTGACATTAATTAAAGCTAAAGTTGAGTTCAGCAACTCTAGAAACATCTGCAAAATGAAATGGTGCATTTGTATTTTTAGAGCAGTTTTCTCTTAATTTCATACTTTGAGTGTGGTAGAGTTCAGAAGTGACAGTAGCTAACAATATTCATTTTTCAAAGCAAGATTGCATTTAAAATGGAGAGTTTGTATTCTTCAAGATAGGGCTAGTATTGACATGGGTCATATAAAAGAATTAATGAGAATTACAGAACTGGGCATTTAAAATTAGGGCCACCAGATAAGGTATAGACTATATAATTCCTGAAACTATAACCCACATTTAGGTAATGAGACTAATGGTGCCCATTGAGAGGTGGAGTCCAACTAGTTTAACAGGCTGAGGATAAAGATGTCAGCATCCCAAAGAAGATTCTTCTTTGATCAAATCCTATGAGAAGGAGCAGAAATCTGTAGTTTGGAGGAAGTGCTATCCTTAGATGGACCAACACTTCAGTTTTGTTTCCCCGGGGAAGGGTACTTTTCCCAAAGACAGGCCCCTAAATCCTTCCTCCTAGTTTAGTGCATATATGCTCAGTAAGGAAATTTTTGGTTGTAAAAGTAAGATTCTTAAGTCACAAATGAAGATTTAATAGAACAACAACAAATGGTATAACTGCAAATTGTGTGCTTCCTTCCTATAGAAACATTTGACCATCAAGATGCTTAAAATGGAGTCCTACATGAATGACAGACTGGCCTAGAAGATTTCAAAGGCTCCTTCCCAATCAACCATTCCAAGAATATGGATCAACAGCTGCATTCTTTGTGAAGTGACAGTCCCACTACCATTTAAATCCCAGCTCAAATTACTTTAGAGCCTTTATCATTAACAACAACAACAACAACAACAATGAGTGCCATTTAAATATGCTGAGCTCTTTCCAAACTCCAAAAGAAATCATTTGCTTTTACTGCCCTCTATACATTGCTTGTTTCTTTTCTACTCATTTTCCAGTCCTGCTTCTCAAACACATGTGCTCTGCTCTTTCCACTACTTTTTGAGATGTGTCTTATATACTCCTGGCCATGTCATTGAGAATTCCACTGTTCATGGCCTACATTTCTTCTCTATGTTCATCTTTCTATCACAGTTGATACCAGGGACTCCTCATCTACCCTCTCTTTACTTACAATAATCTAAGTTCACGGAGAGGGTGTTTCTGGATGAGTTTAATATTTGAATGCATAGATAGAGTAAAGCAGATTGCTGTCCCTAATTGGGGAGCCCTCATCCAATTAATTGATCAAGACCTGAATAGAACAAAAAGGTGGAGTTAGAAGGAACATCTATGGCCTGTTTGCACTGGACACCAGTCTTCTCCTGCCCATGAACTGGAACTTACACAATTGGTTCTCCTGGGTCTCCAGCTTGGGAGTGCTCAGCCTCCATGACTGTGTGAGCCAACTTCTTATAATCAACCTCTCTGTCTGTCTCTCTGTCTCTCTCCCTCCATGTATGTGTGTGTGTGTGTGTGTGTGTTTGTGTGTGTGTGTGGGGGGGGGGTGCACACATGTTATCCTATTGGTTCTACTTCTCTAGAGAACCCTAATACACTTATTTCTCTCAACTAAAAAGCTCCTGAAGAACAGAAACCATTCCTTATTATTCTCCGCCTTCTTTTCCCATGTGTATTGTCATGTTTTGCATGTTGTGGGTATTGTATAAATGTTGTTAAATGAATCCCTAGAGAAAGGAAATTTACTGTTGAAATCCCTTACTGAGAGTGTGATGTATTAGCATAAGCAATATTGCTTGTCAGGCCCATTAGAGCTCCCAGAAAGCCAGGGCATTTCCTGTGGACAAATAATTTGAGTGGCCCTGGTCACAATGAAGAAGAGGAAGGGGAAAGCCTTTTCTCTCAGCAGAGGGCTGCTGCTGAGTCAGTTCTCCTAAGGAGGCTTCCCCTGTGTTTGCAATCACTTCAGTATTTCTAAAATGGCCAGAAAAGATGCAAAGGAGGAAAAATCAAATTGCCACTCATCAAATCAGAATCAGAGAGAAAATTAAAGAGCTGGATTTCCTGAGACTTTATAGATTATTCCATTCAAAGAATAAAAACTTCATTTTTTTCTTTTAGTACAAAAATTATGAAGGGAGAAGGAGACAAAGAATGGCGAGTAGAGGCTCGGTAGAGCCTGGGTAGAGGCTCACTCCAGAAACTATTTAAAAACCTACAGGCCTTGATCAAAAGGAATAAAAAAGAACAAGGCATGTTAATCTCTAAAGACAGCCTTGCTAAGGCATGTAACAATTCTCTCTCCATAAATACTGGAAACAGTGTTTGTCAGCCACAGCCTAGGCCATTTCTCAGTCTACTCTTTACAGTTCAAGGACAAGTAGGTAGCCAGTAGACAAGGAGGTGTCCAGTGCCTGACCCGGACACAATCAAAATTGTTATTCATGCAATTGATTCAAAACCCAGGCTCTCTAACAACCTTCAGAGAGAGCCTGACCTGACCTCACTGGGACTCTAGAGAATTTTCCATTCCCATTTCCAAAAACAATGTCATTGACCTCTATAAACAATAAGCAACTGGGATTCCAGGTTTAAAAAGAAACATCGAAACATCCTGGTACAAGTGCTGAACTTCTTGCTTCTTGGGAAATCAACCCAAAACTTAAATATAACCTGGAATTGGCACAGAGTATGTTTACAGTTTGAATGTTGATTGAATCTCTCCAGAGTCCCACAGGTTCTTATCTACAAAGCAGTAGGCTCCAGTGTCTGTAGCTCTATAAGCATGTGCATTCTCTCAATGGTCAGATTGTCTTCTGTGAATACGTTAGTTACATCAGTAAGTGAGACAAATTGCCTATTTGTTTTCAGGTTATGGAGCCATCATGTAGCCTGAATATACATACATGCTTCCAAGTGAATTGACATGCCTGTTTTCCACCATTTTTACCATTTCACTGAAAGTGGATTAAAACCTGATTGAGTATTGTTGATCTCAAAATCAAAATAAAGATCCAAAGAATTGAAAACCCTATTAACTGCTTCATATAAAGGGTTTAACTGTTAAGTATAAAACTGCCCATTACCTTAAATTAATCTATCCATTTAACTCAAAAAGAAACACTAGAAATAGTATCTCTGCGTAGACACATACAGCCTTGTGCTGCCTCAACACCAAAGACGTACCCAACTCGTTGGAAAGGGTTAAACATCCAGTTAGTACTAGGGATGGACTTGAGCACCAAGCCACAGGAAAGAATACCAATATGTACCTTAGGTCCCTATGACGCCAGGGCATGGTCCCACAGTGGGACATGATCCTTATTCCAGCAGAAGTGTACACAAAGCACACAGAAAGATACAGTGTCTGAGTGTTGACAAACTCAATTAAAAATATGTACTCAGAAAACCAAATCTCCAGCTCAAAAGTTAATGTGGGGATGACCAACATAGAAGATAAATCCAAGGGTAAAGTATCTGGCAGATTCAAGAGTGGACATTAGTGGTTAAGTGTAAAATATGCACCCAAAATTGCTATGGCACATGGGACTGGCAAAGCACATTTCTAACAATAGGAATAGGATTTGAATAGATTTGTTTGGTTGGAAAGCACAGGATTTTTAAAAAGTATAACCTGGATAAGAACCAGGTTATAACTAAGTTATAACTAATAACTAAGCCTGCCATAACATTAACTTTCAAGTCTTAAATACGTACTATCCTAGGGTAAAAACACTCTCCTGCCAAAACAGTTTTGAAAAAGAGGACAAAGTTGAAGGACTTACATTTCTCAATTTCAAAACTTACTACAATGCTACAGTAATCCAGACAGTGTAGTATAGCATAATAGTCATGTAGATCAATGGAATAGAATTGACAGCCCAGAAATAAACCCTCATATTTACGGCCAATTGATTTTTTGCTGAGGTGCCAAGACAGTTCAAAGGCAGAAAGAATAATCTTTTCAACAAATGAAAGAACAACTGGACATTCACATGCAAAAAAATGAGGTTGGATCCTTACCTCACACCATACACAAAACTAACTCAAAATGGATCTTCGACTAAAATATAAGACTTAAAACTATAAAACTCTTAATAAAAACATAAGAGCAAATTGGGCCAGGCAATGATTTGGACCAGGCAATTATGAAATTGGACCAGGCAATGATTTCTTAGGTTTGAAAATAAAAGCCCAAGCGACCAAAGAGAAAATATTACATAACTGGACTTCATCAAAATTTTAAAAAAAGTTTTGTGATTCAAAAAATGTTACCATCAAGAAAGAATAAAAACCTACAAAATAAAAGAATATGTTTATAAATCAAGTATCTACAAGAAACTAGTATACAGAATATATAAAGGGACCCATATAACTCAATAACAAAATGGCAACCCAATTTAAAAATGGGGAAAGGATGGCACAATAACAAACACTCAGATCAATGGAACAGAATAGAGAACCCAGAAATGGACCCACAAACATATGGCCAACTACTCTTTGACAAAACAGGAAAGAATATCCAATGGAATAAAGACAGTCTCTTCAGCAAGTGGTGCTGGGAAAACTGGACAGTGACATGCAGAAGAATGAACCTGGACCACTTTCTTATACCATACACAAACATAAACTCAAAATGGATGAAAGACCTAAATGTAAGACAGGAAGCCATCAAAATCCTAGAGGAGAAAGCAGACAAAAACCTCTTTCATCTTGCCCGCAGCAACTTCTTACTCAACACATCTCCAGAGGCAAGGGAAACAAAAGCAAAAATGAACTACTGGGACCTCATCAAAATAAAAAGCTTCTGCACAGCGAAGGAAACAATCAGCAAAACTAAAAGGCAACCCACAGAATGGGAGAAGATATTTGCAAATGACATATCAGATAAAGGGTTAGTATCCAAAATCTATAAAGAACTTATCAAATTCAACACCTAAAAAACAAATAATGCAGTGAAGAAATGGGCAAAAGACAGGAATAGACACTTCTCCAAAGAAGACATCCAGATGGCCAACCGACACATGAAAACATGCTCCACATCACTCATCATCAGGGAAATACAAATCAAAACCACAATGAGATACCACCTCAGACCTGTCAGAATGGCTAACATTAACAACTCAGGCAACAACAGATATTGGTGAGGATGCGGAGACAGAGGATCTTTTTTGCATTGTTGGTGGGAATGCAAGCTGGTGCAGCCACTCTGGAAAACTGTATGGAGGTTCCTCAAAAAACTAAAAATAGAACTACCCTATGACCCAGCAAATGCACTACTAGGCATTCATCAAAGGGATACAGGGGTGCTGTTTCAAAGGGACATGTGCACCCCCATGTTTATAGCACCACTATCAACAATAGACAAAGTATGGAAAGAGCCCAAATGTCCATTGATGGATGAATGGATAAAGAAGATGTGGTATATATTTACAATGGAGTATTCCTTGGCAACCAAAAAGAATGAAATCTTGCCATTTTCAACTACGTGGATGGAACTGGAGGGTATTATGCTAAGTGAAATTAGTCAGTCAGAGAAAGACAAAAATCATATGACTTCACTCATATGAGGACTTTAAGAGACAAGACAGATAAACAAACGTAAGGGAAGGGAAACAAAAATAATATAAAAACAGGGAGGGGGACAAAACAGGAGAGACTCATAAATATGGAGAACAAACTGAGGGTTACTGGAGGGGTTGTGGGAGGGGGGATGGGCTAAATGGGTAAGGAGCATTAAGGAATCTTCTCCTGAAATCATTGTTGCACTATATGCTAACTAATTTGGGTGTGAATTTTAAAAAATAAAAAATAAAATTAAAAAAAGGGAAAGGATTTAAGTAGAGATTTCTCCAAAAAACATACAAGTAGCCAGTGAACACATAAAAGATGTCAATATTGTTAGTCACGAGACAAGTACAAATCAAAACCACATGAAAGACAATCACAGCAGAGGATCGCAGCACACATTTACCTGTGCGCACCTTGCACCCCTGCCCCACATACTGTAACAACAGCAGGGAGCACATGTCACTCACCAGCACAGTGATGACTATGTTGATCCTGTGTGGGCCCTGGTTCTTCTCCACAGGCTTCAAGGCAAACCCACCACAGCCCCAGTCAAAGCAGCAGGGATTCACAAAGCATCTAAATCTCTGAGAGACAGGAATCTTCTTCTGCAATTAGAGGAGATGTGGTACCAAAATGATGGACCCTCTTACTTAAGGGTGAGTGTAAGAAGCCAGACTCAGCTGTCTCTGTCCTCCTCCCACTTAGCTGAGATGCAGCTGCAGTCCCAGGACATATGCATTTCTAGATCACTGGCCAAAAGACTGGAAAAAAAGAAGACCCAGGAAGCCAGTATAAGCACCAGTGGGATCACAGAGAGGTAGGAGCTCCAAAAAGCAACCCATGAAGTTGTTCACAAATTCTGACTCAATCCCAAGTTGTGCATGCATGAGTCTGACCCTAATTAGGATACCAAAGACCGAGAACTGAACTACAGGACAGACCCCCTGCCCAAATCCCACACTGGCCACTCAGTAGGTAGCACACACACAGGATAGATCCATAAAACACTGCAAAAGCCTTGAAAATGGAACTGATACTAAAACCACAACCCACTGAAACCTATTTGGAACTTGCATCTTGAACTGAACTGGATTCACTGCATGCTAAAACAAAAACTGCAACATTCTCAGTGGGATTTAAGCAAGATCAGAGAGTCCCATTACATAATGCTTCACTGTTTAGGATACAATCCAAAATTACTCTGCATGTGAAAACCCAGGAAAATCCAAGCAGCAGGAGAAAAGAAAAAAAAAAACCAACAACCACCAATGCCAAGGTAACACAAAATCCTCAACAAATATGAGCAAAGAGAATCAAGCAACATAAAAAAGCAAACAAATACCACAACCAAATAGAGGATATCTCAAGAATGCAGGGCTAGTTTAAAATGTGAAATAAAGTAGCATGATCCACCACATAAACAGTCTGAATAAGAACATCATATGAATACATCAACTGAAACAGAGAAAGCATTTAACAGAATTCAATATCCATCCATGATAAACACTTTCCACAAATTAAAAAAAGAGAATGTATTCAATCTATAAGAGAGCATCCACAAAAACCAACAACAAAAGCAAACAACATAACTATAGATAACATCATATTTAATAATGAAGGATTGAGTGCTTTGCCCTAAGATCAGAAACAAGGCAAAAATGACCACTCTATTCACTCAACATCATTTCCTACTCTATGTCATGCTGGAACCCCTATCTAATGTAAGAAAACAGGAAAATAAATAAAAGAGATACAAAATTACAAGGGAAGAAATAAAACTGGTCTTCCCAAGAGATGACATAAAAGTCTATATAGAAAATCCCAATTGTACAAAAAAATACAAAAAATAAATTAAGAAAGTATCCAGGTACCAATAAGTGGGTCTAGCAAGGTTGTAGGATACAAGATCCGAACACAAAACTTAATCCTGTTTCTATGCTAGCAATGAATAATTGAAAACCTAAAATTTAAAAAGCAGTATCATTTACATCAGCTCCTCTCAAAAATGAAACACTTGGGCATAAATCTAACAAGACATATGTACTGAAAACGGTAAAACACTGATGAAAATTCAAAGAAAGCCGAAATAAGTAAGGAAAGTTACTTGGGCACGAATTGGAAGATTCGACACAGTTAAGGTGTCAGTTCTCGCCAAAATGACCTGCAGGTTCATCTAATGCTATTCCAATCAAAATTCATGCAGAAAAATTTTGTAGACAAGCTGATTCTAAAATTCATATGAAAATGTAAATATATTAGAATAATTAACTGCGGGTGAGAAGGTAAGACGATACACCCATTTTGAAAAGAGTTTGGTAGTTACTTAAAAAGTTGAATATTAACTTACTTTACAACATGACAATTCCATGCCTATGTGTCCACCAAAGAGAAATAACTCCTGTTCACTCGAAGACTTGTACACAAATGTTCACAGCAGCACTATATACTGTAGCCAAAAACTGAAAACACTCCCAATGTTCAAAAAGATAATGCAGTATTATTTAACAATAAAAATGAACCAACTATTGATACATATCAAAATATGAATGAACCTTAACAGCACTTGGCCAGAAAAGTCAAATATATAGATGTAGAAAGCAGATAAGTGGTTTCTCAGGGCTGGTTGTAGGAGGGAGATTGACTACAAATGGATATGAGGGGATTTTTTGAGGCAATAGAAGTGCTCTAAAACAAGATCGTGGTGATGGCTCTCTAAATTTACTGAAAATCACTGAATCATGTGCCTACAATGGATTAATTTAGAGACTGTAAATTAGGCCTCAATAAAGCTGTACAAAAATAAAACAGCAAGGAGAAAGCTATAGGGAGTTACAGATAACCAAAATTGGCAATATATGATAACTGTTGAAACTAGGTATTGGGTAATGAGGATCATCATACTATCCTTTCTTCTTTTGTTTATGTTTGAAACTAGGATACTGAGGGGCAGCTGGGTGTCTCAGTCGGGTAAGTATCTGACTTTGACTCGGGTCATGATCCCACGGTTCATGAGTTCGAGCCCTGCCTCAGGCTCTGTGCTGACAGCTGAGAGCCTGGAGCCTGCTTCAGATTCTGTGTCTCCCTCTCTCTCTGCCCCTCCCCTGCTTACATTCTGTGAATCTCTGTCTCAACAATAAATAAACATCTAAAAGAATTAAAAAAAAAAAGAAATTAGGATACTGAGACACATAAATATCAGGATACTTCATGCCACGAAGTAGTCCTTTAGATAATTAAAGTTGTTATGGATATTTCCAACAAGGCTCAGACTGAGTCTGTTTTCCAAAACATTTTGATGTCTTCAAGATAATTTACGTAATATGATATTAATGACAAGCAGAACTTCCTAAGGAGATCTTAGATTTTACTAATGGATGAATGTTGGCAGGTTCTCCTCTATAAAAAGCTTGCCAAACAGGGACATTAAGTTATTTGAGATTCTCTCACTAGGCTGAAGTTGTGGCAAACAACTTTAGCATTTTAACACCCTCTTCTGCTAACTAGACTCAACACTTCCAAAAATGTCTTGTTTTTTTGTTTTTTTTTTTCTGAGAGTTGACATTTTTTGGAGTTTTTGCATTTAAGGTTATCCCTACTTTTCTAGAGAAAAACTAAAATGAGTAAAGCCCATGGAATTTGGATTCAGAACTGGGTTAGATCCATTTCCAAAACTTACCAGCTTTTTGACCTTCACCAAATTACTGAATTTGCTTCTTCATCTATAATACACATAATAAATCTGACCCCGTGAAGCTGTAGTAATTACTGAAGCACATAAACTATACAAAGCACTTAACCTAGTACATAGTGGGTACTGAATAAATGATAGATATATGTATTTATTGTCTAAGTCATTTTTTCAATGAGAAGTATATCTCATAATAAAATGTAGTGACTACTGTTATAATCTTCTTAGAGCATATGAGATGTCCAGAGGTTTCTAAGTCCAACTTTATTGATGAGGATGCTGAAGTCCAAGGATAAGGGTCCCAAACTTTAGAAACCAAATCTGGACTACACTCCAAGTCTCTTAACTCTTAAAGTCAGTTTAGCAAAATGATTAAATGCCCCTTTTAATCAGATACCTTGGGTTTGGTTTCTAGCTTTACCACTTACCACTTAACCTCTTTATGTCATTTCTTCATCTATAAAGTAGGAAAAATAATATTAGCTATCTCAAAGGCTTACTGGGATTATTAAATAAAATAAAGCATACCAAGGGCTTAGAAAATAAGGGCCCAATTATATCTTCTGAATTCTAAGATATATTTTTATATGTTCTATCTAAAGTCAATAAGTATCTTAAACTTGAAATCTGTTAATTTTAGTGTTTCCTTTTTCCCAAGAAAGTTACTGTGAATTCTACTTTTTATAACCCATGGTTGCTTGGACTCAAGAAAATATCAAGTTATCAATTTTACTGGGTTCTGTTTGCTCCACACTTTAATATATCCAAAAAGTTATTAAGATCATAAGGCAAGTTGAAGGCTGGGACCATATCTTGTTTGTATTTGTAACCCCAATACCTAGCACTAACGAGCTGTAAAATAAGTATATAATGAAGGAAGGAAGGAAGGAAGGAAGGAAGGAAGGAAGGAAGGAAGGAAG
>NW_026057579.1:13154580-13182567 GCF_023721935.1 Panthera uncia
AAGGAAGGAAGGAAGGAAGGAAGGAAGGAAGGAAGGAAGGAAGGAAGAAAGGCACAGAGGGAGGGAGGGAAACAGGTGAATAAAGATGATTCAATGTGATGAACAAGCGATCAGATAGTCTAAATGTTAGAATTGCCACATATTGTTAGACAATATTGGATTACATCTAAGCCACTTTTTTTTGTAACCTTCAGACAGGAATAATGATACCTACACAGAGTTGCATTGGGGATTAAATGACACGATAACTGTGACAGACTCATATACTCAATTGTCTACTTTTAATCTCCACTTGGATGTCTATCTTGAACTTAATATCTCCAAAGCTGAACTCTGATTCAACTCCCCAGCTCATTGAACAGTGCCTCCATCCACTCATTATTCAAACTAAAAACCTTGGCATGTTCCTTGACTCCTCTCTCTTCCTTATTAACTACACCCAATCCACTTGCAAGTGTTCTCAAGTCTGCTTTTAAAAAATATATCCCAGATGCTGGTATTTTTCACCCCCTCTACTGTTACCCACAGAGCCCCAACCACTGCTGCCCCTTGGTGTGGCCTAGGAGTGATTCTTTTAAAAGGGTCTAATTGAGGGGCGCCTGGGTGGCTCAGTCGGTTAAGCGTCCGACTTCAGCTCAGGTCACGATCTCACGGTCCGAGAGTTCGAGCCCTGCGTCAGGCTCTGGGCTGATGGCTCAGAGCCTGGAGCCTGCTTCCGATTCTGTGTCTCCCTCTCTCTCTGCCCCTCCCCCATTCATGCTCTGTCTCTCTCTGTCCCCAAAATAAATAAACGTTAAAAAAATAATAGGGGCGCCTGGGTGGCGCAGTCGGTTAAGCCTCCGACTTCAGCCAGGTCACGATCTCGCGGTCCGTGAGTTCGAGCCCCGCGTCAGGCTCTGGGCCGATGGCTCGGAGCCTGGAGCCTGTTTCCGATTCTGTGTCTCCCTCTCTCTCTGCCCCTCCCCCGTTCATTCTCTGTCTCTCTCTGTCCCAAAAATAAATAAAAAACGTTGAAAAAAAAAATTAAAAAAATTAAAAAAAATAATAATAATAATAATAAATAAATTTTAAAAAGGATCTAATTGAAATGTACATCAGATCCAGTAATTCCTCTGATCTCAATTTTAATTGGTGTCACAACCTCATAAGAATAAAACCCACAGTTCTTAAAGTTCTGTTGCCCCTTCCCACAACTTTGGCAAGAGCTCATACCTATAGCCCTCTTGTGAGCTCCAGCCGCTGGCATCCTTGCAGTTCCCTCTGTCTGCCGCTTGCCCTGAGATTCCCAGGGCTGGTGTGGATAAAGGTTGGTTGGGACCTGAAGCTAATATAATTATGACAGGGAATGTTCTTTTAGAAAAAGAAATAAAACTTTAGGTTACATTTTTTTTTTTTTTTTTTAGAATAAGAACAGAAACTATAGCAAATTATGGGAGCTCTGGAGATGACTTTGGAGTCCATTGTTCACTGTCTTTGGAGATACCCTCATCATTTAAACAGAACTGCCTACACAGAAATGCTTCCTGATGGCAACCTGCTCTGCCTCCACATAATTCCACTGTGCAGCACCCCGCAGCTCCCTTCACTCACAGACACCCGTGCAAGTGCAAGTCCCTGAAGCTTAGGCTTCACGTACTTCACAAGAAGTGCAACTCTGCCGGTGGCTGCTTCAAGTCTCTACCCGAGAGCCACACTCCCATCTCCCTCACTATCCTCCTGCCCTGCTTCCCATCTGTCATGGCACTTGCACAATTTGTCAGCACCCGAGACGTTGGGTATTTGTCCTCATTGTTGTTTAGCATCTGGCTCCCCGGCCACGTCTGACTGGAATGTGAACTCTAGTATTTGGGTAGGGCTTGCGTTGTCCCTTGTGTCACTGGTGTCTAGAGCAGTCAGTGACATATAGTTGGTTCTCACAAAAATAACCACTGATGGAGTAAATGAGTGAACAAATAAATGAACTTAGGTTGAAATATCCTATGACAGCCTGAATTAATTTTTTGCCTGATGTATTTTTGCTTTTGTGGAATGGGTATCTGTTATCAATATCTGGAAACAAAAATGACCTCTTCACAAATGCGTCTATTTCTAAGATTTTGGAATAAATTAATTTGACATTGATATTGTAAGCAAAACAACTGTGAATTTAATGAATCTCTTCAAAGCAGATAACCCTAGCAGTCATCGGATATGTTTCCACATAGTACAAATATTTTGATGGTTGAAACTACAGACATTATGATGATTGAGATTACACTGATTAACTTATGTTTCAGTTTCTTAATGAATCTACTAAATTTGCTGTATTAATCAATGTGTTATGGCATGACTAATAAATATAATTCAGAAACTATGGTAAGCCTCAAAGTGATCATTGTGGGAGGAAAAATAAAAGTGCTACTTATTTGAAAAATCTATATCCTATCAATTCTCAGAAAAGAATTTTTAGTTAATTTTAAAAGAGTCAAAATCCACTTGATTAGTTGATAATCCAGGAATCAACAAGTTCTTACTAATGAAGCCTCTTTATTATAATGTAATAAAGCAAACCAGTGTTATAATTATGGACCTTTATCATTTGTCCTGCTTCCCTGTGGATCATCCACGGATAGCTGTATGAATTTAGCAGAAGTGAAGAAACAGTTGTTATCAGGGCAAACTGAATAGTCAACAAATGCCTTCAAGATGTGTTTTAACTATAATTATCTCAGTATATCTGTCCCAGGATTCAGGGGCTGCTTGTGCTTCAAGCTTCCTGATGTGTACTGTGCCTAGATCCATTTGCTACTTTCTTAGGAGGCCCTTCTCTGACTCCTACATTTTCTTATCAAGGCCAATCCTAATTCTGAACTTCTCCCCACCCATACACCTAGCAACACCTTCAGGAGCTGTTATTCATATAACCTTCCCCTATTATCATCAGCTTATACTATTAACCAGATGTCTGGATGTTTAGAAGAGTGGGTAAGAGACTAATTAAAGACTAATTAAGTTGAGAAATCTGGAAAGTAGCTCAGTGACTTATTCCCACCCTTTGTTCTTTTCTCCTTCATTCCCAGAATATATACTGGTTGTTGCTGAATTGGGTCAAATTCAAAGGACTAGGCATTAGCACTAACAGGTTGACTCAAGGTTGGCATTTTTAAATTAGTATATTTCTGTATTAAGATATCACTAAAACATTTCAGTAGCACCCAGACAGGCCTACTTTCCTGGAGTGAAAGACAAGAAGTTATTATCCCACTTCAGCTACAAAAGCTTTTCATCAGATCTTCAAAGTATAAATCATATGCTAAATTAAATTTTAAAAACTCAATGATAAGCCAAAGCTTGGGTAAGAAGGACTTTCAGAAAATAATAATATAGGCCTTAGCTGGAATCCCCTTTGGGGCTTCACAGGGTGCATCTTTATGTGGTCCTTAACAGAGAAGATTCAAAATGTTCCCCCTGAATTTTGGATTCAGTTCTTTCTGGCTTGACTGTTCCAATACATTACCTGTTTGTTCTGGATACGTGGAAAAGACTGTCCACATGTGAATCAAAGGAAGATCTGGGCTCTATCTACCAAACGTTGACAGTAAATAAATAAATTGTTGAATAATTTTTTTAAAGTTGAATAAATAAAACTTCCAGACGTGATTGAAATTCTCACACTTGGCATCATGTATACTTAGTTTAAATCAGTGAACAGCAAGTATTGTGGGTTTAATGGTGTGCCCTCAAAATTCATGTCCATTCAGAATCCCAGAATGTGCCCTTACCTGGAAATAGGGTCTTTACAGATATAATTGGTTAAGATGAGAGGACACTGGATTAGGGTTGACTCTAAATCCAATGACTGTTACCTTTGTAAGAGGAGAAAACACAGAGAGACTCAGAGGAGAACGCCATGTGAAAACCAAGGCAGAAATTAGAGTGATGCATCTACAAAGCAATGAATGCCAAAGATTGCCAATAACCACCAGAAGCTAGGAAAAGAGCAAACTCTCCTTCCCTAGAGCCTTTGACTGCAGACTTCTAGCCTCCAGAACTGAGAGAACAAATTTCTGTTGGTTTACACCACCTAGTTAGTGGCAATTTGTTATGGCAATCTTAGGAAACTAATACAGCAACAAACAGAGAAGATTCCAGAGCAGTTCCCAGGCCAATTTTGGGAGGATTTTCCCTTGAGAATAGTTTGTAAATGATAAAATAAAATAAACACTATGGGTAAGTCCACATCAATTGGAAATAGTTGTCTTCTCCTCAGGGAAGGAAAATTGTAAAGACTGACTCTATTTGAGGAAGTTTCAGGGTGCCTGAGTGGCTCAGTCGAGCGTCCAACTTCGGCTCAGTCATGACCTCACTGGTAGTGAGTCTGAGCCCCATGTTGGGCTCTGCACTCACAGCTCAGACCCTGGAGCCTGCTTTAGATTCTGTGTCTCCCTCTTTCTCTGCTCCTCCCCCACTCACACTCTGTCCCTCTCTCTCAAAAATAAACTTTAAAAAAAATGAAGAAGTTTCTAGGTACCATTTATTCACAGCCATAGTTGCCTTCACTTAATTCTCTCACTTCTCTTATTTAGAGAAAACAAGGTTGTGCTACTAATTATTATTTTTCAAATGGAGACATTTTGGTTTCAAGGTGTTCAAGGTTTTTTCAGCTTTAGGCAACAGTCTATGATTGTGAGGCTATAATCTGCTGCTTAAATCAGGCATACTGAGTGGTTGTTACAGGTTGGAATTTTTTATATAATGCTGCAGAATGTTCCAGAAAGTCAAGAGTTAATCAGAATGAAGTAAATCACAAAACAATCCCCCCCTCAAAAATAAGGTGGAAAAACTAGAGGGAAACATAATTAAGTCAAATTTGCAATTTTGTTTACATATAAATTAGAAAGCATGAAATTGAGTGCTTCTGGCCAAAGGTTAAGGAATTTGTATCCAATTTGTAACTGGCAGTTGGCAGCAAACAGGAAAAAACAAAGACAAAAATTCAGCCTTCAGAGATCCTCCCTGCATGCCTGCCCAGGGAAGTCTGCTCACCGACTGATGGCCCTCTTCCAATCTTCTTCACATCCCGCTTCAAAACCCTAAGTACAACCACAAGTTTCAAGTCGCTTGAGCTACAGAAAATGGACGCAACTTGTTCTGAGATTGGCTTCTCACAGAGACAGAAAGGGGGAGAATTATGCTGTTTTTATTCATGCCGAGCTTTTTTTAATGCCAGAGCACTGAATGAAGCTTTCAAAGGAAAAAAGTAACAAAGAAGAAAGAATCAATAGTAAAAGCCAGCTAATGGCTAACAACTGTAAATGTGTGATATACACAATATGCACCTGCAGGAGGGGAAAGGGAGGACGCTGAAATGCTGAGCAAAAGAGCTCTACTCAGTTAAAGGAATGGGAAGGAAGACTTTAAAATGAGATGGTAAAGAGAGTACATATTGAAGCCACTCTTTGCACTGACCTCTCCCATTCCCTTCTTCTGAGTGCTTCCTGAAAAAGAGCCATGGATGCTTGCTGAGTCTCTCTTGGAGGAAGGAGAATATGGACTGGTTTTAGCTTGTTTACTTATAATGCAAGAATGGTGGGAAAATGTGTTTTCTTGCTGCACGTGGACCGCAATTTAGGTTTGGACAACCTTTGTCCTTCCACATTTACATGCTCTGGGTTTGAGCTGCTTGCTCAAACAACAAGGCTGGAAGGAAGCCATGCAGTTTCGCACCTCTGATTTGTGAGAAAAGTGGAGTCAGTGCGAAAGCAGTTTCTGCAGGACCTACATGAAAAACCCCTTAAGGCACCAACTGGCATAGTACCTGTTGAGACTGTTAAAAAGATAAACTGAGACATATTAAAAATGTTAAGAGTTTAGGGGCCCCTGGGTGGCTCAGTCATTAAGCATCCCACTTCTGCGCAGGTCTTGGTCTCACAGTTCGTGGGTTAGAGCCCACCTCGGGCTCTGTGCTAACAGCTCAGAACCTAGAGCCTGCTTCGGATTCTATGTCTCCCTCTTCCTCTCTGCCCGTCCCTGACTCATGCTCGCACTCAATCTTTCTCACCCTCTCTCTCAAAAATAAAAAATAAAAAAAATTAAGAGTTTATTTAAGCAAAACTGGATTTAAATTGGGCAGCACCAAACCAGAAGTAGTAGGGTGTGCTCTACCAGCAGGAGGCCTGGGAGAGACTTCTATAGAGACAAGGTGGAAGCAAAGCCAAGAGATTCTTGACTGGCTCTAGCCTTAAGCCTAGTTGTCTGTTTGTGACTGGTTGTCCTTAGGTTTCAATTTCGTAAACTTGAGGCATTTAACAAGCTGAGAGTTTGGTTTGCTTACGTAGACTGCTACAGCCTTAGAGCCACCTCAGTCTAATGGCCTCCTTATTTAATTAATTTAACCCGATGTAGTTATAGATAAAGGAAAGTGAACAAAGTGGAAAAAGGATGGAATTTGGAAGGAAAAAAGACACGCATCCTGGCTCCTCCTCACTTGAAGATGGAGACAGTACAATCAACCCCACATAGCAACCCTAAGGATTAAAGGCAGGGGCATTTTCTAAATTACATTTTCATTATTATAATGTATCATTTCCCCTCCTGGGGGAAAAAGGCCCTGGCTTTTAGAGGGAGAACAATTGCTCTGTTCAAATAGTTTCATTATCATTGTGAAAGTGTGAACAGCAGAGGAGACAAGATGTGTTTTTGCTTTGTGTGACCTCTGCAATATATTTTGAAACTTCAAAACTCGGGGAAGTCAGCAACATTTTAACGCGGCACTATTTTATACACACATGTGAGTTCCTGTCTTCTCCAGCAGCTAGGGCCAACCCTCCCACGCAGCAATAGTCACCAGAACTAAGCAGCAGCTGTCCTTTTTGGACAGACGTGTTCTCTCCCCTTCCACACCCCCACACCCCCAGTTAATGTCCTCTTAACTCCCGAGACACACAAGGAGGGTTGGATAGGTGTCACTTTTCAAAAGACTTGCTTGGTAGCTTTCCTTATACCTGCCTAGTTTGTTCCATGTGGTAGCCCGAATAATGGCCCCCAAAGATGTTCCTGTCCTAAATTGCAAAACCTGTGAATGTGTTACCTTCCATGGCAAGAGGGACTTTGCAGATGTGATTAAGATTCTTGAAAAGGAGAGATTACTCTGGAGTATTCTAGTGGTCCCAATGTCATCGAAAGTGTCTTTGTAAGAAGGAAGCACTTAACTATCTGTCAAGGCCCAAAGCCCCAGGTATACAAAGACACTATTATCAGAAAGGATATTCCAGGGCTTAGAGGTTCCCTCCCAGAAGCTGGTCAACAGCCAGTCCTTTCTTTGGAATGTGCAGCCACTTTACTGCACAACCACCACCCTGGCCCTAGGCCTAGGCTCTCTTACAGCAAAATGCTCCTGCTTGAACAAACTACATTTAGTTTAGCATTTTCATAACTGATACAGCAATAGTATCGATATAAATATGCTTAAAATTTGAGGGAGTGCTGTGGATTAGGGGTAGATTTAAAGAAAGACCATAAAGCTATTATATATATTTTTATATTTTTGTGCTAATTTGATTACTAGTCTACTCCCTTTGATCTATCACTCTTTATCCCTTATGATAAAGTTGTACTAAACTATTTAGTATAGAAATTAGCTGATGGTTAGATAAATCCACTTCTTCTCCAGGCCAGTCATTTTCCATTGGTATTATGTCCCAAAGAGGCTTTAACTAAACCTAACACATTTGATCATCAATATCAGTATTATCATACATCTGACTTATGTACATAAGGTCATTGACTTTCACCCACAATCCCAGGGTTACATCTTAACACAGAATGGTCATGATACAATTCTATTTCATCACAGAACAAATCAGGAAAAATTACAGAGGTTATCACCATGCCTTATCAGAATTGGCCATTGCCCATATACTGGATTCTATTATAGACAGGAATTATTACAGTTAGCCACAGCCGGGTTATTTCTGGGCTCTAAGTCCACTGGAAACAAAGCTAGTCACCCTGTTCCAGTTCACAGACTTATACTGGTACTGGTTCCCATTGGGTGCTGTTGTACATCAGGGCTGACCTCCCTCTGAAGACATGGATAGTATTCGGAATAGTTCTAATACTACCCTGCTAATTGTACTACAGGATAGGTCTTACTGTGATGTATTCTTGGGGTCAGGGCAGTTATGATGTATCGACATAATTGCAAATGGCCTCAGAGAACTTCCATAGATTGGAAGGTCCTTAAGATCCCCACAGCTGTGATCCTTGAGCCTCAACAGTTAGGATGAGGACCACTGCCATGGCTACGTTGTCCTATAGCTACGTTAAAACAGTCAAGAGGCCCTGTTGGGTCAAAGCACAAGCCCTTTCCCGACACAGTGGAAATTATCTAGCATTATTTTTTAGCCTTCTTTTCCCACTTCATCCAACTTCATTATCTTTCTGGGCTGAATCCCACCTCTTACTTTCCTCCCAGAATAGAATTTCCCCTAATCTCTTTATTCTAGTTAACAAATCTTTTCCTCTGAATGCTGCTCCTCATCAAAGATGAATTTAGCTTGTTCCATGATACCCAGTGAGGCATCTATCTCCCCTAAAGCTCTTTTGTGTCTTGTGAGCCAGTGTTAAATCCACCATTCGTGTCATTACTGTTATATACTAATGGCCTGAGTGCAATCAGGATACATGTTCTATACCCAAAAACGTTGGGCCACCCACACTAGGGTTCCATGAGTAGTATCACACCTAGATTTAGTTTACTTTACTTTGACTAAATCCATAAAGCCTCCATCATCTCAGGATGGGACTGTTCCCCAGGGAAATATGGACCTCCATGTAATATCTGCTGCTATAATCCCATCAGAAGCCCATGATCTCTTTCTATTCTGTTTAATAGCTTTCCATCCACAAAAACGAGGGCAATATGTATTCGTGGATAGCACACTGTGGCAGGGCAGGCATACCACTGCTATATTTTTTTCCCATTATAACCAGGGAACTTTCTAAGCATTTATCATCAAGGTTTATAGTTACACAGTAATCAGTCTGCCAAGAGTTGTATACCATGGGGTTTGATGGTCTGGTAGGGAGTAGTTTCTGGAAATTCCCTCCCAAATGTTATCCTCTGTGGTAGTTGTAACCTGAAATGACAGTCAGTGGACACTAGCATATTACTAGAGTTTCCACCGAGTAACTAACAACTCATCCAGTTCATCATCATATTGTAAGACTAAAATATCTCCCAGAGCAATACCAGTCAGGTTTTCAGGCTTCCATTTGGCCTTGTCAAAAAAATAGTTTCAAAAAGCAAGAGTGATCGCAGCAAATATATGATTCCATCCTTTCAGGTATCTGGTATAATTGTGCTGAGAGAAAGTACTGTTCTCTTACTCCAAGCCTCTCTGAAAGGATCAGTGTTGTATCAGATTTCCCTTGTTTCATAACACACATATTCATTCCTTCACCTTCAGCGACTATTTCTCCTTCTCACCATTTGTCATTAATTTTTTACAAAAACTGTTCCACCTTTGGAACGGGTATTAGGTTCAGCCACTGTGCTGGTCCAGATTATCAGCAGCAATTACCAGTCTGTCAAGTGTCTTCCCCTCAATTCATTCCCATCCACATAGGGTAGGATTACATGGGTACAGAACTATCTCATAGGGCATAGGTACAGGGTTATCTCAACCACTGAGCAATATGGCTGCATTTACTGTTAATGCCAATTTTGCCAGATGGGATAGAGACATAATCCATCCCATCAGGCCATTAGAGATTTGGACATAAAGGTTTAAAGGTACTGTTACAGTTTCTTACACAGGGATCATCCCCTGCTTCTGGCACATGTACTTGCAGCCCTGGTCCCAGGATCATTGATTCAGATAAGAAAAAAGAAAGAAAAAAAAAAAGCTGAGGTGATATGAGGAAGGTTCTACCAGCATACTTCCCACCCACTTCCACAAATCTCAAAGAAAAGTAGAGGAATCAGAACTAGATGAACTTACATGCCTTTTGCTTTATAATACTAGATAGGGAAGTGTTCTGTAATCATATATAATATCCATCCTAATAATGCATTCAGGTGAAAGACACAAAATCACTTCATGTAAAGCCCATTCAAACATTCCAGTTTTCACCCAAAGAATTACCTAAATCCCATCAACTGTGTGTCCCGTATCTTCCCAGTCTATCTGTAGCCCCTTTTAGGATTTCACCAACAGGTTTTAGAATCACAGTGCATTTGACTCCTACACGAAGGAGTCCTAGAAAAGTTTCTTGTCTAGTCCTTGACCATTTTCCCCATATATTGTGCATATGGCCTTCAGTCCCCTTCCAGGAGATGAGCTAGAAGACCCTTGCTCTTTTATCAATCTTTATTCTGATTAAGTTGCCAGACCATCATCCCCAGCAATTAGAAGTCAGTTTTTTCATTGTCATCTTTGCCTTCCAACATTTTACATTCTTACAAAGTAGAGTAAATACAGTATATTTGTTTAGGATCCTTCAACACTGGGGAACAGCAAGGACCCCCACCAGTCCACCCAACCTCCCATGGTGCTGCATTGAGACCTTGTTTCAACCTCATCAATGTCCACATTATTCATCCTATTCATTAAGAACCTTCTAACAACTTCCACCCTGCTGACGTGAGTCCCTGGAACCTCCACTTTGTCTTTCTTCTATGCTTTTGTGAATCATTCTAATTTTCTTAGCATTTGTTAAGACCCATAAGGGGAAGTTGAGACAAAGCTGATAAGGTCTCCCAAAGCACTCCTTGCTTTTATGGCAGTAAGTACACATGGGCTGCCCATGCAAAAGGAGCTCCCTCAATCATAGAACTTACCATGACCTGGTTAAGGGGTATATTAAATGGATGAACATCTCAGTCATCATAGTGTCAATCCAGCATGGCTTATATACAAAGTATATCAGACACTTCATCTGGGGAGTTCATTTAGCATTTAAAGGAAGAGAAAGATAATCCCCCTTCTCACAGTAAGCAAACATTACATTATCTAGTCCCCCAGCTGTCCTTTCTGAAATAACCTTTTATGTGTCTGGATTATATACAGCCATCTGTAATTGTTCAATAGTGAACTGTGCATCCTGTATCGACCAAGACATGCTCTTCTACTCTGCATTCAAAACCCATGATACTGCCCCCAAGTTGGCCACTCTCACATTCATTTTAGTAAAAGTTCTTTAGGAAGCTGATGATATCAATCTAAAAGATAAAACAACCCCTTCACATCATACCTCCTGCTGGTAGTTGTTGGTTTTGTCTTCCTCCTACCTGGATTATCTTCTTGGTGAAGAAAGGTCATAAAGGTTCTATTATCATAGAACATCATAAATTATCATAATTTATCTTTTTGATGATGGCCCTGAGGCTAGAGCTTACCCTGAATTGGCTGAAATCCAAGCTTGGTCCAGTATCAGGATCTACTCTAACACACTCCTTTACTTTCACTTTAGCTATTACAGATAATGATAACTAAGAGATTGTATATTTGACTTGTTTCTTGTTATTTTGCATTTCCTTACGTATCCAGGGAAACACCTCCTCAGGAATTGAATTTATCATATTTGGATTTGACTGGTAAGTTTTACATATAGTAACTGATCACAACACAGATGCTTTTTCACACCATGGGTGAGCAGGCAACCATCTAGGAATCAAAATTTGTCAACCTCTACCCTCTCACTCTTCCTTTTCCTAAGCTGCATTTTCATCATGTTTTATTGAGTCAGGGTCAGTCTAGTCAATCCCAGTTCTGACACAAAACTGTATCAGGGGTTCCCCAAGACCACCTTCAGGTTCACTGATTCACTAGAACAAGTCAGAGAAGCTCTTAGACTCATGGTTATGGCTTGTAATGGTGAAGGAATACCAATTAAAATCAGCAAAACACAGGCACCAGGAAAGAAAAGTCAAATGGGTAGTGTTTAATTCTTCCAGCAATGATGTGTCACAACATGTGCAGAGTATTGCCAACCAAGAAGTTCATCTGAGCCTTTGTGCCCACGGTTTTTATTAGGGGTCAGTCAGTAGGTACAGAATGTCTGTGTGGCGGACCTTACCTACTCAGTCTCCAATTCCCCCAAAGGTCAAATTGATACAGCATGGACCAGGACATTCACTATAAATCACATTTTTAGCATAAACTCTGGTGTGGCCAAAAGCCTTAGATACATAAAGACACTCTTATCAAGCAGACTATTACAAGGGCCTAGAGATTATCTCCCAGGAAAGGATCAAGGGCCAGAACTCCCTTTGGAATGTGCAGGGTTTGAGCAAACCAAACCTGCTGAGCTAACACTTTCGTGCACAACTTTTAACTTCTAGTCAAGATTTTCTTGAAATAAACATACAGTTCCCAAGTATCCAATAATCAAATACAAAAAAAAAAAAAAAATGACAATGTGATCTCTAGTTCCTTACAGATATCACACTGCATATGAAGAAGTTATCTGTGACACCTGAAGAAAAAGAAAAGCTTACTTGCAACCTATGTACACAGACATAAGAATGCATGCTGAAATTGAAATTTTTCATAATAAAAATAAAAATTATTTTAAACATGTCCTATATTTGAATCAATATAGAGAAGATTTAAGATGTTATTGACGATATTGTGTAAATTGAAAAATGCTCTGTTGCTATTGATAAATTCATAATTGTCAATTTATACAGTATTTATTCAATTAAATGTTAATAATACTGAGTTGACAAAGTAATAAAGTTATTTAACTTTTATATACATAGTTTTGAAATTGATGTGTTTTTGTTTAAAAATCAAATCAATTCTTCTAAAACAGATGAATTTTGTTAACATAAGTGTGAATACCAAAGGAAAATCATTTTTGATACTCAATTCAATTATTGGAAAACTTTTAAGTATGTTTGGAACAACTCAGTATGTGATTCTACTTTTTCAGGTGTATCGTAGGATGAGATAGGAAGGGAATTCAAATTGCCAGTAATCTTTTATATCTTAAACTATGTGGTAGATACAGGTGTGTTCATTTTATAATTCTTTATACTTTTTGAATTTCTGAAATAAGTATTAACTATAAAAGGTAAAAAATATTAAGCATGCTGGGCCCATAGGGGGCACCTGGGTTCAGTCGGTTGAGCATCTGACTTCGGCTCAGGTCATGATCTCATGCTATGTGAGTTCGAGCCCTGCATTGGGCTCTGTGCTGGCAGCTCAGAGCCTGGAACCTGCTTCGGGTTTGGCATCTCCTATCTGTCTCTCTCTCTGTCTCTCTCTCTCTCTCTCTGTCTCTCTCTCTTTTCCCCTCTCTCTCTCAAAAATACATAAACATTTTTAAAAAATGGTAAAAAAAAAAAAAAAACAACATTGTGTGATACTTTTACTGTGCATAGGGTGCTTTCATAAAATTATTTTGTTTGACATGTAGGATAAACCTTTGAGATAGTGAAAGTAATTGTCATTAACATTTTTATTTCATTAATGAAGAAACCAAGGTTCAATAAATATGCTACAAATTGTAAATAGAGAGGCGGTTGCTAAAACTAGCTATTTGAGGCCAAGTCACCACACTCTCTTCAATATGGTAATATTTGGTCAGTGAGAATGTAGTCAGTTCATAGTCAAGGCTAAGACCACCCCAATTCATCCTTTTCTTGATTTGTATTAAATAAAATTGTGTTAAATAAAATTGAAACCAAAAAATACTTATTGAGTTGCTGCTGCTATGTCCAAGGTTATGAAAGGTCTTTATTCCAGGTTTTCTGAAACTTTTTATTTTATCAATTCCTCTCCCACAACATAAGATCAATGTAGAAGGTATCAGTTATTATTCAGAACCATAGAATCAATTTTTTTCTCTCTAGAAATAAAAATTCTCTATAGCTACTGAACTGAAAAGCAGTAAGGGCATCAGAAAATCTGGGCAATCAGAAACTGAAATTGTATTCTTCACTTTGGCATTGGGTTTATGTTGGACTTTATTAGGTCACTTTGTATAACTGTATCTTACTTTATCCAGGTGGGGTTGAAATAGACAACTTGACCATTTAAAAATACTCAAAAGTCATTGCATGATAACAAAGCACTATCTCGCATAGCTTGCTGCACTGCCACCTTCTTAAACTAGCACCTATTTAGTTTGCTGATCCCAGAAAAAGGATCGCAACGAGTTAATCTGCACTACCATTTAATAACCTTTATCAAACATCTGAAGTTATACTTCTATAATGAGTGTCAATCATCAGATCAGACAGTATAGCATGGCAGTTAATAGTGTGGGCTATCCCAGATTCCTGATCTATAAGATGAGAATAATACTGACTACTTCTTAGAATCATAATGCTTAAATGAAATTTTATAACACACACACACACACACACACACACACACTTAGCACAGTATTGCTTGAGCCCAATAAAAGTTGGTTGTTTTCATTATCATACATAATCACCACATTAATTGATAGTCTTATTGACTCACTGACCTGTCCTATCAGATTCTGGATTTTGAGGGTAGTGATTATAAATGGTCTCCCCTGCACCACTTTTCTAGAAAATTGCAGCTCAACTCCCCAATCCATTCACATGACAGCAGCAAAAGCTGCCATGCTTCTATAATGTCTGTGCCATTTGCCACAGTTAATTAGTCCAGGGGTTAACATCTGACCCCAACTGGTCTGAATATTTATTCCTAAAAAATATGAAACTTGAAAGGAGAGGGATAAGAAAAAAGAAGTGAGAGAAGAGAGAAAAAATGCAAAAGTAAATAAGAAGGCTATTTTCTTTCTTAATCACTGTACCTGTAACATGTAAGACTAAGACCATCTTGATGTCCATGCTTCCTGCCCTGTGTACCAGATGCAGGAGAGGGAGAAAAATAAGACAGAGAGGCAGAAAGAAGCACAGAAAAGAGGTGTGGAAAAAGGCAGTAGCGTTCAGGTCCCTAGTTCCAGAGGGCAGCTGCATTCATCTTTGGATATTGTGAGACGCCCAAGCATTGTCCTCTTTTACTTAGCTAAAGTTTGACTATGTAACCAAAAATAAGTCCTCATACCCACTTTTCATCCTGCTCCTCAATCTCTAATGGGAATACAGTCTGTCCCCTAAGTCAACCCCCACAAAGCCTTTTGAAGTCTCCTGTCACATCCTATCAATTCCCAGCCTCCTACCACTCAAGGATGGATTCCTGCCCTCTGACTCCTACTCCTATCATTCTGCACATCAATCCTTCCTTCTGATCCCCCTGACATCGGGTCATGGGGAACTGCTGGGAAGAACAAATTAGAAATGGCTGAAGCCACAAATCTAACAAGTTGAAGGAAGCTAGCCGTGAAAAATCATCTCTCAGCAAAGGCATGTCAGTTCACAAAGCAAGTCAGAGCATGTGGCCACCTTCAGTCCAGAATGAGCTCCACCATGGCAAGGCAAAGGGAAAAGGAAAGGATAAGGTCTGAGGAGATAAGCATCAGGAGAGGCAAACAAAGAGAGTGAACACAGAAAGGCTTCAGAGGCCAAGGACAAGACCACACTGATGGCTCCTCTACATCATCTCAAGCAGAGAAGAGATTCCCCTGGGGGTCTCTGACTTCAAGCTGGAATGGAAACTTGTAGGCCTCAGGTTATCTCCAGCCTCCAAGTAATATAAACACAGGGCAAAAAGCAAGTAGCTTCCTACTCAAGGTTAAGCGTGCTGCACTCATGGACTATTCCTTAGCTGACTTTTTTGGATATATAAACTTTTTAAACACCAAAGTCCTCACTGTTTAACTAGAACAAATTCAAAAGCCTGACTGTGTACTTCCTAAACCAAGGATTGGCTAGGAGGTGAGGATACAGAAACAAATGAGACAATCCCTGGAATTGTGTAGAGGGCATAGAGTCACTCCAGCCTCATTTGATTAGTCTGACCTACCTTCTAACAGCATTACCTGCAGCAAGGTACTTAACCTCTACGAGCCTTAGTGTTCTCTCCTATAAAATAAAGATACTACTATTGACTTTCGGGGATACAAAAAGATTGGAATAATGTACATAAACTGTATAGAATGTGGTGGATGCCAAATTAATGGTATTTATTACTAACATGTCTATTGGTAGCCCTATAAATGCTCTGGAGTTAAAAAAATCAAACTGAAAACTTACAGGTAATAGTTATCAAAATCATCCACCATCCTCTCCATCCAGTTGAAAAGTAGAAGGTACTTATACATTTTTAGAAACAAATGCTTCTTCATTTTAGCCCATTAGCACTGTAGACCTAGGTCTTCCAAGAGTAATCAGTATTCAGTGGTTATAATGCTAGAAACTTGCTACAGATGTTCCTTGTGTTCATCAGTGCAAGGTGCCTGAAATTTGAGTTTTAATGCCTAATAGAATTTAGCCTCAGGGAATCAGAAATTGGCTGGACCTGATTCCTTAAAAAGCACTATTGCATTCAAATAGACTCACTGCTCTGCATTGCCTTAGCTTCCAATAAAATGAATCTTTTAAAAAACTCATTGTACACAGGAGATTAACCACACTCGGAAGTCACCTTCGAGTTAGGTACACACCTTTACTTTCTGATATCAGTTCATCATAAGGAACCCAGAAAATGTGGGACAATCATGGAAACTACAGAAATCAGGTATAAAGTCCCCAGAATATGCACCGCACAGTGTTACCTTCTGACTGAAAGTTAATTTGAAGCGGTTTGTGTGGCAGAGCAGAAAAGACTTCAGATTAGGAGCTAGGACACAAAGGATTTGGTCCCAGCTGAGCTATTAACTCATGATGAGTCAGTAGAAGTGACTTTTTATGATCCCCAAATTCTGACTCAGTTTCTACTCCTATCTATCAAATGAAGAGGTCAGACTACCAGAGGGGACACATGGGTCTCATCTCACCAACTCTACCCAGTTGCCATGATCACTGCAGTAACTGTGTTAAGAGAATAGCATAGACTTCCCAAGTTGGAGAAGCATGCTTTCATTCAGTCTTTTTTTGTTGTTATATTTTCCCACATTTCCTTCATTAGATATTATTTTTATGATTACATATATACACCAAAAGCATGCAGAGAGACAGCAAATTTAGCTTGACTGACTGTAGTTCATCCATCAAGATACCTATTTCCTCCGTCAGAAAATCTTTTTGCCTTGTCGCCCCCCAACCTTCTCCCCACACACTCCTAATTTTTTCTTCTCTCTCACAGAAAGTTCTCTTCTGGCTCTGTCCAAGCATGAACTCTGTCATTGATGACAGAACAAGATCTGTGTCATAATAATCCTGATACTTGTCCCACAGGCACTATAGTGAGTGGGAATGAGGATTAAAAAAAGGAATGGATGGGTGTGTGCATCCATGAACAGAAGAGTAAACACCTTCAAGGTTCTCATGGGAGGGAAACCCAATTATCAGTCAACCTGATCCATTATATTAAACAAAAGGCTCTTCTCTGTTTCCTAAAATTGTAGCTGCACATTTAGGTAAAACATTCAGAAAAACTGAGTACACAAATGTCTCTGAAAAGATACATGGCCCAGTTTCTTTGCTTCTACAAGTTACCAAAGGGTATGTATACCCTGATATCTAGACCATACAAGTTGAATTTTCCAGTGATAAAGAGAGTTGGATGGCAGTGATGGATGACAAGCCATATGATAATAAGGTATTTTCCATCTAAACACTGAGTCTCATGTAATTAAAATTTCTTTCCAATATCCTTTCTTTTCTTCTTTCTAATGTTTACCAATTTCAATTTTCCCAAGCATTACTACTTTTCCCAGCATACAATAGGTACTATTCATCAAAGATGACACATTCACTTAAATTGTTTAAAGGAGCCTTAAAAACCCTCTAGGTGGCGCTTACCCTATGTGTGAAATAGTTCTGTGGTAGATTATCCTATGTGTCCTGTTCCTATATACATGTTGCTTGGTTTTTAAACTGTCCACATTTCTGTTTTCTTTTCCCTTGTCAAATGTGCATCCAAGAAAAAGCAATCGGGGGCAAAGAAAAGGCCAAGTTTCTTCCACACTTTCCTCAGGCAAGATTTTTTAATGTTTCGTTTGCTGAAATGTGGCTTCACTATTGGCCTTTGTAGGAATTTGTTTGATTGATTTCTGTAGCTTTCAGTACAGCTAAAAGGTCATAAATGTGTATGTAAAAGACCCCAAAGAAAGTTCCATTGAGGCCTACCAGAGTGAGATTAAGGGGCAGGCCAGCCAGGCAGCTGACCAGGGCACTGATCAATAAGAGGCATTAAAACATCACTGGAAATGTAATTAAATGGAGACGCTTGCACTTACCAGAAGTCCTCTCAGGAAGACTATAAGCTGTTGGAAAGAATTTCTGATAAGCCACTCTGGATGGGATTTGAGACCTCCAGAAACCTACGGATTCAGTATTACCGCTGAACTCTGATGTGTCCAATCAGGTGCACATGATTGTGCTATGCTAAGTGTGATGTGAATGTTTAGGGCCAGAGCTGACCACCGAGGAGAAGTTGAAGGCCACCTCCAGAGAATCTCCTTCTCCTGCTTCTCTCATATATTCTCTGCCTTCCCTCTAAATAAATAATGAATAACTTCTTGAAGAACATTATTTCCAAGGGACATTAAATTATTGACCTATATGTGGTACTCATATATCCTGCTCAGGGGAACATCCATGGGCAGATGACACTCAGCCTCAGAGCGTTAGCTCTTTGTCAAAGGATGGGCCAGGGAACAGTATTCTTTAGAGTCTCAAAAAGGAACAAGAATGCTTTGAGCTGCAGGTGCAGACTCCCAGGAATGAGGCTATTCAAGGGACCAGAAGTGACACACCAATGGGTTCCCAACAGGGAAACAGCTTGGCAACCTCAGAACCTTTGTTTCTAAATTGTTTTCATGGTGTGATCTGGGATGTAGAAAACATAGACATGCCCCCACTGGGGCCTCCTTTTGATCCATGAATTTGGAGAGGTGGAAGGCATCCTTCCAACAGTGAGCAGAGTTCAGTGACTTCCACCCTATCCAATCCATATTCCCTGAATGTTTGGCCTCCAGCTTCAGTGAGGTTTTTCGTGGTAAGGAAATTAAAGCAATCCAATAGGATAATTTTTTAAGCATCTTCAACTGGATGTTTGTTTTTGTTTGTTTGTTTGCTTGCTTGTTTCTGCCCAGTGAAAATTATCAAAGCCCACGGGATGCATGAGCCCTTAATTCAGAGAATTCTTAATCTACTCCTGGACCCAGTTAATCCACAAGACCACAATGCATTCTGATCTCATTAGCTAAGCCCTCAAAGAAATAATTTTGCTGATTAAAACTTTAATGTTATAATCTCATGATACCTTGTTCCCTCCCCCCTCCGCACCACCTGTATCTCCTTGGCTGCCAGGAAGTCTTGATTCAAATTTAATTTTCCTTTTATTGTTTTAAATGTTTATTTATTTTTGAGAGACAGAGAGCAGGAGCGAGGGAGGGACAGAGAGATAGGGAGACAGAGGATCCAAAGCAGGCTCTGTGCTCAGTGCAGAGTCCAATTTGGAGCTCAAACTCACAAATGGCGAGATCATGACCTGAGCCTAAGTCAACGCTTAACCGACTGAGCCACCCAGGCACCCCAAATTTAATTTTTAATTGCTGTTACAACAGTAACATACATTTTGTCACATATGTTTCTCCCCACTTGTATAATTTATTGTTGTTGTTATTGTTAGTTGTTTTCTTTCTGCTTAAAAGTGATATTGTGAATGTGTCTTTTACTTGTAAACTTCTCAAATACCTTTTGGAAAGAAATAAAGGATACATTACATCATAAGTTACAAATAGAAAAAGATCCTGTTTTATCATTCATCACTGATATTTAATGTATGCTCCTCTTCTGAATTTCTCATTAGGAAATAAGAAATTTTGCTATTATTGATATGCCAGATCAGAGAAATGTAGACTATCCACAGTTTTTTTAATCCCTAATTTATTGATATAATGAGGGATCCATATCTGATACTCTGCTGTTCTGTATAGAACTTGTTTGTGTGACTTGTCATGTATTTCTGCCCAGAGCTGCACATATACAATCATGGGAGGTTTGTTGGCTTGTGCTCTGTATTTGGCCTCAGGACCAGAATTGGCCCTTCTGTTCCTGACACCAAGAGGGCCTCACATTCCTCCTGGAGCCAGACTAGGCTGGCCCCCTGGGATGGATCTGGGAGGGAAAGGAATAAACAAATGCCCAGGATCCTGGGATTGTGAGATATGACAACACACACACACACACACACACACACACACACACACACACACAAATCTAGCTTGCTCAGGACTACACTTAGGCAAACTTAATGACTTACCATAGATCATACACGGATGGTGTATCTATTGCCCTGGTGGGAATAGTTAGTTGGAATCCTCACCTGAGGGGAATACACTCTTCCCAGGACCCTCATTCAGGACTCCAACCAGCCGGGCTGTGCACTGCAGGGCTTCCCCAGCCAGAAGGCTGGATGTTGTGAGTACCCGATTTGATGTATTAACCCTTCTTTGTTCTTCTCTGTACTTCTCTCCCTCTTTATGTTTACTATAATTGTTTAATTCTGTATATTCCCTTTCCCTTATAATAAAACTTTCCTCCACGAAACAAAGTGCAGCTATCGTGAATTACCATTACTCAGAACATCTGCAACAGTGGAGAATCCTAGAAGGCTCAAATGAAGTACAACTGAAGTCTGAGACAGGAAACTTGAGGACAAACCAGGAGCACTATAGGAGGCAGGATTAAGAGGACCTAGGCTCACCTCGTCCCATGGATACAACGAGGTAACACTCACATCAGCATAAATAACCCAGAAAATGACCCAAAGATTGGCAGAACAGACTCTACAACTAAAGGTAGAGAAGAGGCCACATCAAAGAGGGCAGGAAGGGCTGAGAGGCAGTGAAGAGCAAAACAGACTGCAGCTGTCCTGGGAGAGGATGGAGCAGGGGGAGTGGAGAAGTGAGAGAAACAGACTCTCTTACTAGGGAGCCTGCATGCGAGACGATGAATCCCCATATCATTTGGTTTTGAAAGCAAGAGGGGCCACGTTTCATGAGTTCTTACAAGGAGCTGTACTTAAAACATGGAATTTTAAAACTGATCAGGCTCCACTCTGGGACAGTCCAGAGGGCTAGAGGAAACAGAGTCACTACCTGTAAAGAGACAGCACAATAAAGAGTCCTTAGAGTTACAGCATAGAAGGGAGAAGCTTGAAAAACAACTGGCACACATGAGAGGAAGAGTACTCATTTCAGAAACTGCCCCAGAGGAGCAGGGATTTTAGGGGGACCCCTCTAGGTACAAAGGAGCTGGCAGGCATCATCTCCTTTCCCGACCTCTAGCATAAGCACATGGCCACTTATGGGAACCAGCAAGGCTTTGACACTCACTACCTAACTTACACACACACACACACACACACACACACACACACACACAATAATAATAATCCAATAATGCAATTAAGAAATGGGCAGCAGACATTTCTCTAAAGAAGACATACAGCTGGCCAACAGACACATGAAAAGATGTTTAAAATCACTCATCATCCAGAAAATGCAAATCAAAACCACAATGAGACACTGCATCTGTCAGACTGGCTAAAATCAACAATATGGGAAACAAGACATATTGGTGAGGATATGGACAAAAAGGAATCCTCATGTACTGTTGATGAGAACGCAAACTCGTGCAGCCACTGTGGAAAAGAGTTTGACATTTCCTCAAAAAATTAAAAATACAACTACCCTATGATCCGGTAATCACATTACTGGGTATCTACTCAAAGAATAAAAAAACACTAATTAAAATTCAAAGGGATACATGCACCCGTATGTTTACTGCAGCATTATTTACAATAGCCAAGATATGGAAGTATCCCAAGTGTCCATCATCAGATGAATGGATAAAGAAGGTGCAGTATATGTACAAGAGAATATTATTCAGCCATAAAAAAAGAATGAAATCTTGCCAATTGCAACACATGGATGGAGCTAGATGCTAAGATAAATAAGCTAAATAAACCAATCAGAAGCTGAGACAAATACCATATGATTTCACTCATATGTGGAATTTATGAAACAACAGATAAAATGGAAAAAAAAGGAGACAAACCAAAAAATGGACTCTTACCTGTAGAAAACAAACAGATGGTGGGGTGATGGGTGAAAAAGGTAAAGGAGACTAAGAATACACTTGTCTTGCTGAGCACTGAGCAATGTATGGAACTGCTAAATCACTATATTGTACAACTGAAAGTAACATAACACTGTATATTAACTACACTGGAATTTTTAAAAATTAAGAAATAAAATAATTTTTAAAGGGAATACTGTATTTATAAAACAGATAGCCTTTTTCAATCATATTACCTCTAAGATATGATTCATAATCTCACTTGATCATGGTGAATGATCTGCTTAATGTATTACTGTATGCAGTTGCTAGTATTTTGTTAACAAAATTCAACATCTATTCATAATAAAAACTCTCAACAAAGGGCAGTTAGAAGGAACATATCTCAACATGATAAAGGCCATATATGAAAAACCCACCGCCAACATTATACTCATGGTAAAAAAAAAAAAAACTGAAAGCTTTTCCTCTAAGATCAGGAATAAGGCAAGGATGTCCACTCTTGCCACTGTTATTCAACATAGTACTAGAAATCCTACCCCTATCAATCAGATAAGAAAAAGATATGAGGCATCCATAATGGTAAAGAAAAAGTTATAATGTAACTATTTGCAGATGTCATTATACTACACATATAAAATCTTTAAGACACCACCAAAGAACTACTAGAAGTAATAACTGAATTCAGAAAAGTAGCAGAATACAAAATTAATCCACAGAAATCACTTGCATTTCCATAAATCAATAACAAAGTAGCAGAAAGAGAAATTAAGAAAACAATGCCATGTGCTGTTGTCCCAAAAAGAATAAAATACCTAGGAATACACTTAACCAAAGAGGTGATAGACCTATACTACAAAAACTATAAAACACTGTTGAAAGAAATTGATGATGAAAAAAACAAATGTAAAGATATTCCATGCTCATGAATTAGAAGAATTAATACTGATAAAATGTTCATATTATCTGAAGCAATCTATATTCAATGCAATCCCTCTCAAAATACATCACTTTTCACAATCCATTAGAACAAATAATGCTAAAATTTGTATACAGACAGAAAAGCAATAGCCAAAACAAACTAAAAAAAAGAACAAACTGGAGGTACCACCATCCCAGATTTCAAGATACACTACAAAGCTGTAGTAATCAAAACAGTATGGTACTAGCACAAAAATAGACATATAGGTCAATGGAACAGAACACAGAATCCAGAAACAAACCCACATTTATATGGTCAATTAATCTACGACAAAGGAGGCAACAATATACAATGGGGAAAATACAGTCTCTTCAATAAATGGTGCTGGGAAAAGAATGCAAAAAAATGAAACTGGGGGTGCATGGCTGGGTCAGCCAGTAGAGCATGCAACTCTTAACCTCAGGGTTCTAAGTTTGAACCCCATGTTGGGTATAGAGATTACTTAAAAATAAAATCTTTATATAAAAAAATGAAACTGGACATCTATTAAAACCATATACAAAAATAAACTCAGAACGGATTAAAGACCTAAATGTGAGACCTGAAACTATAGAAAATGTTAGAAGAGAACATAGGCAATAATTTCTCTGATATCGGCTGTAACATTTTTCTAAATATGTCTCCTAAAACAAGGGAAACAAAAGCAAAAATAAACTACTGGGACTTCATCAAAATAAAAGTTTCTGCACAAAAAAGAAAACCATCAACAAAAGAAAAAGACAACCTACTGAATGGGAGAAGATATTTGCAAATGATATAACTGATAAGGAGTTAATATCAAAAATACATTAAGAATTTAAACAACTCAACTCCAAAAACAAACAACAATTGAATTAAGTAATAAGCAGAAGAACTAAATAGACATTTTTTCAAGATATACAGATCCAACAAATATATGAAAAGATGCTCAACATCACTCATCAGGGAAATGCAAATCAAAATCACAATGAGATATCAGCTTACATCTGTTAGAATGGCTAAAATCAAAAACACAAGAAATAACAAGTATTGATGAGGCTACGGAGAAAAAGGAACCTTCATACACTGGGGCTGGAATATAAATTCATACAGCCACTGTTAAAAATGGTATGGAGGTTCCTCAAAAAATTAAAAATAAAAATACCATATGATCCAATAATCCCATTATTGGGTATTTACCCAAAAAAAAAAGAACACACTAATTTGTAAAGATATATGTACTCCTATGTTTACTGCAGCATTATTTGTAATAGCTAAGTATAAAACCAATCTAAGTGTCTATCAATAGACAAATGGATAAAAAAGATATGGTACACACATACACAAACACAGGCAATGGAATATTATGCAGCTACAAGAAAGGATGAGGTCATGCCATTTAAAACAACATGGATGGACCTTGAGGGTATTATGCTCAGTGAAATAAGTCTGACTGAGAAAGATAAGTACTATGATTTCACTCATAAGTTGAATCTAAAAAAACAAACAAACAAACAAACAAACAAAACCAAATGAATAAACAAACTGATGGCTGCCAGAGGGGAAGAGGATGGAGGGTTGGGCAAAATGGGTGAAGGGGAGTGGAAGATACAGGTTTCTAGTTATGGAATGAATAAGTCACAGAAATAAAAGGCAAAGTACAAGGAATATAATCAATGACATTGTATTAGTGATGTATTAGAACAGATGATAGTTACGCTTGGGGTGAGCATATAGCATGATGTATATATAAACTTGCCTAATCACTAAGTTGTGCACCTGAAACTAACATAACATTGTGTGTCAACTATATTCAAACTAAAAAAAGATATGACTCATAACAAAAATGCAATAGATTCAAGAAATATTTAGAGAAATTTCAGGATGGGATAATAGTGTCATAATAGACTAATAAGGAAGACCAGAGATATTTTTCTGACGCATCACAAACACTTGGAAATTAACATCTCACAGGATAAACATGATTTCTATAATGCATTCTCTGTATCACTTCCAAAGGAAAAATATTGAACCATAAGATTCAAGTATGAAACTGTGAATCTGTTTCGTGTCCTGACACTGCATGTTCAAAGTCTCAGTTAAGAACTAAATCAACTCCCAAGCTTTGTTCTGTGAAGCACTGTGCTTCGGGAAGATAGTAACAGAGGTACCCTGAAAGGGGACTCCTTTGTCAAGTAAGTTTGGGAAATGCCCTATCCCATGATATCATTCTTTGAGGTTCAAAATACTCATTAACTTATAATGTCTTTAGGAAATCCTGCGGGCGAGAGAGTTGTTTCACTTTGCTTAATCTAGCTTTTCAAAAGCCTTCTTTGAGAAGAAAGGCTGTTTCCATGGGATCCCTATAAATATTCTGCACTGAAATTTATGAAACTACTGTAACAGGTAGCCCACCCTGCTCCCTGATTGAAATGAGTTTAGGAATTCTGGGAGTCCGCAGTTTTGTCAGCCACGTCCACAGAACCCTACAGAGCGCAGTCCTGCCAGCCAAGAAAAAGAAAATGCCTGGAGAGTCAATGACTTCGTTAGCTCATCTTTCTGAACTACTGCAAAGCAGGGAACCCGCCATTATTCCAATTCACAGATGAAGACACTGAGGTTCAGAGGACTTAAGATCACATGTGGCAGAGCTGCGTTTTAAATGCAGGTCTGTTGGGCCACAATGACCATGCTTTTAATCCCTGAAGAAGGGAACACAGGAGAGTTTTAGAAAACCATGTTGATGAGTGGGATAAACACAAACACCCAAACTTCTCAGTGTTTATTAAAAGATGCTACAAGTGCTGTACGTGGTGGGCACCATTCATCCATTCATCTGAGGGAAAGGAAATTGTAATAGCCAGGCAACCCCCCACTGGGCACCCCACCGGCAGTTATTTGGCTGACTAATCTACTTGCAATTTACTGATCTAACTGTTCCTTTTCAAAATCCTTGTCTTTCTTTACCGGTGCTAATCCCTTTATAAGGGTAATCCTTCCCCCATTTAGCTCCTGGGAAATCCATTCTTTCAAAAGCAACTCAAAAGTCCCTTCCCCTGTGAAGGCTTCCCTAACTTGTCTCTCCCACACTGACTTTCACCCACAACCTCCTGTGGTCCCTGAGGACGCTGTAAATGCTTGAATATCGCGCAGCTCTGATTGCAAAATCATTTGCTTGTTTATTTATCTGCCTTCCACTTTACACCACAGTCATGTTATATCTATTTCTGTGTTTCAGCACTAAACATGGGGACTGACAAGCTGGAAGGCACTTTAAAAATATTCCTTGAACACGGGGCTGGATGGCTCAGTCAGTGTCAGACTCTTGGTTTCAGCTCAGGTCATGATCTCACGGTTCGTTAGTCGGGGCCCATGGAATCAGGCTCCATGCTGACAGTGCGGAACCTGCTTGGGATTCTCTTTCTCTCACTCTCGCTCTCTCGCTGTCTCGCTCTCTGTCCCTCCCCCCCTCGCACTGTCTCCGTCTCTCTCAAAATTAAATAAACTTTAAAAAAAATTTCCTTGAACAAATATACTCACACATGTGTCAATAATTATATATAGCTTCCATGACTATGCTAAGTAACCTGGGAGCATTGTACGATTAAAAAGGTACAAAACAGAAGTGAAAGTTGATCCTCTTTTGAATAAATATTACAACCGTTCTAATGATTCATATAATGGGATACTATATTAACAGCACTTAAAAGGAAAAAACTAGAGCTACAAGTATTGAATGGGTAAATATCTCAATGCTGAGCTAGAAAAGAACCTTGTAAAATGATATCTATGAGAGCATTTGTATAAATTTTGAAACATGAACAACAGTGTTCTGTATTACTTAGGTATAGTAATAACTGATTAACAGCATGCACAGGGGTGATAATCATTAATTCAAGGTCATGGTTACTTCTGAGACAAAAACCAGGAGAAAAGAATCAGTGAGAGACTCTCCCGGCACTTTATCTGTATGCTTCAATTTGGCGGGTGGGCGGTGGGGTGGGGTAGGGGCGGGAATCTAAAGGAAATATGGCAAAATAAATAGACCTGACCTGATGGGTGGATGGGATCTGGTAATGTGTTTCTCTACAACACATTGAATGTTGGAAGTATTTGTAATAAAATATTCATGTGTCATTACCTCTGCCAACTTGTGGAAGAGCTGGACTGCGGGCACACAGAACTGGTGGAAGAGGTAACCTAGTTCAGGTGAAAACCCTGAAAGTCACAAGGGTTTAAGGTGGAGGGCTGAAGTTGGAAGTGCGATGGGTTTCTTGAGGGAAGAGTGGTGGGGACCAAATGGGGCACCTATTTCACCCCTGGGCTTAAAGTTGCCTTAAAGAAAACATCCCAGTCCTGGGGGCTCCGGGCACCTGATGGAACTTCAGGAGATGCCCCCACGTGCCCCTGTGCCCAGTGCCGTCTGTCCATGCAGTGCCTTATGCAGCAGTAAAGGACTTGTTCTCTGGGTGGAAACAGCCCACATGGACCAGAACTGGGCAAGCAAGTGGCACCTTTGCCTGAAGAAATCAGCTCACCTTCTCCAGCTGAGAGGCAAGCAGGACCCCTGGCTCAGGAGCAAGACTCAGGTTGCAGGGCTCTCAGCCCTTCCAGATTCATCTGCACAGTAACTGAACTGCACTGACCAGTGAGACCTTGCGTTTCTCCTAGCTCTGGAACCACAAAATCTCTAGGTGTCCCTCCCACTCTTTCTCCTCCAAATCAAATGTGGGGGGTGGGGACAAGGGGTCCAAACTCACCTGAGATTTACTTATCTCTAGGTGTGAGGTATCCATTTTCATGGGGCTGGAGTCCTCCACCCTCTACAAAGACAAAGACAGAGACAGAGATGGAGAGAGGGAAGGAGAGAGGAAGGGAGGGTGGGAGGCAGGGAGAAAGGGGAAGGAAGGCAAGAGGGAGAGAATGGGGGGGG
>NW_026057579.1:13182577-13223541 GCF_023721935.1 Panthera uncia
TCCCAGCACCCTGCTCCTCCTCTGGTCCCTAACCTTCACCCTGCCCCTTCTCCCTAACTTCCTTCTAGGAAGCCCCCAAGATGCCACTAAAAACATCTACAATCTCCAGCCCAATCCACTTGGTTGGCCCCCCAAGAAATGGAGACAATCTCTAGACCTTTTAATTTCTTTCAGGCTTAAATCTTTGTTTTATCTTCAAAAAGTACTTTTTAAAACATCTTATAATATTTTCACATTACAATCTGGTAATAATACCAGAACAAAAATGTAATATTCCCACTAAAATCACAAATTGGTGCTTACTTAACCAAACCTCCCTAGAATTCAATACTCAAATATATGACTAAATGAAATTCAATAGAAAGATCTTCAGTTGATTTCACATCACAAATCAAAATACAATTTTTATAGCCACAGGTGACATTAGTTACTCCAAATCACAAATATGTCTATGTCCATAACATTTACTGAACACATATTCCATGCCAGGATTTGTATGAATCTCTGCAGACAGTCTATGCTCTCCAGGATTTGCTGTCTATACATTATGAATGACTCATCTCGTATAGCTTACAGCTTTGAAATGTATTTGACAGACCACATAGTATCGTCTGAACTTACAAATAGAAATTAGCTATTGCTTTGATTGCATTGGGATGGATGGTACCATAATTATGTCTTTCACATTTTTGTTACGATTACTTTCCTGACCTGTACTGAACAGAGCCCACAGTCAGGAGATTAGCAGTGAATCCAGAACGTGCTTCAAATTGATTAAAGAAATGTAATTGCCACTTACAAGAAGGCAGAAGTCTTTGCAGCTACAAATATCAGTAAGTGTGTGGCCACCAATCACTTACCATTATCTAAATTATGAAGGTCATGGATAGGAAAATATGCAAGAATGGCAGAAACACTTGTTCTGCTGCAGATGTGGTAAAGCAGAGATCAAGTTAATAAACATATCTGGGAATGTAAGTATGAACCATTTCCTCCTGCTCAGAATTTTGTGGCTCTGGACTCAACAGCACATTACTGTCAAATATTGTCCAATAACCAGCAACTGAACATTAATAACCAGCACCCTTGATTTAGAAATCCATGTGTGGATATAATTTATATAAAATGCAAAATTCCTCCAGATATCATGACCAGAGTCACGCATTGTATCATTGAAAACATTATTAGATGTCCGAAATGACAACACATTACTGTCTTATAACAGGAATATTCACCTCTTCTTTGGAAAGACCACCAAACCCAACAGTTAGAATTTTTTGGGAGAACCTTATACATCCCTTCTCATTTGATTGAAGAAAACCTTCTAAAACGTCCTGGTAGATGACTGTCTAATGTCTGCTTAAAGAGATCATGGTGGAGAACTCAGCATTTCAAAAGTAGCCTCGCTGCTCTTTCTCACACTACAGTCAATTGTTATGGTGAAATATTTGAAATTTAGAGCCAGAAAAACTTGCATATGAATCTCATGCTAGTGGTGTGACCTTAGACACAATTCTTAGCCTCCATATGTCTCAGGTCCCAATCTGTAAATGGGGATAATAGTACCATTTCAAAGAATTGCTATCAAGATTAAGTGGAGAAAGTATATAAAGCACTAAACAATTAATGATACCTAGTAAGTGTGTAATTGATACTCACTGATAATCCTAGTGTGTGTTTGGTCTTGTTCTTATGTTATGTGACTAGTCTGGGGCATTATCTCTGTTGACCACAGCTCCTTCTTGAAACCCTCTCTCTTGCCTTGTTTTCTGTAGGGGAGAAAAAATTTTTCCTTAACCCTCCTCAGGTTCTCAGCTAGGGCTCTGTGACGAGACAGATTAATAAGAGAAAGAGAGAAGCATAAAATTTTATTTAATGTAAGATTCACATGGCATTGTGGAGGGGCTCATAGGGAACTGGAGACCCAAAGAAGTACCAAACCTAAATGCTTTATATATGAAATTGAACAAAGAGAGGCAATTGGGGAAAAGTAAACAAAGTATGCGGACAGACTAAAAGAAGATAAGCACTATTTTGACAAGATCTGTTTGTACAAAATTCTCTTGACCCTGACTACTATCTCTGATTCCTGGTATAGGGATAGCATCTTTCACATGGGAGTTATATCTCCCGCTTTCAGGAATATAAGGAGAGGTCAGAGAGGTCTTCTTGCACATGTTTCAAGAGGCTTTAGCTCAAAAATATTCCTTATGCTAAAATGGCATATTTTGGGGTGGTCCTTTCTGCCAGCCTTCATGGCTCTCTCCTGGTTCCCCACCTATACTCTTGAGTCCTTCATCTCTCTCACTTGTTAGTTTCTCTTTCTCTGCCTCCTATGCAAATGTCAGAAAAATTGAACATGATAGAAATAAAAGATTTACAATATCTACCACTCCATCCCTGCTCCTGTAAGGGATGAGGATACTTATTTGCTGGGCCATCTCTTCTTTCTTCCTATTATATGCAGAAGCAAAGTAAGGGGTAAAGAAAATAAGTCTAAGGAATTCATATAGAACCACATTGATTTATAAGAAAAATAAATAAGAAAAAAAGTGGATGAAAGCCTTAAAGAGATCATTCATTAACTGACAAATTACTGAAGTTTGTGTAATCTTTAATTTCTTTAGTAATAATCAGAGAAACTCTTTAGTAATCAAGAAAATGCAAATCAAGATATGTATTGTGTATTTATTAATATTATACATAACGTATGTGTATACATACATATGTGGTATGTGTATGTAATTTGAACATAAGCCAAGATAAAGTGAAAATACCGCTTCCATACTCCACTAGTAGGAGTGTAATTCTAGAAGAAAACTGAAGTGAATGTATGAAGAGCCTTAACACTAATAGTCTTATTCTGCCTATAATTTCATTTCTAGAAATCCATCCAGAAAATGTATACATAACAATATGAATTCAGTGTTGCATAAATATATCTTTGCAGCATTACTCATTATTGTGAAAATTGAAAATGACTTAAGCATCCAACAATAAGAGATTATGTATTCCCAAAGTGATACATCCATAGATAATCATATATCTAATTAAGTATTATTATAAAGGAATCTGAAATAACACATAAAGATTATTCTCAAAATAGGATCAACTTTTTAAAAATGTCACCAAACCATATATCCCAAATGTATAAAAACTGCATATGTATATTCATATTTTTAAAGACCTGAACAAAACACCACAAATGTTAAGCAGTAATAGGAATCAAAGGAGGTTTGGGCTTATTCCTCCTTCTTTCTCTTTATACATTTCTTTATGATCCAGTTTTTACAGATGTGTGTACAATTCTAATAGAAGAATAAATGTGTTCCTTTTGTGCAAAGAGAGCCAAGTCCTTTCCCCAGAGCTCCTTGGTCCCCCACACCAGGCCTGTTAGCTCTGTGTTAACCACCAGGTCCTGAAGAGGCTTCCCCATGTTACTCCCTCTGCCTTGTGAGAGCTAAAATGGTAAAATATTAATCAGGTGTTCTGCTTTTAGCACAAGAAAATTCTAAGCAGCTCTCCAAAGAGTTGAATTGTGTTATCACTGGTACATGTTGCTGTTTGGCCTGTTTTATAATCTGAGCAATGTACATGCAGGCTCCGCCGACTCTTCCCACAAGGATGTCCCTCTGCTTCTTTCGCCTTTCATCCTCACCCATCTCTCTCTACTGAGCTCCACTCTTAGATATTAATATTCACCTGAACACCTCCTTCACTCACTCCCTTGCCACACCACTTCACTGTTCTCTTGCCTGCTACTTTCGATTCATTCGCTTATTCAGTTATTGAGCTTTAACACATTTGTTACTAGGGGATTTCATGTGCAAGGCACAAATACACACACACACACAAAAATTAAAACCCCCACTTCTTGCCTTAGAGCATACAGTCTGCTGGGAAGTCAAACAGACAAGCAAACAATCACAGTATTCTCACAAGATTGCTTCGATGGAAGACTTGGGCACTTCAGGTTGAGCACGAAAGCCTTCCCTTAATGGGGAGTCAGGAAAAGCTCTGCAACTGAAGTCACATCTCAACTGAGCTAAAAAAAAAAAAAAAAAAAAAAAAAAAAGAGTGCCAAAGGGAGATGATCTGTCTCCAAACAAAAGAAACAGTGTGTCTGAAAGCAAGTAGGTAGAGAAGTACAAGTGCAGGTGAGGGGAGGTGGGGGGTAAGAACCACTGGGAGGAAAGATTCGATGGCATCATCTTCTAGACCCTAATCCCACCACATCTCACCAGTGGTCTGGGGTAACCAGAATGTGTCACTTGAAAGCTGGGCCATCCCAACACAAAAGAAATGAGGCCCCGCTGTAGAGAGCAGGTGGCCTCAAATTCACTGCTCATACACAGCCTTGGATGTCCTGCTCCCGCTTACCCATCCACCTGCTTCATAATAATAACGTCCATATAATTATTTTCCATACTCCACTTCATCCTTCTCAATGTGCCATCTAAGCAAATGACCACTACCCCCAGTTTTCTTCTGTTCCAGTCCTGGAATATGCTCCTCAAAGTCCATTGACTCCATAATTTAATAATTTATAAGGCACCAGTTTTTAAATCCTGGCTCCTTATTCCTAGCTGCAAAAGTTACCTGTTATTTCTAAACTTTAATTTCTTCATGTGTACAATAGAGATGATAGCAATAGTACCTACTTTGGACGGGGGTGGGGGGGGTTGCAAGATATTTTTATTTATTTTATTTATTTATTTTTAAGTGGTTTTTCAAGTTTATTTATTTTTTTAATTGTTTTCTAATTTACATCCAAATTAGTTAGCATATAGTGCAACAATGATTTCAGGAGTAGATTCCTTAGTGCCCCTAACCCATTTAGCCCATCCCACCTCCCACAAACCCTCCAGTAACCCTCTGTTTGTTCTCCATATTTATGAGTCTCTTATGCTTTGTCCCCCTCCCTGTTTTTATATATTTTTTTGTTTCCCTTCCCTTATGTTCATCTGTTTTGTCTCTTAAAGTCCTCATATGAGTAAAGTCATATGATATTTGTCTTTCTCTTACTAATGTCACTTAGCATAATACCCTCCAATTCCATCCACGTAGTTGCAGATGGCAAGATTTCATTCTTTTTGATTGCCGAGGAATACTCCATTGTATAAACCACATCTTCTTTATCCATTCATCCATCGATGGACATTTGGGCTCTTTCCATACTTTGGCTACTGTTGATAGTGCTGCTGTAAACATTGGGGTACGTGTGTCCCTTCAAAACAGCATACCTGTATCCCTTGGATAAATACCTAGTAGTGCAATTGCTGGGTCATAGGGTAGTTCTATTTTTAATTTTTTGAGGAACCTCCATACTGTTTTCCAGAGTGGCTGCACCAGCTTACATTCCCATATTGCAAGACATTTTTAAAAAAAATAGTAGCAATGAGTAGAACTTAGTAAATTCTGAATAAAAGTTAGCTATAACTGTTAATATTATAGTTATTATTATCACTACTCAACACCTTCTTCAGAAAAACTAACCTTCACAAATTATAACATTGGAAATATTGTAAAATCACGCTAGTCTGTTTCTGTTGTTAAAATTTTCTTTCACTTAGCTTCTCACGCACAACCCACCTAAGCCCAGTATCTTAAGTTTGCTCCACACCCCTGAGAACTATTGAGTTAATCCTTGATGCTATTGTCTTCCTCACACCATGTATGCTGTCCTCCATGTGTATGAGCTCATCTTAGGATTTCTCCTCTGTCTCAAGATTTAATCTAAAATGTTCTAGACTAGCAGTTCTGGCAAATATGTGTATTGTCTATTTTCCAAATTTTGGACTTATACCTGTACCTTCCCAGAAAATACATAAAATTTGGGGTTATAGATCATAGTTAAGCACTCAAACCAAATTAAACTAGACACTCTAAATTCTGGGGATGGTCTTGCTCTATATCAAATATCTGTTCATACCAAGAAAATAAAATAGAATAAGTGGAATGGATGCAATGTGGCCACTTGAATACTGCTGCTACCTACATGTTTTTCAATCAACAATGAGAACAATTCAATAATGTCTTAGGAAATCCAAAATAAGGTTAAATTTCTCTTGAATCTATCTACAGGGGTGCCTTTTCAAGTGATTTAAATGTTCTCATAGTCAGAACTCTTCTCTAAATTGGATAAGTTACCTACAATTGTTTATTTTCCAGATTTGTAGATAGTGATGGGAACCAAGATGATGACAAAACATGAAGATCTTTACAATACTATGTCTATTTCAGCCCTCAGAACATACCACCACTGTGTTTAGCAGCCAGATATCAAAAAGCAACATCTGATAGTTTTCTGTACTGAACAGGCAGATTACAGATTTGGTTATTGAACCAAAAATATTTGAACATAAATAGGTATTTTAAATTTGTACTTTTTACTCCTCCAATGCTCAGTCACTGGCAAAAATAAAAAAATAAATTAAATAGCTTTGGAGTCATATAGTCTTCATGAATTATGTAACCAAACTCAGTATAAGCTGTCTAGTTGAATGACTTAGGTGAGATAAATTAGGCAACCTACAAATAGATCCCTCTCCACTTAGCCAACTGACTGTATCTAATATATGAGAAGAAGGTAGTAATAATATTTTTATTTATAACTGAGAAAATGAATATTTAGCAGTCAATATTTTCATAACCTTTAAAACTTGGTTTCTAGAATGCAAGACCACTGGTCTTGTAGGACCTGGGTACCTCTCTAGCATATCACATAGGAGGATTCCTTAGAAAAGGCTACTGTGCAAATACATTTAAATGAATTAGAAAGGCTTTTATTATCATTAAAGACATACAAAAACTCAGAACATGAAGAATTAAAAATTGCCCTAGCCTGTTCAAAGAGCAGAGGGATGGGACACCTGGGTGGCTCAGTAGGTTAAGCATCTGACTTTGGCTCAGGTCACGATCTCGTGGTCCATGAGTTCAAGCCCCACGTCAGGCTCTGTGCTGACAGCTTGGAGCCTGGAGCCTGCTTTGGATTCTGTGTCTCCCTCTCTCTCTGCCTCTCTCTCACTTTCACTCTGTCTCTCTCTCTCAAAAATAAATGATAAAACATTTAAAAATTTTTCAAAGAGCAGTGGGAGATGGGGTGTAAGGAATAACTTTTAGGAAGTAGCTTAGATGAAAATGATCTATAGCCTAATGTGTCTCTCAATTAATATTCAAATGCTACCTTCAGACATCCATAAGCCTTGCCTGTATGATAGGGACCCAGTTCCTATGATTATATCTACCTAGTGGCCAGTTACTAAGATGCCTATTTTCTGACCACAGACACTGAGGCCATAGGACACCATAGGACACCATAGGACAGGGACCCTGTTCCTATGATTATATCTACCTAGTGGCCAGTTACTAAGATGCCTATTTTCTGACCACAGACACTGAGGCTCTCTATCCTGCTCAGGAAACTTTCTGTCTTGCTTTGGGCTGTTCTCCCGGGCACGATGAGACTCCCTTCTGAGATTTTAAGGTCCTTATAATTCTGTTACAGTTCTGACTACTCTCACAGTACCCCTCCCCCCTTTCAGAGCAATAGCAGCCAGAATTTCAGGCAAACATGTTTTTAAAAAAAAAAAAAAATACCCAGACTTTAGGAAGCAGTCCTTGAAAATTCAATGTATTTCAACGACAGCAAATGCTACAATCTGTTTATCTCTTGGTAGGAAAAGAATGGTATGGCTTGATAAATAGCCAGCACTTATATTTACATCAATTGTACCTTTCCAAATAATACTGCACTGTTGATGCCTAGGATAGGATTTATGCTAGAAATTCAATTTAGTGGCTGAAGTGAGGCAAGTATTTACAGTGTTTCACTGAAAGCCTCTTTCTCCAACCCTCCCCCATTGTCAGGTTTGTGGAAAGTACTAAAGATCGATGAGCCCTGGTATAAACCTGACTCATTCATTGATGGCCAATTGAAGACTATTCTGTACACATTTAACTGGGATTGAGCTACTGAACGATACTTATTTATTTGTTCATTTATTCATTGCTTGCCTAATTAAAATTTACTAAATGCCTGCTCATTATATGAGTCACTTCCAACAAATATAGATATACATTTAGAATAAAATGTAAAAAAAATTCTTGAAATTTGTTTGGACCATAAGACCTAATTTAATTCCTTGCCAAAACATTTTACTTACTATTTCATCAACACAGCCAAAAAGTTGAAACATCATCTGTGATCAAATAAATCACCTATGAAACTGGATTTTCGACTACAATTGCATGAAATAACCTCATTAAACCTCTAATGGATTTTTATGCATTATTCTATGAGGAGAACAGGCACACTGAAGTCTACTGCACTAACATATTCCAATATGTTCATGTTAGTGTTACTTTGTAAAAGATAAAATGGGTCTCAATATGAAGATAAAGAGAGTGTGAGGGACTCCATTGCCAGTAGTATGATAGTTAACACCACTGTCTTTAAAAACAACTAAAAAGACAGGATAAATTATTAAAGGTTTTTGGAAAATGTTTGAAATGGATAACAGAAATGGTAAGAAATATTCAGAAGCCAAACATTAAGTGGAAATAAGAATTCAGAGAGATGACTAAATTGGTAAAGCCAGATTTTTCCCAGGAGCATGTCAAAACTGGTGGATTTGAGTTTCATTTGCATGGCTCCCTGGGGCACTGGTTACAGAAGATAAAGTCAGGGCCATCCCAAGTCAGGGAATCTCATAGAAGACTCCATCCATGAAGCTGGCTATCCAGCAGCTACAATCACAGAGAAAGAATAAACTTGGCATAGACCCACATCTTCTTCATCCCAAAGATAGCAAGAAATCATTGCCTGTTGAATTTCAATGCTGCATGTCAGGAGGAAAATTCTTCTTTAAAAGTTCTTAACTATAAGTCAGCCTTCATGAGTTCCATAGCCCAAATTCATACTACCTGAATGGTCTGAAAAACTTCAGCAGAAAATTTAATGTAAAGTGCCTGGAAGTTGGCAGTTGTAAGTTAGGGTACTGGCTGTTCCAAAAAAGTGCCTAGAAAAATGCAAAGAACAGACTGATATACAGTACCAAGAAAATTGAGTTCATAGTCAAAGAAACAGCACATAGAAAAATCAGACCCAAACAGATCAGATGTTGGAATTATCAAACACATAAAAAGCATAGCTAACTTTATCATATAGAGAGAAATATAAGAGATAAAAATAAAAGTAAAAAGCAAAAATTATTTTTAAATGGCCAAGAAGATTTGAAAAACAAAACAGAACTTGTATCTATTTCTAAAAATGTTAATGATAAATAAATGTAGGAGGATTGACGGATGCCTGGGTGGCTCGGTCAGTTGAGCAACCAACTCTTGATATCAAGTCTGGTCATGATCTCAAGGTTCAAGATCAAGCCTTGTGTCAAGCTCCATGCTATCAGCTCAGAGCCTACTTTGGATTCTCTCTCTCTCCTCTCTTTCTCTGCCCCTCCCCCACTTGCATGCACACACACACACTCTCTGTAAGATAATAAATAAACTTTTTTTTTAATATAGGAGGAGGAATTTAAGAAACAAATGAAAATAGGGGAAGGGGAGGAAAAAAAATAAGATAAAAAACAGAGAGGGAGGCAAACCCTAAGAGACTCTTAAATGTAGAGAACAAACTGACGGTTCCTGGAGGGGAGGTGGGTGGGAGAACGGGCTAAATGGGTGATGGGGATTAAGGAGGACACCTGCTGGATGAACACTGGGTGTTATATGTAAGTGATGAATCATTAAATTCTACTCCTGAAACCAATACTACACTATTTGTTAATTAACTTAAATTTAAGTTTAAAAAAGCAGGAGGAATGGTATGATTAAAACACCATTGATTAAAAAACATAGTAAAAATAATTGATTCAGTGGAATCACCAATGAATAGTAGAACCACTGCATAAAAGTTTGATAAAGCACAGAACATTTACATAATTTAAAAGTTTCTCTCCGCTGATTGCTTATTCATTGCAGAGGGAAAAATGAAAACTTTACAGTAGAAAAACCTGGCTGACACCCCAGGTGACTGAAATTAATACTGTCAATAATGAGAAAAATTGACATTCTGATATCAGGCACTGAAAAAGGAGGAGTGTAACTTATATGGCGTTCCTATTCAAAATGTGACTGGACTCAAATTGAGGGACATTCCACAAAACAAGTGACCTGGGTACTCTTCAAAAATGTCTTTATCATTAAAGACACAGGACAACTGATGAAATGTTATAGATTAAAGGAAACTAAAGGGACATAACAACTAACTGTGATATGTGACCCAGATTGGATATGAAATCAAGGAGAGTGTTGCTATAAAAGACATTATTGGGGTAATTGTTAAAATCTGAATGTATTTGTAGAGTAAATAATAGTAGTAGATCAATATAAAATTTCATGACCATGATAATTATATACACTGAAGTCTTTAGGGATAAAAGGCCATTATATCTGTAACCTACTCTCAAATGACCCCAAGTAGATATATGCTGCAGAAGAAGATAAAGTGAGGAATGCCACAGCAGCTAATTATTCTTTGAATCTATAGCAGTTAATACACCATGCTAGTGGTCAGACTAGAAAAATAAACCAAAGGTACAGCATACATAGCCCCCGAAAAGACCCTCAAATATATATAATACAGATGTGTGACAAATATGACATTAGCAGGAAGTGTGGAAAGGATGCCTTTTCATCAATTGGTTCTGATATCCCTGGCGTCCACATGGGGGAAGGATAAGTGGACCCTCACCTTATGAAAAGTCAATTCCAGGGAATTAAATACTTATGAATAGGGGGGAAAACCCCAAACTACAAGCTTTTATAAAAGTAACAGAAGAACACCTATTTGACCTTTGGGGTGGGGAAGGATTTCTTACACAAGGCCAAAAGTTCAAACTCTAAATGAAAAGAGGGGTACATTTAAGTATATTACAGTTATGATCTTCTGTTTGTCAAAAGACTCTGTTAGAAGTGAACAGGCAAGTCATGAAAAAATGAAGGTTAATTCAATAATTTAAAGAAATACTAAAGACAAAAACTTCAGTAGAAGATGGTTTGAAGACTTGGATAGACATTTCTCCAAAGAGCCTAATACGTTACCAAGACACTCAACTTGATTAGTGATTAAAGAATACAAAATAAAACATAATAAAATACTTACAGACGGGTAAAAATTTATGTCTATATACCAAGAGCTGCAAGGGTGTGGAGCAACGAGAACTCTAGCACACTGCTATTGGTTGTTAATGTCACTCCAGAAAATAAGTTGGCATTTATCTGCTGAGGTACCTATCGATGGCCCTCCAATTCCACTAAGTCTAAGAAACATGGACAAGAATAGTATATCACTGTTCAAAACAACAAAAACTAGAAACATGAATACTCATCAACAGTAGGATGGATACGTAAGTTATGGTATATTCATATAATAAATACAATACTGCACATACTGCCTTCAAGATTACTAGTAATTTTCCATTTGTCAGATTAGGTGGGGATACACTGTTTTCATTATATTTGTTATACTATGCACATATTTTTAAATACTCTTCTATCTACTTAATAATAAAAGAGAAAGAGAAAGAAGTACTTGTATGTCTTACAAACAATCTAAGTTAGAAGCAGGTTATGCTTCCTATATTGAGATTTGTGACCAGAACACCTATGCTCTTTCACAGTGTTACATTTATGCATTTTTCTTCTTAATCTTTACATAGCAGATCCTTAAAACCAACAAAAGAAGTTTAAATTTAAGCTGTTACACATACTAATATAAGTTTAGAATTTTATTTGAACTATGAGAACAGGAAGATAAGATGTGTGACCTTGAATAAGCCACTTAACATTTGGCACTTATCTAGAAAGTCTGATTGGATCTGGGGATAAATGAGCCTAGGTAAATGTAAAATACCATGTTCTTTGGGGCCATTAGTTATAAAGATACATTTTATATCTTCAAGTGTGTAGTATATTTCATGTGAGCCTCTTGGCATTCCAAAAAGAATTTCAACTTGATGCTGAATACTTTTATTCTTGCTTATTTTGTATCTTGTCTGTGTGATTGTCACTTAGGATCATTTCTCCTCTTTAAGATTATGATTACTCTCAATCATCCTCTTTATAGACAATTTCTACAGCCAAGATTGCCAAACTCATATTCTTTTATCCTTTCAAAAAGTTCTGAAGTTCCAGATTTTCCAATATCACACACCCAAGTAATGGGGAAACAGCTGATGTTCACCCATTGGCTCTCCTAAAGTGAATATATCAAAGTCTTCATTCATAGTCTCTGGTACAGTATTCAAAACATTTTTCTGAATGTTTTTAAGGCAGTAAAAATCTAACTTATATTTTCATTTCAGACTTTTCTAGTATCTTCAATACATAACAATTTCAGCAAAGGCTTGACAGAGACCCTCATGGTAACACTGAAGATAAGACTGAAGTGGATCCAAAGATAATTGTTGCTTGTTAATTAATATGGTACCTTACATATCTTTTTCCACTTGAAGGTTATGACCATTCTGAGGACAGTGACCATGTTTATACATCAGTGTATCTTTAAATCACAGACACTCAGTAAATTTTGTAGAATGAATAAATGAATATTCAACTGTAAAATCTTTATGTTAGATACATTCTGTTCTTGCTGCCCAGCACCCATTTCTCCTGTAATGGCATTCTAGTCATCATAGGAAACCACCCCTTACATATTTTGAGCATGTGGTTTGAGCTTAAGCTATCTCAAAACCGCCAGCTCCTGACATAGGCGTGTGAAATGGCCTTGTCACTTAGACGTGTTCCATCCCTCTGCCTATAGTAACTTCTTCAGAAATGGCACAAGACACAGGCCCAGCCAATGAAGCTCAAATCCAGAATGGATGGAACCGTTGGGGAGGCGAAGCACTCTTTACATGGATAATGCTAACTCTAAGGATACCATCACTCTAGAGCCACCAGAGGCCACCAAATGGAGAGGGCCTGCCTGAGAATGCTGCCAGCATAAAATAAAGAAGAGCCAAAATAGGAGAGTCACAGCCAAAGTCTTGCTGTCATTTGGTGAACCTTAGATCTAGGAATGAGTGATGCTGATCTACACTTGAACCCTTCAGTGATATGAACTAATATATTCATTTTTAAAGCTAGTTTGAATTGTTTCTGACCTTTGCAATGAAAGTGAACTGATACTGTTAAACTTTTAGCTAGTGGCTTAGATAAAGAAATAAAAAAATTTTTAAAGGTTTAAAAATTTTAACTTACACCGATTTACATAACTGCTAATTAAGAGTTCCATAAACCCCTGACATGTGGGACTATAGTTAAATAGCCTGGGCTCCCTGAGCCTATAACCAGAAGTCAAAGACTAAACAAAAGGCCTACTGTTAGGGGAGAAGGACAGGGATGGGGCAAATAGGGAGAAGAGCTTAGAAGTAGTGTCTGCAGGAAAACAAAGTTGGGGCAAGGGTGGGAGGTGGAGATGGAACAAGTCTGGTGGGAATAGATGAGAACATTAGTCTAAGCCAGAGACAATGGAAAGTAAGAAGAGTACTCAATTCTTTTTAAAGAAGAACTCCGCAGGTAGCTAGTGTAATATGGCCCTTGGCTCCTTTTCCAGATTCATCTCCCACCACTGCTCCTCCCTAGCTCCCTAATTCAAGCCATTTTCAACCATTAGCAATTGCCTAGATAGGCTATGTGGATTGTATCCTCAGGGCCTTTGCATATATCCATCTCTATATGCCCTTCTCTTTCTTCACCCAGTCTTCAAGACTCGACCTCAGTCTCACTCTGAGAAGCCTTGAGAGGCCCCCTCTGTACCTTGTGATCCACCTCCATGGGAAGGTCTGGACCTCTCCATGGCACTCCCTTGTCTTCCTATCTGTCACTTGTCTATAATACAAGCTGTTTTAGTAAAAGGACTTTACCTAATTCACTTTAATATCTCTAGTGTCCAGGGGTGCCTGGGTGTCTCAGTCAGTTAAGCAACCATCTCTTGGTTTTGGCTCAGCTCATGATCCCACAATTCGTGGGTGTGAGCCCCATGTCAGCCTCTGTGCCAACAGTGCAGAGCCTGCTTGGGATTCTCTCTACCTTCCTCTCTATCTGCCCTTCTTCCCCTCTCTCAAAAATAAATTAATAAATAAACATTAAAAAATCTCCAATGCCCAGCACAATGTCTGATCCATAATATACACTTCTAAAACATGAATTGATAAAATTAATTGAATTGAATGAAGAAAGATTAAATATGACCAGCAGCAAAATAGTCCTATAGATTTCCTATAGTACTTTCATCAACCCAGCTAAAAGACTAAAACAAAACATCATAACACTAAAAGATCCAAGAAATATACTGAGCATTTACTATGGCCATAGCACTGGGAAAGAAATTTCTCTAACTTCTCATCCAACCCACTATCCACCTCCAAATGTAAAGCAGATCCTCCTCCAATTCCACCACTACAGTCCACCCCACAGAGTCTTCTCTCTGCCAGAACAAGGCATTCTCTGAGAGCCATATTCATCTTACAAATGCAGCAGGTGCTCAGCAATCACAATGCTTTCTCTTTCTGTCGGCCCCATCACTTGTCTCCACTGTATTATAAACAACCATAGAATAATGACCAAATATCTGTGTAAAAATGTCTTTTCATTGTAAAGCATTGTAGCTGAGTTTTTACTGAGTAATTTTGGTTATTTGACTTCACATGAGAAAATGACAATTCCTTCAAGTTCTTTAAGTTTTTCCTAAATTAAAAAACAAATTTTATTTTAGACTGAATAGTGCTTAGTATGGATTTTTTTAAATCTTAGAGGGGAACCAAAGAGCTTATTTCAAACATTTAAAGTGCTAACATGTAGTAGAGGAATTAAAGTTGGCATGGTTTCAGAGAATAAAACTGCAATAAATGGGTAGAAAACAGCAGAAGACAGATTTTAGCGTAAAGTAAGGCAGAACGGTCTGACCTGCAATTAAAGCGATCCAACAGTTGAGGGACTGAGTTACAAAACAGAGAATTTAGTGAGAGTCATAAAAAAATACTCCCATTAATTTTATGTCTTGCAAGTATTATTTCATTAATGTTCATGGCATTTTGAAAGATGTAACAAAATCTTAGGTCTCTGTTTTGTAGATGAAGAAATCAGCAGGCTTAAATGATTTGCCCAAGGTCACATATTGACCAATACAAGTTTGATGTTCCTTTTCTTATACAACATGTATTCATTGGTCTTCAGAAATAATAAGCTTCCTGCAATTACAGGTGGTGTTACTTATTGCTATTTAATTCTTGATCCTCTAAACAAAACTTGGATGTTTAAATTTAAAAGTTCACCTTCTTGAAACATTTTAGTAGATAAGGCTTTTATAGTTCTGCAAATTCTTAGGCATGGCACTTTAATTAGTTTTCACCAGTTTTGAATAAAAAAAGCTAGATGCTAATGATTAGCCTACAAATTGCTAGATCATCTGTAATAAATGTTAAAACCATTAAATGTCAACATGTCATTACAAATCCAGTGGCAGTTGGGGAAATAAATGTCAAATTTTTCATTATTTTTCTTCAGAGTTTCAATAGTAACTGCCAGTAGTGGCCACAGGTAAAAGTCCAATCTTTTTGTTAAGAAACAAGTGCTTGCATTGAAGCACAAACCAAAATGAGATATAAATTTCTCTCAACTTCCTAAAGTTTACAGGGAACTCTTTCTTCCATAGATAAGTCACAATTTCAAATTAAATTAGCATTTCAAGATGAGGGGGTGGGTGGGGACTAAGACCCACAAAGGGAAAAAATGGGAGAAAATAAATAGACAATCTAAAGAATAAAATTAGGGGTGCCTGGCTGACTCAGTTGGTGGATCATGAAACTCTTGATATCAGGGTTGTAAGTTTGAGGCCCACTTTGGGTGTAGAGATTACTTTAAAAACATAATTGTTTTAATTTAAAAATTAAAAAATAAAGAATAAAATTAGAAACAACCCATAAACAATAAATAACACTTTATTCATTAGTAACAAAAGAAATAAAAATGAAATTATAATGAAATGTGATTACTTTTACTTATCAAACTAAAAAATTTTTAAGTGTTTTAATGTTTATTTATTTTTGAGAGAGAGAGAGAGAAAACAGAGTTTGAGCGAGAGAGGAGCAGAGAGTGAGGCAGACACAGAATCCAAAGCAGGCTCCAGGCTCCGAGCTGTTGGCACAGTGCCCAAGGTGAGGCTTGAACTCACAAGCCATGAAATCATGACCTGAGCCAAAATTAGATACTTAACCAACTGAGGCACCAAGGAGCACCTCAAACTGAAAAAAAATTTTAAATATAAAAACATTCAGTGCTGGTAATGATGCAATGATAGTAGTACTCTGTGATAGGCAGCCTCAAAGATGGCTGCCATGATTTCCACCTCCTTGTTGTACTCTTGCCCTTCCCTCAAGTGTGGGCTTTGATAACTTGCTTCTTACAAATAGAGTGCAGCAAGGGGCACTTGAGTGGCTCAGTTGGTTAAGCAAACTTCAGCTCAGGTCATGATCTCACAGTTTTGTGGGTTCGGGCCTTTCATCGGGCTCTGTGCTGACAGCTCAGAGCCTGGAGTCTGCTCCAGATTTTGTGTCTCCCTCTCTCTCTGCCTCTCCCCTGCTTGCACTGTCTCTCTAAAAAATAAGCAAACATTAAAAAAAATTTTTAAAAATAGAGTACAGCAAAGTTAACATTTCCAAAGTTAATTTACAGAAAAACTGTGCCTTCCATCCATATTGCTTGCTTTCTCTCACTGTCTCCCCTGCTCACTCTGAGAGAAGTCAGCTGCCATGTTGTGAGTTGCTCTAAGGAGAGGCCAAGGTGGCAAGGAACTGATACCTCTGGCCACGAGCCAGCAAGAATCTGAAGTCGGTCTGCAGCCACCTGAGTGAACTTGAAAGCAAACACACCCTCGTTTGAGCCTTGAGATATAAGCAGCAGTGATCAATGCCTTGACTACAACCCTACTAAAGACCCTAGCCCAGTGAAAGACCCTAGCCCAGTGAAACCGTGATAAGCCATGGTGGGATATCTGACCCTCCCAAACTGGGTGATAATGAAAGCTTATTTTTAGCTGCTAAATATTGAGGTAAATTTTTTTTACAACAATAGATAACTAATACATCCTCTCATATGCTTTAAGATTCTGGAAAATTTATATGACATTATGCATCAAGAGTGTTATAGAAATGTTATTCATTTTTACCCAATAATTCCACATCTAGTATTCTTTATAAAGAAATTAATTGGAGGGGCACCTAGGTGGCTCAGTTGGTGAAACATCAGACTCTTGTTAGATTCTGTTAGGCTGCTCCGTGCCGAGGGTGAGGGTGAGGAGCCTCCTTGGGATTCTCTCTCTCCCTCTCCCTCTCCCTCTGCCCCTCCCCAGCTCCCAGTCTTTCTCTCTCTCTCTCTCTCTCTCAAAAAAAAAAAAAAAAAAAAAAAAGGAGCAAAAGAGAATATATACTCTATTGCACATTTCAGCACAGAATTTATCAGTGATTACAAATATATGTATATAAATACTATATATACATACACACATATATCTATAAAACAGTGTTCTCTAGATTGCAAATGGTTTTTATTTTCTTATTTTTTTTAATTTTCTTAATAAACTTTTTTTTTCTACATTTTCTAAAATAACCACATAAAACATTCAAAGTAAAAGAAAAAAGACTTTCAAGATATGCATGTACATATTAAAAACTATAATGGTAAACACTATATTCAATAGGGATTGAAGCAGGTAAGAAGAAAGTCTCTGATTTTTCTTAAAGTTTTCAGAGCTGAGCATTTTCTTCATGTAGTCATGAAAAATGAACATTATATTGACTTTCACATATGTCACATAAAATTGATAAGGACAGAGTAATGGAAGAAAAGGTATAATCAATCTTTAGGTGCAACAGTTTGCTTTTCTGCTAAGTATCTCTTCCGAAAGCAATTACCAAGGAAGAAGTGAACCCTGAACCAAAAGGAAAACAAACAAGTCAAGATCTGCCTTCAAACACCTTCCTAAGTTAAAGTTAGACTGGCCAAGTAATTGTCTCTAACTTGGAAAAAAGAATGCATTGTGGGAGCAATGTGTTTGGTAGTTTGGGGAAGGTCCACACTGAAAGCAAAAAATCCTTACTCACTAATTTCAGTCTGCCAGTAATGTGAACGACCTATTGACCAAACTATACAATGAAAAGACAGACTATTCTGCAGATTTATAAAGCTATTGAAATACATAAAGAGTTATAGAACCACCTCCCAATTTGGCATCGCCCACTGGTAAGTACTACAGTCTGAATGTTTGTTTTCCCCAAAATTCAGATATTGAAATTCTTTTTTCTTGTAAGTTTTTTTATTTATTTTTGAGAGAGAGAGAGAGAGACAGAGTATGAGTTGGGGAGGGAAAGAGAGAGAGAAAGACACAGAATCCAAAGCAGGCTCCAGGCTCTGAGCTGTCAGCACAGAGACTGATGCTGGCTAGAACTCATGAACCACGAGACCATGACCTAAACTGCAAAATCATGACCTGAGTTGAAGTCAGATGCTTAACTGACTGAGCCACTCAGGAGACCCCTTCATATGTTGAAATTCTAACCTCCAAAGGTGATATCATTAGGAGGTGGGGCCTTTGGGACATGATTAGGTCATGAGGGTGGAACCCTCCCCGGAACAGGATTAGCATTTATAAAAAAGGTTTAAAGGAATTCATTAGCCATGGATGTATTCATGAAAGGACTTTCAAAGGCCAAGGAGGGAGTCATGGCTGCTGCTGAAAAAACCAAACAGGGTGTGGCAGAAGCTGCAGGAAAGACAAAAGAGGGTGTTCTCTATGTAGGCTCCAAAACCAAGGAAGGAGCGGTTCATGATGTGACAACAGTGGCTGAGAAGACCAAAGAGCAAGTGACAAATGTTGGTGAGGTGGTGATGACCAGTGATGACATCAGTCACACAAAAGACAGTGGAGGGAGCAGGGAGCATCGCAGCTGCCACTGGCTTTGGCAAAAAGGATCAGTTGGGCAAGAATGAAGAAGGAGGCCCACGGGAAGGAATTCTGGAAGATATGCCTGTTGATCCTGACAATGAGGCATACGAAATGCCTTCTGAGGAAGGTATCAAAACTATGAACCCGAAGCATAAGAAATACTTTTACTCGCAGTTTCTTGAGACCTACTGAGAGATGTTCCATCCTGTACAAGTACTCAGTTCCAACGTGCCCAGTCATGACATTTTCTCAAAGTTTTTACAGCGTATTTCAAACTCTTCCATCCGCACCGACTGAAATTATCTGTACCTGCCCTTACTCAGCATTGCAGTGCTTCCCTCTCACTGAAGTGAATATATGGTAGCAGGGTCTTTATGTGGATATTGTGGCTTCAAATCTAAAAGTTAAATTAAAACACCTAAGTGACTACCACTTATTTCTAAATCTTCACTATTTTTTTTGTTGCTGTTCTTGAGAAGTTGTGATTTATTATCATATATTATAAGATTTCTAGGTGTCATTTAATGATTCTGTCTAAAAATAATGATGTATTGTGAAATTTGTTAATATATACAATACTTAAAAATATGTGAGCATGAAACTATGCACCTATAAATATTAACTATAAAATTATAAATAAATAAATAAATAAATAAATAAATAAATAAAGTCTCACAGAGCTCACTAGCCCCTTTCACTATATGAGGACAAAAGTTTGTAGAGGTGGAAGAGAGCCCTCACGTGCTGGCAACTTGATCTTGGATTTCCAGCCTCCAGAACTCTGAGCAATAAATTTCTGCTCTTTATAAGCCTCCCAGTTCATGGTATTTTGTTATGGCAGCCCAAACAGACTAAGACTAAGACAGGAAGTTAGTCTTTCTCTTCAGGATCCCATCTGCCGTTTTGAGGCTTACTTATGAAAGTGGGTTCAGTAAGGGAGATATGGCATGGAGGAAATTTTTTTCTAAAGGGCTGGATTTCTTGATTTTACTGATGCATGCGGAGAAGGGAGAGAGCGTCAGGAGAAACAGAGTAAAAGATGCATGAGGTTTGGCATGGTGAGGGAGGGGTGCTAGAAAAGCAAAAGGAAATCAGAGGGCATCAGGGAAAGGGGTTGCCCCAAATCTTGTCTGTGACTCTGAGAAATAATTGCTTCCCAGGAAGACCCCAGCCCACATGCACATTCCTGGACACTGGCAAGTGTGGAGAGCACTCAGTTTTTGTTAAGAAGGTAGAATGTCAGAGCCCAACTTTCTCTAGGGAAGAGAGGATTCCAGTGTCATACCCCAGATCTATTGAATCAGAATTTCCAAGGTGAGATCTAGCAACCTATATATTTTTTAAACTCCCTCGCTGATTCTGAATTATCAAGACCATTGCCCACTGTGTAAGAATAACTTTTGCATCCTATCTTACCCTGAATGACACCTATATTACACATCTCATTCTTTTCTGGTCCTAACACTGTAATTTTTCAGACAGCCTAAAGCATGGAGAATCGTCAGAAATCTTCACCAGCTGACATTGTGTAAACAGTTGCTAAGTAATTAAACCATTATTATCAAAATAAAAATTCCAGTAATATATCACCTGATTAAACCTACAAAAGACAGAATATGTGATAAATCAATATTTGCAAGCCCTCTTTCTGTCAACCGCAATTTTTGAGCACTATGGGAAAATCGGTATATAATTTGATTTTGAGTCACCAAGGAAATAGAATAACAGAATCTCATAAATGGAAAGGACCTTAAAAGTCATTCAGTCCAACATTCTCTCTAATGCCTAAATCCCTACTAAAGTACCTCTGACAGGTGATTTTACAGCCTGGGCATATTCAGAAAACAAGAATTTATTAGTTAAATGCAGAAAGAAAAAATATAAACGTGTGAATGAAAAGCAAAATTATAAACACTTACATGAAAGCAATCTCAGCCTCCCAGAAAATTACAAGGATGGATATTTGCTCATGTTTTCCTGATATTATTTTGACACATGAATTTGAGTGGCCTAAACAAAAGAAATGCCTCAAAGCACTAAACAGGATGGTGTTTCCTTGAAAATACTACACTTGGGGGCACCAAGGTGGCTCAGTCAGTTGAGTGTCCAACTGTCGATTTCAAGTCAGGTCATGATCCTGGGGTCATGTGATTGAGCCCACGTTGGGCTCCACACTAAGAGTGAAGCCTGCTTAAGATTCTCTCTTCTCCCTCTGCCCCTCCTCTCTGCCACTTTAAAAAAAAAAAAAAAAAAGCAAGCAAGCAAGCAAGCAAGCAAACACTGCCTTTGTACTGAAGTAGAAATAGCATAATCACTATAAAACCCACAGACTGAAAACAGTTCTAAAGTTGCCAGCACTGAGCTAAGAGGCCACATTCTTACTGCACTATATATCCCTTTGAAAAAGAGAGAGATGGGCTGGAGGAGGATTTACATTGGCCATGACAACAATTTAGTGGATTAAACTAAACCCGACTCATTTGCAGCCGGAAGGGTGGTCATGGGCCTCCTGGATAACCCCATAGGTTAGGCCAGCATAAAGCAGGTGAATATGTACTTCCTCGCTGTCATCCCAGCACTTGGGGAGAAATACTCTCAGGATCTACTAAATTGTGTGTCCTAAACTCCAAATATCAAAAGAGGTTGAGAAAGAGGTCAAGTTCATTGAGGGTAGACGTTGTCAGCTTACAACTCTGCCACTTACACAGTTTCTACACAATCTAGGGAAAGGGCACAAAGAAAAAGATTAAGCCCTTTAGAAAAAGAATTAGGTTTCCATATATAATTCTTAGTTGCTTAAAGCTGACCATATCTACATGGCCTTTCCCCTTTCTTTGCTACAAGGCTGGTGGTGGGCAAACTACTTAACCTCCCTCTGCCTCAGGTTCCTCCTAGAGGAAACCATGATCTTCCTAAAACATGACTCACGGTGTTTCTTTCCCATGGTTAAAATGCTTAATGGCCCTACATGAACAACGGAACAGAGCTCAACATCAATTTCCCTTTCAACCCTTTCCCAGTTTATTCTCCCGCAGTCTTACTCATCATCTCCCACAACGTTCCCACCTCCACACCTTTGCTTAGGTCTCTTTGCCCACCTGAAATCCACTCCCCTCTCCAAGCACACCTTATTTCTGCCTCCTAAAGTCCTATGGAGTCTTTGAATCTAGTGGAAATCCTACATTTCTGAGCTTTTTGTTTAAGTTTATTTATTTGAGAGAGAGAGAAAAGAAAGAGAGAGAACCAGCTGGGGATGGGCAGAGAGAGAGGGGGACAGAGAGGGGGACAGAGGGGGAAGTGGGCTCTGGGCTGAGAATGCAAGGCTCAGACTAACTGTGAGATCACGACCTAAGTCGGACGCTTAACCGGCTGAGCCACCACGCGCCCCACATTTCTGAGATTTTTGTTCATGGCGTTCATCTGGCCCGAATTAGCTCCTGCCTCGTACTGTTGCAGCATCAAGTGTCAAGTTCCCATGGGACTTGATCTTCCCCATGACGTGTTTACTACTTGAGTTAAGGCATCTGCCTTTGGGACTAGGGTTGCCAAATAAAATATACGATGCCTCACTACATTTGAATTTCAGATAAACAACAAATAACTTTTTTTTTTAGTATAAATATGTCCCATGCAATATTTCAAGCTCATCAGGGTAGAGGATGTCAGCTATAGCTGTACTACTTAACACCCACACAGTCCCTATGCAGCTGAGAAAATGTTTCCATACACTCTTTGGAGCATACACTAAATATACATACATACATATATATATATATATATATATATATATATATATATATATAGTTTATCTGAAATTCAGATTAACCAGGTATCCTGTATTTTTATTTACTAAATCTGGCAACCTTATTTGGGACACTTCTATCACTATTTTAAATGCCCAGCACAATACTCCAGGATAGTGAGTTTAACAGTATATGTAAATTTGCTGAGCTGCTATAACTTAATCTAAATAAACCTAAGGATGGCTATCTGAGAACACATCTCCAGCATGTGGCCCTTGGTTCCTCCCTATTCCAAGGGACCAACCTTGATCCACCTGCCCTCTCCTCTAGGTTAGTAAGACGACCAGGAATCTGACCTCGGCTGCTTAAGTCCCAAGCAGCTATTTTGGGAGTATGGAAACTGGAGGACTGGTCCAATGCTGAGACCCAGGGGAACAAGTTCCAAAGCCCAGGCACGCAGGCTTTCCAAGGGTCTGGTGTGGATCAGAAGGGAAAGGTCTGCGTCAGGAGGGTATATATGACTCAGAGAACCTCACAGAGCAGCCACAACCAAACTGATAACAGTTGGACAGTGTCCAAGTCACTGAGTCCATTTGGACAAAATTTCTCCCTCGAGTTCACTAATGTCAATCTTTTATACACTTACCATGACTTTTCTCTGCACCCTTCATCATATTGCTGCATGCTAGCTTTCTTCTAAGAAAGGGAATTAGCTGTGTCTTTCCAAATTCATGCCCCACCAGGGACAGTGGAAGGAAAAGAGAGCCATGATCCTTAAAGAATAATACCATATCCCAAGGTGGTGCTCTGCTAAACAGACCAAAAGTTTCCTGCAGCAGATGCAGGGGGTCAAGCACAGTCAGAAGACCTGTGTCAAGTTGTGGGGAGTAATCAGAGATCACAAAGGGAGGTCACAAGGGGAGGTAGCCACACAGGTGCTTTTTAGGACTGCCTTTTTGCCATCGCTCTTCCCACGAGATTCCTGAAATCCTTCCAGAGCACACTGTGGCTGCTTTATCCTTAGCAGCACCCTAACTACCTTCCTCACTGGATGCTTTCTCTCAGCGTTCACCAGATACCCCAAAACCCCCTGGCAGAGGGCCAACAGGCCACAGAGCAATGCGGCTGCCTGCGTGACTGACCTTCAGCAGTTGGCTGGTGCACTGTGTTCAAATTCCAGCTCAGCCACTTCTTCACCACATGCCAGTAATAAGGTTACAACCTTCTTTGCACCCCAGCTTCAAAATGCACAAAAAGGAGGTTATAACACCTCCTTACATGGAGTGCTGCCCACTGGATAAAATAATATTAACATCATTAGAACATAATAATAAGAACTCAATACATGTCGGTACCCCTCACCTTCTACAACAATTTACGGAGATGGGGGAATCCATCTTTAACTCTGAAAGACTCTAAATATGGACAATGAATAAATGATGCAGTCTTATAAAGAGCTTCTTACAGAAAAAGTAGAACTGAAGGAAGAGTTAGAAAATCTAAGGAGCATGTATAAATTAACAGATTCAGATGACATGCAAGGTAGGGTATTAAGAGAACTGACAGACACACCTCCAGGGTCCTTTCTCATTTCGGCTCAAAGACTGCGTGAAACTGAAATGACTGGTGGGGTACTAAGGAATTGGTGTTAAATCTTAATATCTTAATAAAGATCTGGGAGAAAGAGTGATCAGCAAGTTAATGAGGTTTTCCTGATATTACTAATCTACGGGATGTTGCAAATATCAATGAGCAAAGATAAAATAATAGAAAGACATAAATAAGTGTGGAAACCCAGGCAAGATATAGCTGTATAAAACTCAACGTGAAAAATGCTAACTCATTCAACTGAGAAGCTTGCTAGGCCCAAGGGAGTGGAGGAAATAGGGAACTAATAATGAAAAAAGACACCAAGGGGCAAACAAGAATAGCAAATTAGAAAGAAGTTTATATTATGAGCTCGGCCAGGGAGAAGAATAAATACCACTGTTGAGTACATGTACAAAACTCTATTATTGCCCTGAAAAAAAAGAAGGCATGAATCTACTGAGATTTCTCTGAGGATGCCACACCAAGTTTAGGGATTCTAAAGGTCACAAAATTATGTCGAAAGTGAGGGAAATGAGAGACAAGGAATATAAATGCTATAATATGGGAAATGATGGTTCCCAGAAAGATAAACAAGGGCAGCTGAGTGGTTCATAAAAAAGGAGAAGCACATGAAATTAGTCCATAAATATGTGAGACTGATGTGTAATGTGGGATGGCATTTTGTCTGCAGATAAATTAAGAAAGAGGAGGAATTTTCAAAAGAGAAATGAAGTGTAATAACCTGGTAAACCTATGAAGAGTGAAGCCATGAATCTGATGCTGCCCAGGAAGCAAGGGCAAGGCCATGTCTCCAGGCTGTGAAACCAGCAGGGATCAGATGCTAGAGAGCGTCCTTCCTCCTGAGATATGGTCTTGTTGGTGCAATGGACCAAACGACCTATCAGGCCCTTCCTGAAAAAAGGTTTATGATAGGAAGAAACATATGTCCCGCTCTCAGAGGGAACATCTCTCAAATAAGAATAAAGCAGAAATCCTAGCTCCCTACAGTTATTACATGTCCCAAGACCCGGTTTCAACAGCGACTCAAATCCCAAGGCAAATTCAACTTAATGTATGACACTTCCATTAGCAGAGAGGACATGTGGCTTCAACACATTTTTCCTACTTAGAAAGTTTCTGACAAAGGTCAAACGATGTAGCAGAGTCAATGATGTGTTCCAAGACTCCAGAATAAGGAAGAGTTACAGTATTAAAAAAAAATGAATTAAGTGCTAACTATTATAATGTCAAAAGTGACAGAATTATAAAAGTTATATCTGGGAGTCTGGGGGTATAGGGAGGAAAGGGCAAGGACTGCATTAAGTTTGAGAAGTGAGAAGGAGACAGGGTCTTTCCACGGTTAGGCAGAGCCTAACCGTAGAGAGAGCTCAATAAATTTGTAAGGCAAAGTAGAAAGGCAAAAGGGGAGAAAGGAAGGAAGCAGGGATGGAAGGAGGGAAGAAAAAAGACCCATACCAGGATTCTCTCTATGCCATTAACTGGGATCCCCCAAAGTGAATGCAGTGAGTGGGACCCAGGGGTCCCCTGGAATTGTGATCCAGAAGATCCAATGATGCTTAGACTGTCTACAGCAGTAGACATCGCCACTGTAGCTATCTCTAATGGGAGAAATGGCCTCAAGAACTATAGTAAAATCATGCACTCTCAGTTAAATAGCTATTCAAATTTTGAGAAACCACTCTTGGCTTGCTATTGAGCCCTGGTAGAGACTGAATGTCTTATAATGGAAAACCAGGAGACATGCAAATGGCATTATTTGATTTTAACAACCCATAAAAATAAGTATGTCTAGTGGCACCCCATTATCAATTAGACATGTTATTTATGAGATCAGGCTTGAGCACATCCTGAAAGTATAAGCAGGTGGTTCACCCTCCTGGTGTAGCTGCTCCTAAAGCCTCATTCCTAAAGGCTGTGCAACCACCTTTCTGTCAGCCTACTGTTTAAGGTTCAGAAAGACATTCTCTATGACCACTTGACTAAGAGGACATTTTAAGCCTGATTTACAGATACTTCTATCAAAACTGCTGGTACCAAAAGTGGACTACTGCACTGAGTAGGTCTTTGAGGAGTTCTTCCTGTGGGTTACTCTGCCTAGAAGCAGGTAAGACCTAAGGTCAGAATTTATATCAAGTCATGGACAACATTTAATTGTTCCTCCAGACTGTCGGGAACTTGGAAGGATAAAGTTCCTTGGGAAATTCAGGAAAAGAGGACTCAGGAAAGAGTTCTATCTATGTATAAGGACCTATCTGAATGGACCCACAGTACAAGGATATTTTTGTCCCAAATGAACAATGACCAAAGAACCTCCACTGGGAAGGAGGCTTTCTATAAACAGTTATGTGTTAGCTTCCCTCCCCCATCAACCCATGTTTCTTCATTAAGTTCATGAACAAGGTGACCATGCAGGCAGGAATGGAAGTTATGCATGGGTTCAACAACAGAGAATCCCTCTATCCTCTGAGATAGGGAGAAGAGAGCAGAGGGAAGTGGGGTGTGAGATGAGTTTGGAAAGTTAGTGGAGATCAGATGATAGCAAGTCTTGTTGCACATAGTAAAAATGTTGGTTTTCATCTAAGAGAAGAGGGAGGTCATGGTAGTATTTACTTACTTACTTATTTATTGGGTGGGAGCACAAGTGACCCAGGGACAGAGAGATAGGGTGAGAGAGACAATCCCATGCAGACTCTGCCCCGTCAGCACAGAGACGGAAGAAGGGCTCAAGCTCACCAGAAGCGAGGCTCAGACTCACAAACCATGAGATCATGACCTGAGGCAAAGTCAGAGGCTTAATGGACTGAGCCACCCAGGCGCCCCCATGGTAGTATTTAAAGTTATGAGAGAGAAGAGGATACATAACGTGCTTGGAACAAAAATGTTTTGGAGTGAAGCTAAGTGGAGGATGGTCAGGAGTTCCAGGGGGCCAGGTAAGAGCTGATAAAGCCTGGACTCAGGTGCTTCAGCAAACAGATGAATAAAAGGACAGACTGGAGTAATACTGCAAGTTAACACCATCAGCGTTTGTGACTGACCAGGTGTGGAAACTGAAGAAGATAGATGGGTGCAGGAGCCCCTCACCAAGACAGCAAAACACTGGAAAGGGACCCAAAAGGAGAGGAACTGTCTTTGAATAGAAACCATGGCTATTTCTTCTAACTACCTCACCACCACCACCAGCAATCAACCAACTCACAAGATTATATCAACTTTATTTTCAGTGATCAAAACACAGGGTCTGGCTCTGCCTTCACAAATATTTGCCCATTGTTCACTGATGCCTAATCTTTTTAAAATAAATAAGTAAAAAAGAAGCCTCAGTCACCACACTCCACAATTAGAAGAAGATGGCATTGTACTACTTTCTTAGGGCAGCCAAAACAAATTACCAGAAACCAAGAGGTGTAAAACAAGAGAAGTGTATTCCTCTTAGTTCTGAAAGAGAAGAAATCTGAAATCAGTGTCATTTGGGCCATCCACCTCCAAAGGCTCTCCGGAAGAACCCCTCCTTCAGTCTTCCAAGTTCTATGGTTCTTGGCATTCCTCAGTGATGGCAGTAGAACTCCATTCTCTGCTTCCTTCTTCACATGACCTCCTCCCTGTGTATCTCTGTGTCATCTCCTTTTGAATTTCTAATAAGGGCACTGTCATTAGATTCAGGGCCCACCATAAAACCAGGATGATGTCATTATGAGACTCTTAATTACATCTGTAAGGACCCTATTTTCAAATAATACCACATTCACAAGTACTGGGGGTGAGGACTTCTACACATCTTTGGGGGGCCACTGTTCAACCTACCATAAGTGTAAAATGTAAACAGACTGCTTAGATGCACCCTGCTTAAGCATGCTTAAATGAGTTTCAGCTAAAACAGCATTCTCCAGCATGTGTCAGACACACCTAAGTTTCTGGAGATGCTCAAAATAAATTTCTACCACAGTCAAATAAGTTTTGGAAACAGTGGATGCTCTAACACCCTTCTTATGATTTTTAAATTTACATATACCCATTAAAGTTTCTGACAAGTCCATTGAAGCTATTCAGTCCCACACTTTCCAAATTAATCTGACCCACAACCCTTTCCTCTTGGTTACATCACACCCACTGCCATCTGAAAAACTATGGTCCATGGGGCATACTCACAGATCTGTTGAGTTAAAATATAATTAATTAATCAATACTCAGTGAGGATAAATAGTGCAGATTTCAAGATTACTCTCAATTTTCATGGAGAAAAAGATATGAAAGAAGGTCTTGAACATTAGGAGAAGAGGAGGGAGTAATCTGTGAATTCAGACAGGGGGTGTGCTGGGACAAGTGGGCAGAATGCCGGGGCAGGTGCAGAAAGATGAGACCAGATACTCCAAGGAATTTTTGCTCAGAGAATTCTTTCTTCACTTTAAACTGTGGGGAAACAACACAAGCTGTGAAAGAGAGGTTCTCGGTTGATTGCTTGGATTTTTTATTTGTGGGTGTGTTGGATTGTCTTTTTTTTTTTCAGTCGAGTAAAAGCATGTACAGCAACATTTTGTGATTTATAGCTGTTTTTGTTTTGCATTTTCTCAAACATGATGCTATCCTTGTAAAGGGCATGTTTTCCATGGATGTTATTAATTGAAGTGCCACTGTAACTAAATTTCTGTCATTCTGAATTCTTCCTGTAGTTGCAGCTAAAAGCCACAGTATTTCTCCATTTGGCTCCTCAATTACCAAATACATATAATAGAGTGATGGCGTGGTCAATGAGAATCTTGATTCTCCATTGGAACAGGAGCTGTAAAACTGTAAATCCCGACTGTTGGCCAACATGAGCAGGTAAGCCCCAGTTACCTGTAGATCTGGTCACTCCCAGCATCTGAGATTGGACTGAGGGCCAGGGTTGCAGAGAAAGCACAGGCCTTGAGTTCTTCCCAAATTCCTGCACCACCTGCAGATCTGTGGCCCCTGCCTTCCATGGCATTCTCTGCCTAGGAAGAGAGACACAGCTGATCTCTCAGTCTCGGGTATCATGTCTTCATTGGTCACACGAAAGCTGGGGCTTAACTTCCTCTTTCTGGGAAGAAAAATGTGTACTCTTGGCTCCTTGTTCACTGGGACCCTATTTCTTCCCCTCAGTAGATCAGCAGGCTGAGACAGCTATCAGGGCTAAGAGGTACTGAGCCCCTCCAGTATTCTTTACTCATCTCCAGATTTTAGCCAGAGCTACTGCTCACAAAGGTTTGTGGCACAGCAGGCTTTGAAACACTATGCCAGAGTCCCAATGTGGAAGTCCTGTACCATTAGGGAAACACAAGATCATATCCTCTGATACAAGAACAAACATATTTTATGGGTTATGAATTTATGTTAATGTGCATTAGGAGAAAAAGAGCAGCACACAAAATCTGTGATTCCATAACTGCACATGCTTAGAATTAGCCTAATTTTGTAATACACTTCGCTTACTTTAAAGCTTAATAGGGGCCCCTGGGTGGCTCAGTTGCTTAAGTGTCAGATTTTGGCTCAGGTGATGATCTTGCAGTTCATGAGTTTGAGCCCCAAGTCGGGCTCTGTGCTGACAGCTCAGAGCCTGGAGCCTGCTTTGGATTCTGTGTCTCCCTCTCTCTCTCTCTCTGCCCCTCCCCTGCATACACTGTCTCTCTCTCTCTCTCTCTCTGTCTCTCTGTCTCTCTCTCTCTCTCTCAAAAATAAATAAACACTTTTAAAAAGTTAAAGTTTAATTTAAAAAACAATAATCATAGAGATGGGACTTCTCATATATGTGAGAGGTTTTTACCTGTTTGAGAGGAAGCACCACTACATCATCTATAGCCACAGAATCTCAGGTGGTGAGAGACTTCAGTGGCAACCTGGACCGGTAGAGTCTTCTCTACATTTCAATCTCTGTTCAATCTCTGTCAGTGTGAGAGAAACTCTAGGGGAGACAGTTTTCCATCACAGACTAGTTCTGACAGAAGGACAGCAGTGCTTTTCTTGCTTAGGAAAAAAAAACAAAAAACAAACAAAAAACAATTTAATTGCCCTAAAGCAGGAGCCAATGTTGACAAATATCAGGTCTTAGAGGAGAAGAGCAAAAGACTTCATTTTGGAAGTTGTAACTTAAGGGAGTAACAACTGGATGATTCCAATGCAAAGGGTATTTGCATCTTAATACTTCTGAGTAACTTAGAAAGATTATTTGCTGTGTGCAATGTGTCCATGAATAGAATAGTTCTTGCCCCTTCCTCTAAACTCTACATTTTTATTTTTCCTGAATCCAGCACTGCCCCCCTGCTTTGCATATGTGCAAAGCTGTTCCTGCTCAGATCCTCCAAGGAAAGCCAGAGTCCCTAATTCCGAGGATTACCCCAGCAGGCCTCACCGGGACGAGGCTCTTGTTTTAGGTCTTTCCACCCTGATGTCAATGTGAGTATTAAAAAAAAAAAAAAGAAAAGAAAGAAAGAAAGAAAGAAAGAAAGAAAGAAAGAAAGAAAGAAAGAAAATGTTACTCATGTACACCACACTAGGAAACTCTCCATGGATCTTTGTCATTGAATGAGCAAAGTTACCCATTTACTCACTGAGTATTTTTTGAGTGTGTGCCATACGCCAGACACTGCTAAGCAGCACCCCTCTTGCTTAGAAGTACTGGCACAGAGTAGGCATTTGTAGGGAGAATGACTTGAAATTGATTAGAACCTGGTGCCTAAGAGACCCCCTGGGCACATATTTAAGAGTGTTCTTCTCATCCTTACCTTCCTGGCCAACTCCTTATGCAATTTTCAAGAAACAATGTGTATGTTCTATGATACTTTTTTGCCCTCATCAAATTATGTGTTTAAAATTTGATCTTCGACAACAGTATGTGAGCTCCTCAAAGGTAAGAACTTTGCATTTCTCATCATTATATCCCCAGTGCCCAGCACATATAAGCATGAATTTATCACATGAATAAGTGAATTGCTAAAAGAATATAATGTAATCCAAAACTCAAAAAATAATTCATTAATTGGTCACTGTTTTGAGTTACTTTTCTTACATAAAAAGAATCACAGCTATTTTTCAAAAAAAAAAAATATTTCAGATGTGCCCAATTAAAATAAGAAAAAGGAGGCCAGGGATTGAGATCAGGATAAACTCAAAAATGGGATCAAGAGAAGAGCCATGAGTTGGGAAAAAGTCAACTGTCTCAATGAGAAGGAATTATTAAACATTTACACAATGGCATAAAAAGGAACACACCTTCTCTACGGATATAGAAGTTTATTCATTCAGACAATCATTCAAACATTAAATTATGCTTTATAGAATGTTCACTAATTATAATTCCTTCAACATTGTGTTCATTGGAATATGAGGGGACTTCTAATTCATTCCTTCATTAACTCATTTAATGTCTCACAATGGCCTATTCTGGGTCGTGCTCTAAACACTGGAAACAGAGGTGACTCTGACAGACAAGATTCCTGCTCCCTTGGCATTTATACCATCTTGTGAGCTGGTGGGAGACAAACATCGAAAGTAGGACAGACATCTAAAACTAGACAGAAGGAGGGACGAAAGGAAACAAAATACCCACTGACCACAGTGCTACACAGAGATACGAAATAGAAAAAGTGAAAAGGAGTGATGAGTAGCTATTTTAGACAGATCATCAGGGAAGGTCTCTCTGAGGTCTAAATGACAATAGGAAGCCAGCCAGCTATAATCATGAGATGAAAGCATTCCAAGAAGAGAAAAGCTAGTACAAGATTCTGATTCCTGGAATGAAAATTAAAAATATAATTTAACAACAAAACATGCACATAGAGAAACACATAAAAGTAGCTTCAACTTCTGATGACTATGAATTCAGGCCTCAACCAGAATAAAGCCCAGAATAAAATTCTCATCATTAAGTAACATGATAATTTAAGCTAAAAAAAATAATAAATTCTGAAACAAGAGTTTTAAACCAAGAAAAGGTAGAAACAGACTTTTAGTTTGTTTGGTTAAAGTAATCTACTTTGGTCAAAATGTGTTATCTTAAAAAGGAAATCACACTTTAAACTTTTAACTGTTCATTTCTCCTCCATTTTGTCAATCTTTAATTTGGGAAGGGAGGGAAAGCGCAACTTCCTGTTGGACTGACTACCAGCAGGATACAGAAATCCTACTTCTGAAATGAGAGCAATTGGAAATTTTAGCCAAGTAGGCACAGAGCTGGGCTTTCTTTATGGATGAGGCCATCTGGTGATCTTACAGTATCTCATCAATCATCACGACCTCCACTGGGTTACAAAAATCATGATATTTAAAGTTTCCAACTCCATAAACAGACAATCAGAGGCACTGAGGGGCCAAATAAAATGATTAGCTTACAATCACTGATTAAGTCCCCAGCAACACTTACCAAAACCTAAGGGGAAACTAACACTGTACCACAAGGGAAATCTATGACCTGAATCATGTTACTAAACAAAAATAAACAAAACTTAACCATTATGCTTGAATTGGAAAATAATAAAACATACATAAGGGCAGCATAGAAATAAATTTTAAATGAAATATTGTCAATAACATGAATGAATTTTGAAGACATTATGTTGAGCAAAAGACTTGTCAGAAGTTCACTACAGTACTGACTTATCAGTACTAACTACAGTACCTTCTGACTTATCAGAAGTTCAAGAATAGCCCATCCTAATTTATGGCAATAGAATCAGCAGAATAATTACCTCTTGGAGGGCGATGGGGGTAGTTTATAAGAAAAAGTCACAAGAAACTTTCTGGGGCATTGCAAAGTTCTATAACTTGGCCTGCAGAGTGGTTACGTGGCTGTATACAAAGGTAAAATTCCATTCAACTTAAAAATGTGTGCATGCGTTGCATACACTGTGTGGTAGCTAACTTGACAATGAATTATATTTTTGAAAAATGTGTGCATGTTACACTGGTAAATAATATCACCAACTTAAGGGAAAAATTAATTAAATAATAGTAATTGATAAATCAGGAAAAAAAAAGTAGAACTGATTGATAGATATAAAAGCTAGTCTCTTAGGAGGGTGGGTAAATAAATTAACTAGGTAAACCACTACACTAGATTTTTCAAAAAGGAGGAAAACACAAAAACACAAATTTAAGAATACAAAAAGGGAAATGATATAAGCTAAAATAACTTTAAAATAATAGTTTGTACTTTTTTCCTAAAAATGTTGAAACCCTCAAAAAACAAACAAACAAAAAACATGAAAAAAATTCCAAAGTTTTCAAAGAGCTAATTCTCACAAAAATATTGAATTCAGGTAAGTTTATGAGTGAAATATTTCAAATTTTAAGGCTGGGATAATTATTGTGTTATTTAGACCGGTTTTGAGTAAATATGGTAGGTCAGAGCCAGATCACAAATACACCTTCTTCCCATAAATTGAAGAAAGAAAAGTAGTGAAAACTAATAAAAATGCACACATAAACACACACAAACAGGTCAGATAAACTAGTGCCCAAATTTCTGCCATAAATGTCTAGAGGAGGCAAAGATTATGGTATTATGTAACATGGCATAGAGTGGCTTTTGACCCATATGACAACAGGTGCAAGGGAAGGCTAAGGTAAAATATACTGGGAATTCTTACTAATAGTCCCAATTCACAGAGAAGCAAACTGAGTGACAAAGATGTTCCCTGGAAAGACACGGACAACCCAATTCTGAAGGGGGCAGAAGCCCTTGCCACCTTTCTACAAGTTTCCAGTGAGGTGGTTGGAATAGCTACTACTGTCTCTACAGAACAGGGAGGTTATCAGTTCTGTTCAGACCTAATTATCCCCAAAGGAACATGGAGGATTGAAAACAAATGAGGAAGTTAATGACATAAGATCTTCTGAGAAAACAATAAGCCAGGGGACAGGAGAAACATTGAAAGGCCCCAGGCAGGCTCTCATTGCCCACTCACACCCCAACAAAGGCAAGAAAGCCAACCTATCACCAATGGTATCTAAGGTTGCCAGATTTAGCAAATAAAATTACAGGACACCCAGTTTCACTTGTATACACTTAACACTAAAAACCGTGTTCAGTGTTTATCTGAAATTCCAATTAAACCGGGAAGCCTACATCACATGCATCTACTGTAATAAAACCAGAATCAGAGAGGTGTCCTTATTGTTTCCTTTCTGTCACCAGATAGAATGGGAATAGCTTTGGGAAAAGATGGGTGACTGAAGATGAAGTGAACCCAGGAGTTCGTCCCCTCTGACAGAAATTCCATGGTATCATTAGAAAATAATAAAATTAAATAAAATTAAAAACAGGCTGGTCTTAGACATTTCCACAGAAGCATACACTGCCAGAAAATTATATTAACAATATATGCAAAGTTCTGGGGGAACGTGAAATATCAAGAACCTAACCAACCAAGAGGTTGATTAATGATAATGAAGTAAAGCACCCACAAGACTGTCTTGCAAATTCCACTGAACAATGGAAACAAGGCAACTGTGATGAATAAAGAAGATGCTAAAAGGATCACTGGTGAGTACTGAAAATGTTAAATTATGGTAATAAGGCTAAAACAAACTAGAAATTATGAGTAAAGCACAGAAAGCAAGCAAAATAAGTATGATGACTTAAAATAACATATTATTTTTAAAAACTTAAAAAATAGTGAAGACAGGAATTATTACATTGCTATCAATCAATATTACCTAAAAGTTAAGTAAAAGTAAATAAAAAGTAAAAATAAATAATATAAATCAAATCTTGTTGTTTTATGGAATTATTTACCTTAAACCACAGAGGTATCTTTTAAAAATTAATATTTTATGGTAAAAAATGTATCTAAATTTCTGAACCATCTCCAGTTTCAGTTATTTCAACTATTTGTTTTTATTCTGTTAACATCAAGTAAACTTAATTTTGTTCATTTTTATTTAAAGCAAATACTAATACAATTTAATAAATAAAAATACAATTTGATATCACTTCACATTTGCAAAACTAATTCCTTCTAACATTGTATTTATTAAAGAAACAGATATCATTAACTGAGCACCTGCCAAGTTCCAGGCATACTGTTCTTTGTACATACACACATAACATATATACACATCAAAAGATATCTGGTATCGTGTCCATGTTGTATTAATGATAGTTATTTTCAAATGAGAGAATTGAGAGTGAGTCTTCATTTTGTTTTGTTTTTCCTTTCAAACTTGAATTATTTATAAGGACTGGGAATCATTTTTATAAAAACAACCAGTTATCAAAAAACATAGAGAAAGGAGGAAATAACATTTAATTTTAAAAAGCCAGCATACTACATATCAAAACTTGATCCCCCCCAAAAAAAAACTTGACCCAAAAAATAAGCCCAAATGTCACACATGCAAATCTTATTTATGAATATTTAAACAAAAATCCCAATTAAAATAGAAACAGAGTGAATACAATAAAAGAGTAACATGCCACAACCAAACAGAATTCATTCCAAGAATGACAAATAGTCTATATGTATTAATATACTAATTATAGTAAGTTTTTTTTAAGTTTATTTATTTCTGAGAGAGACAGAGAGCGACTACGGGAGGGGCAGAGAGAGGGGACAGAGGATCTGAAGCTGGCTCTGCACTGACAGCACAGAGCCCAACATGGGGCTTGAACTCATGAACCGTTCATGAACTCATGAACTGTGAGATCATGACCTGAGCCAGAGTCGGACACTGAATCAACTGAGCCACCCAGGCACCCCTCATGATAGTAAGTTTAAAGGAGATTAAATCATAAAATTTTCTTGTTAGATACTAAAAAGCATTTTATAAAATGCATATTTTATTTCAAATATTAATGAATAATAACCTAAGAGATATATAATTTTTTCAAACTAATAAAGCTGGAAGAAAATCAGGAAAGTAAGATATTCCAGAATCCAAGTGAAGAAACTATTTCAGAAAGTTTATTGCTCTGTTGAACATTGCAGAGACTTGCATAAAACAAAAAATGAAGAAAGATCATGGGTGACGCTGGTAAAAGCTGTTTTCTTGTTATGGTAAGGATAAAATTTTTATTGAAGTGTTCAAGCAAGACTGAAAGAGGAGAAAGTGGAGACATCAAGCACGGACATTGTTGGAAGAGTTTTACTATAAAGATAAAGAGAAAAAAGAGGGTATGGATGCGGTCAAGGAAAGGCTTGCTTGCTTGCTTGTAGATGGGATATATTCTAACACGCATGGTGATTCCACATTAAGGAAGAAAACCTTGTATTGCCAGAGAGAGAGGAAACAGTTCTAAGAGCAATATCTGTGAGTAGCAACAGGTAGCTGGTCTTAGGAAAGAGCAAGGATGGTTCTTCCTCCATAAAAAAAGGAGCAAGGGCGGAGCATAAAGTACAGATGCAGATAGGTTGGAAGATTTCACGTTGCAAAGAGGAGGGAGTTCTATGTTCATTATTTTCTACAAAGTAAGACTCAAAACCATCAGTGAGAGTGCAAAATGGTGAAGGATGTTAAAGCTTTGAGGGGAGTAGGTAAGATGAAAATAGTCTTTGGGGGAATCATGGAAAAATGATAACAGGAAGAAGGAAATAATTAAGGCTGCTGGTATGTATTCTGGACCCACTTGGGACTTAAGGTCATAAATTCTAAGTGTAGGGCCAGTCACCATGGATGGGTGTTTTGTCTCAGGTGTATACAGCCCAGGGGGCAGACGCAGAATAGATAGATTGGGTTAAAGCAGGGTTGGGCCTCTTCTGGATGAGTTCAACAGTGAAGAAATAGGCCCAGGAGTCAGTGGTTATACACAGTGACTACAGCAACACATATGGGGATCTAGGCTGGATAAGAGAAGAGAGACCATTGTGGTAAGTTCAGCATAACGTACAGAGTTGCTGACTCACTGTGTCATACACTCTAAACTAATGTAACATTGTATATCAGCTATACTCCAAGAAATAATAAAATAAAATAAAATGTGCTTGAAATCCTACCTGTAAAAGAAAGAGAGAAAATAGGACAAGGCAAAGGCAACAACTAGTGAAAAACTCTGCAGTCAGTGAATGAAAGGCCCTAAAGTGATCACAAATGGTTGCAGTTGGGATGTTAGAATAAGACAGGACAAATAGGAGGCACATGGTCAGAGAGTAGGAGATTGAAATGGAGATTGTGAAGGTAACAATAAAGGAATGGAGAAAAGGATCATTAAAAATGAGGAAGATAAGGTACTCAGAGGCCAGGATGATGGCTTTCCATCTCACTCGGTGCAAAATGCAAAGCCCTTAAGATGGTCTACAAGGCCCTAAATGTTCTGCACCCACCCGCATATGATACCTTGACTTTGTCTTCTACTATGCTTCCTTTCATCACTGTATGAAACCACACTCACCTCCTTACTCTTCCTTAAACTTGCTAGGGATGTTCACATGTCATGCTCCTTTGCACTTGCTACCTCTACCCAGAATGCCCTTGCCATGTTACCACCTCATCTAAAAAATGGTCCCACCACACCCCAACATTTCCTACCCCCTTTCCCTGCTTTATTTTACTCCACTGCATTGATCACATACTTACATATATATCTCTTACTTAGTTTTCTTGCTTACTCTGTCTCTGCCAAGGACCCATAAGCTCCACAAGGGCAATGATTTTTGTCTCTTTTTTTTTTTTTTGATTGCTATATCCCCAGCAACTAGAACAATGCTTAGAAGAACATAGTAGGTGATCAACAAATACATGTTGAGTGACTGAGATAGTGAGATGAGTAAGGGAAAGAGTGAATGAAGAAATACACGGGGTTCTAAAAGCTTTTCTGAAACAGAGGAAGATACCACTTAATTCCAGAATAATATGATACATGTTTATGTAAAACTTTAGCATCTACATACACCACATCACTAATTATCAAGGAAATGCAAATAAAAACTACAATAAGATATCATCTCACACCTGTCAGAGTGGCTAAAAGCAAAACCACAAAAACAAGAGTGAATGAGAATGTGGAGAAAAAGGAACCCTTGTGCACTGTTGGTGGCAATGTAAACTGGCACAGTGACTTTGCAAAACAGTATGAAGTTTACTCGCAAAATGAAAAATAGAATTACCATATCATCCAGTAATTCCACTACTGGGTTTCTATCATAAATAAATAAATAAATAAATAAATAAATAAATAAATAAATAAAACATACCAAAAAAAAAAAAAAACCCACTACTTGGAAAAGATATATGCACCCTTATGTTTATTGCAGCATTATTTACACTAGCCAAGATATGTAAGCAACTTAAGTGTCCATCAACAGATGAATAGATAAATAAGATGTGACATATATATGTATATATATATGTATATACACACACATATATATGTATATATACACACACATATATACACATCTGAAGCTGGAGCCTGCTTCAGATTCTGTGTCTCCCTCTCACTCTGTGCCTAACCCACTCACATTCTGTCTCCATCTCTCTCAAAAATAAATAAACCTTAAAAAAAAAAGAATAAAGTCTTGCCACTTACAACAACATGGATGAACCTAGAGAGTATAATGCTAAATGAAGTCAGTCAGAGAAAGACAAATACCATATGATTTCACTGATATATGGAATTTAAGAAACAAATGAAAAAATGAAAAAGAAACAAACAGACATGTAGGTGGCTTAGTCAGTTAGACATCTGACTCTTGATCTTGGATCAGGTCATGATCTCATGGTCATGAAATTGAGCCCCCTTTGGATCCATGCTGGGCATGGAAACTGCTTGAGATTCTCTCTCTCCCTCTCTTTCTCTGCCCCACCCCTATGTGTGTTCTAAGAAAGAAAGAAAGAAAGAAAGAAAGAAAGAAAGAAAGAAAGCAAAAAGAAAGAAAGAAAAAAAGAAAGAAAGGAAAAGGGAGGAAGGGAAGGAGGAAGGAAAGAAGGAAGAAAGAGAGACAAAAACAGACTCTTAACTATAGAGAACAAACTGGTGGTTACCAGAGGGGAAGTAATTGGGGGGAACAGGTAAAATAGGTGAAGGAGATTAAGAGTACACTTATCATGATGAGCACTGAGTAATGTATAGAATTGTTGAATATACTGTACATCTGAAACTAACATAAAACTGTATGTTACTTACACTGGAATTTAAAAATAAATGAATAAAATTCTTAAAGTTAACATCTATCAAAATATCCTATTTTTGAAAAAAAGTGTTCATTAAAAATGAAGAAACTTCTAGATGACATACAAAACCACTCTAAAAATATTTAATTTTAGCTATTTATCTCTAGGTTCTCATCCAATCCCTGAGCCATTCCTTAAAGACAGTTCTCCCAGGAGTCTTTTTAATAAGGCACACAAGTCCCAATGAGAATTAGAGCTACAAGCAAAATCCAAACTTAGAATTCAGATGTTTTTCTTTTACTTGTTAAAGTATACATCCGAATTATTTTTAAAACTTCAACATTTATCTAAGCCATCCAGTCTTATATGAGGAAATAGTCTATGAATGTTCAAATATAGATTTATAAGATTAAATTAATGAATTTGTCCTAAAACTCAAGGCTGTTCCCAAGGAAGACCAAAATGGAAGATATGCAAGAGAGGCTACAGGTTCTGAAATGGAGTCTAATGTCACTTATTTTCTGGTGTTCTCAGAATTGCACATATATTAAATACTTAACACAAAAATTAAGAACAAAAGGTAGAAACAACCTAATTCTTCAGTAGAAGAATAAACAAACTGTGTGGACCTTTCATGCAGGGAAATGGTATGCACTAGCTAAAAACGAAAGGACTAAAAAAGCTCAAACACAATTTCCCTCTTCTCGTTCTTTTCTTCTCCTTCCCTTCTCTCCCCTTCCAGCCCATTCTCATCATCTTTCATCCTTACCCTTCCCTTGTTTTTCTGTCCCCACTCCTCTTTCCCCTTCCCTCTTTCCAGATCACTTCCCCTCCATTCCCTTTTTGGACAATTCAGTTTAAACGTCATTAGTGACACCAAGCACACTTCACGCTGGTGACAGTAATCTATGGCTTCCTGGAGTAGAGTATCAGGGCCTGAGAAGGGTGAGGAAGGTTTCAGCCCAGTAGGTTCCTATTAATCTTCAAATTCCAATCCAGAACTCACCTCATCCAGCAAGCCTTCCTCCATGACTTAAACCCAAGTTCCCAAGACACTTTACCCATGTCTCATAATACAGTCTTATTACAGTTGGTGTTTAAATTGGTTCTCTCTTCTGCCAAATGGTGAATTATTGTATAACAGCGATCATACCTAATATATTACATCTTCTGATACTATGATGACTGGAATTTGTAAAATGAAGTTGAATAAGAGAAGATCAGTGACAGAGGATGTATGGGCTTTAGATCCAGGTAGATGGAACTCCAACAGAGGTAACATCTGCAACCATACTCAACAACCCAAACCTCAATTTTCTCATCTGTAAAACATGAAAATACTGGGACAGGGAGGCAATGGTAGCTACTTCCAGGTTGTTGAGAGGCTAAAATAAAATAACTATAAATGTAGTTAGCACAACATAAGCCTGGTAATCAGTCTGTAAACACACTGTAATGGTGTCTATGCTGGGTATGGGCTGTCATTTTGGAATCATTAAGTTGTGTGGAGTTAGGTAATACTGTCCTCATGCCACCTCAGTTTT
>NW_026057579.1:13223551-13486227 GCF_023721935.1 Panthera uncia
GAAAGAACTCCTATGGTACCTACAACAATTTAATGGGAGAAAACTGACAAAGGAAGGGAAGAGGAAGTGCCAGAAATCAAACTGCGAGAAGAGGAACCATCAGGACCAGAGAAAGTCCACCACGGGATGTGTCAAATCTGTCCAAGTTGTAACTCATGCAATTACATGGAATTGAATATATGTTCTCCAGTTAATTGTATCTCCAGGCAACTGCCCACAGAATTCTGTGCCTGTGGTGGAGATTTGTTGTACAAAACAACCTCAGTAACAGAGCCTGGGGTTGGGAGGAAGCTGTTATCCTGATTGCAGGACATGGCTAGCACCTGAGCCTTCCACCGCACCTACCCAGACCATCAGCAGATCCTCTGAAAAGACTGACGCTGTAGTCACAACCAAAATAGGTGTCTTATTAAATCTCCTATCTCCTTATAAGCCAAGTAACCTGCTATGACTAACTCTACGTGTTCAGAAAAGTGGCCATTCCCCTACAGTGTCAGAAACAGTTAATCGGTTCTAAGCAACCAAAACTGACTTTGTCTACCTTAGTTATAGAAGAAAAGCTGGTCCACCAAAACCCAGGAAGGATAGAAAGCAGAATAGTCACAAGGGCCACTGTCAAAATCTCATATATAGTCTCTTTGAGGAAATACCACTGGAATAACAACTTCCTTCCAACGAGGTGTCCCTCCATTCACAGTGCAAATTTCCGGGACACTGAGTCACCCCGTCCTACCTTGAATTAAGGAGACACCTGTGGGCCTCGTGTGTGAAAGTCACTGTGATCAGTAATCCCACTGGACCACAGAGAAGAGGGAGGTGTAGGTTCCCAAAGAGAATGAGAAGCTGGACAAGCATAAATAGCCATCTAGTCCAAGCCTGCTGTTCTGAGCAGACTGCCAGGACACAGCAGCAGCGTTAGGGCCAAGACGTCATGTGGCTGGATCCTTGGGGGGTATCCACACCAGGAGAAGGGATTAGCAAGCAGCACAGGGGCAAGCTGCAGGGGAACACCAGCCTAGATAGGCAGGATCCCGGGGCAGAACAGCAACATCTCACACTGCAGGCATTGGTGGCAGCAGCATGGCATGGAGTAAGCTAGTGGCAGGTGGGAGCCAAAGGGCTGATTTGTGAAAACACAGATGACCTCACCTGAGAACTTCCAAGAAGTACATAAAAAATGGAGAGAATTAAAAGTAGGCTGAAGTCTACCTGTCAGTCAGGGAAGAGCCAATGAGTTAGTAAAATTCAGTAACTACTGTGGACCTTTGATTAGGAAAACTTTAAGAGATGCTTAGTTCTTTTCTGTTCTTCAAGAACAGATAGAAAAAGGACCTAGATTCCAATGTCATGCTTATATGTAAGGCTCTTAAAATGGGCCACTGCTGCTAATAACAAATGGATAGCAGGTCTCCCTCCTGACAGATGCAGTTATTACAGAAGAATGACTGACTCCATGAATAGAGCTGCCACATACGGTGCTCTCCCTACCGACACGTGAAGGAAGAAAACTCAGGTAATTCTCAAGTTCAAAATCCTTCCTCACCCATACTTCCTACGGATATAATTTTTCAAAGATATACCATGTCCGTAAGTCAAACAAAGGATGAAGGGGTGGACCCTGCCATGAAGCACATAGTAATGTTGCATCCTTGTTTCTCTCCAGCCATGGGCCTACACATGCACACGCACACGCACACTTTGTGCCTGTAGGATCCAGTCAAAGTGAACATCTAGAGATTGATCAAGGGGAAAAAAAACATTTAAAAATTGCAAAACCTAGAAATAGGGAATGAATGCAAAGAGGTCACATGTGCACATGTACATACATACATGCACACACTCAGCCTGCCTAAGTCATGGGCATGCTTTTCACCAGATTAGAAGATGACGAAATAAACATCAACTTCAGATCCTTCTCAAACTTCAGTTAATGTAGCTTCCTCCCTCTGAATCAGCTCTGTGGCTGGCCCCTAATAAGACATCCCCCAAAGGGCAAGTCCCAACTCATTGCAAACTTTGAGGAAGGACGGCAGGAAGAAGGATCCCCTCCACATTTTTATTCAAGTCCTGACTTTTTGGAAGTGTTATAAATAAAATTCTCATATTGCAGATGAGACGTTGTTGCAATATAGCCATTGGCAAATAAATGTTCCACTGCTTCTTTCCTCTGCTGTAGAATGTCTGGGTAGACCATTTAGGGAAGCTGCTGAAATTAGTTATTCATAAAACCAGTCTTATACCAAAGTCTTGTCAAATGTAAGAGCATTTAAAAACTTCAGAGCACTGTTTAATACTCGTCCCAGGTTACTAAAATAGGTACATTAATTTCTAAAAATACTCTTCCATTTGATCCTGACATTACTTTACCGGCAATCTTTTGCACAGAGGAAGACCTTAAATTACAGTTCAACTCTCTAATTGGGTTTCGTGGTTTACACAAATTTAGCTTCTATGTTTCGGGCAGCTAAATATTTGCCATAAGATAATCTCTTGATCAGAATTTAATTTCTCCAGACTTTAAGAAGAGTATGGCTTTCACCATGAATACTTATGGAGGCTCTGTTCTCAAGCCTTCTGGATATTACCCTCTAAAACCCTGGAGAAACCAAGGAAAGATGAGTTCAAAGATGAAAATCAGAATGTAAAGCACACAAAAGCCTAACGGTTCCTTCACTGAGACAAAAAACAACTAGCAAATTATCATGTCCATGAGTTCTGAAAAATTTAAAAGTTTAAAAAAATGAAAATACTTTACATGTGTTTATACAGTTTTGCATCCTTCTTATTTCTATAGCTTTGAGTGCTAAGCTAACTTTAGCTTTAGGATAGTATCTCCAATAAAAGTACATTTAGCCCATGAGAGCACTAATAATATATGTATTAAAAAAGCAACATTTCATGAGAAACATGTAGTTCCATTAGGAATTGTGCATTCTTTGAGTCCTTTATGCTTTACAGCAGGATTCTGAAATGGCTTTATGATTGTGGGACTGTTATTGCGCGTAGTTTCACCAAATAAGCCTTCACTGTCTCATAATTATTACTCAGAGGTTTGATGGACTCACATGGACTTTGTTGCATTCTAACACACCAATAAGAAGCTCATTTTAAATTGTCAATAAATACAAATACAAAATTTTGCATTGTAGGATACCAAAAAAAAAACCTTTTGCAAAAGAATACAAAAGAGACAAAGGTTGCTAGGCAACCTTCCAGCACAAGCTTTAGCTTTCAAGGTAACAAAGAGACTACTGTACTTCCATCACCTGAAGGTTCTTGCTCAAATCAACAAAAGGAAACTGACAGGGAGGAGTTGAAACATGACTCAGAACCACCGCCACTCTCCAAAATCATAGTTGAGCATGCTTACCAATTTGAATATGTCAATTTACAAATCAGGAAAATAAACATTATTTGGATCGTACCCAACTTTTAAAATTCGACTGGCATTCGCTGCATGACTCCGGGCCTGACCTTCTGTGCACTCTCAAGCTTACCTTTAGGCAGGGTCAATAGGCGCGAAAACACCTCTGAGGGGAACTTGCCTTTGGTGACTTCAACCTGGTCTATTCTCTTCAGTGTCCCTGAGACTCCCGAACATAGAATATCTGAGGTTGGTTTTATAGGATTGAACTGCTTCAACAAGCTAGTAATATCCTGGTGAAAATTAATCCAAGTGTCGGATGTCCTATAATATTTGTGCCGCTTGAAAGAGGCCAGCTGCAGGAAGAGACTAAAGAGGGAATCGCAAAGGGCTGAATTTGAGGCAGAGCAGCCCCTGAGTGAGAACAGAGCTCACCAGACCATCACCCATCACTTTGCCAAAAGCCCAGCACTGAGGTTATAAGGATTACAACCTCTCTGTCTATGGCGCAGAACAGTGCAGGGTCTAGAGGCAAGCTGCCTGGTTTAAATCCTGGCTCTATCACTTACTAGCCTCCTGACCTCTGACAAGATGCTTAATCTCCTGACCACCAGTTTCCTCGCTTGCAAAAAGGTGAGAAAAATACCTACCTATCATATGACATTCGAGTGTTGTTTGAAATAATACATGCAAAGCACTTTACGTAGTTGCTGACATGTAATATGTGCACAACAAATGTTTACATTATTGATATTTAATATTTAACATCAGTACCTTCAATATTATGAAGGTCAATAATAAATACTGCTCCATCTCATTTTTTAACTAAATACTCTCAGAGTACTTATTAACTAAATAGCCACTGCCAGAATATGTTGTTCCACCACACTGTATAATGGAGGAATGAATGGCGTGGGGCAAGAACACAGAAGTGGCACCAGATGGATGTGATAAAAGAACATTAAACATACACCTGTACCTTTCATCACCCTGCACCACCGGGGCCATGTTATTATAGCAGTGGTGATACAGATAAATGGTCCCCAGAAGAGGATGGTCTATATATCTTAGTCCTGAGTTCCTTGCATTTATGTAGATGAGGCTAAATGGAATTATGTACACTTAGATCACCATAGAATTTCAGATCTTTGGGCTACTATCTAAAGGAATAATGCCTATAAAACCGTGAGGAAAATTCCATCCACAGAAAGAAAATCAAGAACTACACTGGAGCTAGCTCAGCCACAGGGGTTCATACTTCATAAGTCCAGCCAGCATCATTAAGGTGCTTGGTGACACCCTTCTGTGCTTTCTGACCTAATGCAAGCTGCTTCTGCGGGTACTTACAGCTTCTGTTTCATGACATTAGCTTCCATATGCCTCACAATGGCCTCACTGGCCCCTTCCTCACAATGACTTTCACTCTCTTCCATGGACAATGACAATGTGCACTGTTTTGGGCTCTAAATTCCAAAACTGAGATTCTAACTGATAGCAAAAAGGTGAAAAGTGCTGTAATGGACAAACACTGCAATGTGCCACCCAGACCCTCTTTAGAAATAAAGGGATTTCTCCCTTAGCCACTGGGAGTGCTACTGACAGTCCCCAGCTGTCAGCCTCCACAGGGACTGCCCCAGCTGCCTCACACAAGGCAGTGTCCCCTTCCTGGGCAGCTGGGACTTATGAATAAAGAGGATAATGGCCTAGTTCTCTTTTCTCAACTCGGGACATCTCTGAAGATTCGTTCTAGCTTCAAAACTGCATTGAGACTGTATCACCAGTCAACGCCTCCCTCTGCTCACTCCTGCTTCCTTCCTTCCCCTCTCCTCCTCTCCTTCCCCTTGTTAATCCTGAGAACACTCCCAGATAACCTTCCTACACACCTATCTCCATCTCAGAGTGCCTCATGGGAAACCAGTCAGTGACAGAGCATCAGACGTTGCACACATCATATCTTCAAGCCAAACCATATAGCTTGTCACCGGCCAACAAAAATAATGTTTGCTCTAGATTAAGCGCTCATTTCTGATCCAATAAGCTATGACCCAAAGGCCAGGAAAATAAGGTTGTGTGCTAGAAAACACCATTTTCAGAGCAGCAGAAGCTCCGGGCTCAGCGGCAGGTTTGACAGCTCTTTACATTCTTTTATCAATCCCATGCTGGATGCGTATGCTTTTCCTGTTCTTCCCATAATCCACAGAATTTAGTCCGAGCTCATTTCTCTATACAGCTGTCACTGGCTCCTCTACTTCCTGGAGATCCCTGCCTACGCAAGAAAGTTTGGAATGAAAACATCTCCACTTTACTGCTATCTAAAAACATCCCCTCTTGAGTTGGAGGGGTTTCCTGCTAATCATGACAGGAAAACAGAAAGGAGATATGTAAAACAGCAAACATAATTAATACATTCAGAAGAGTTGTTAAAGAGATTTTTAGAAATTCAAGCTTGTGCTATTGCACTAATTAAGGACACTCCGTGATACTTCTAATAAAATTTTAAGAATCTCTTTCTCCTCACATTAGTAATGACTGTATCTTTGTTGAGAAAAAAGACCTGTTCATTTTGTTTATAATTATGTGTGCTCATTATAAAAATTAAAATGATGCAGAAAAGTCTAACAAAGAAAAAAAATGCCCCAAATCCTACAGCCCATACATAGCCATAATTAACATTATGTGAGTGCCATTCTATTCTAGTTGTCTGTCTATTCATATATCCAGAAAAATCAATTGACTTTCATTAAAATGGAATCATAATATGCATGCTATTTCAACTTTGATTTTTTTTAATTTTATTCAAGCAAAAAATGAAAATGAGGCAATACTGAAGTAATCCTTGAAGATGAAATGTCTTTTCACCATAAGAAGTATTCCCAAAAAAGATCACTCTTAGGTCAAAAAGTGATTACTCAAGCTTTAAGTTGAAATAATTTCAACTACATGTTTCAAAACTTCAGATGCTTCCAATGGAACCGTGTCCTGTCATAAAAATGGGAGGGAGGAAGCAGACCACAATACTTTCTCTCTCCCTGCTCACTCCCTGACTCAAATTATATCATTATTTTTATATTATCAAGTGTGGCAAAAACTGCTGCTTCTTCCCCAATCTCTGTTTCCCACTTTTATTGTAAGTTTTAGTTGAGCACAAGACATCCCTGCTAAAGACAACATTTCCCGCCTCCTTTACAGGTAGGTGTGGCCATCCGACAAGATTCTGGGCAACAAAATACTGGAGGAGTGATATATACAACTTCTACACCATGTCTTTCCAGAGAAGACACAGGCCCTTGCCGAGGTCCCTTTCCCACACTTCCAAAGGGTAGAATGCAGACATGATGGTGATGGCTGGAACATCCATGTGGGAATATGAGATGAAAGCCACATGCTAATGATGGGGCAGAACAACAAAGCAGTAGAAGCCTGCATCCCAATATCCTCAGCCTCCAAATCAGCCCTGGATTACCTACCCAGGCTTTCACATGAAAATGAAATACATTTCCATTTCATTAAAGCAATTCATTTTTAGGTTTCTTTTTATAGCATTCTAACTGCATTCTAGCTAATATCTCAACTAATCCATTAATAGACTATACATTTATTTTCTACTGTAAACCATAATTTCCCAGAGTTAGCTTGTCTTAGTTCTGTATTCAAAGCCATTCAGTGTTCACAGCAAGTCCCTTTTACTGTGGTATCTCCATTCCTGAATTCTGGGAGATTTCTTTCTCTTTTTGTTTTTATTCGGTTGGTTGGTAGTACTTTAGTTTCCTATTGCTACTATAACAAATTACCATACACTTAAAGCTTAAAACAACACAAATTTGTGATCTTACAGTCCTGAATGTTGTAAATGCAAAATGGATTTCACTGGGCTAAAGTCAAGGTGTTGGCAGGGTGACATTCCTCTTGAAAGCTCTAGGAGAAAACCTGTCTCATCACTTTGTCCAGCTTCTAAAGGCTGTCTTCATTCCTTAGCTCATGGCCCCTTCCTCCATCCTCAAAACCTATAATACAGTAACTTCAAGTACCTCTCTGATTCTGACCTTGTTGCCTCCATCTTTCTCTCTTTTTTTTTTTTCATTTATTTATTTTGAGGGAGAGAGAGAGAGATAGAGAGAGAGCAAGCAGGCGAGGGACAGAGAGACAGGCAGAGAGACAGTATGGCAAGCAGGCTCCAAGCTCACCTCAGAGCCCAATGCAGGGCTCGATCTCACAATGGTGGGATCATGACCTGAGCTGAAATCAAGAGTCAGATGCTTAACCCACTGAGCCACCCAGGTGCCCCACCTCCCTCATTCTCTTATAGGGAAAGTTGCAATCACATTAGGACCACTACGAATACAAGATTAGCTCCCGCTCTTGTGATCCTTAACTGCATCTACAAAGTCCCTTTCACCACATAAGGTAATATATTCACAGGTTCTGGGGATTAAGACATGGACATCTGGGGAGATGGTACCTTATTCTGCCTTCCACAGATATTTTTATTTTGTTCTCTTTCTCTAATCTCATCAAGTTGGTTTTTTTAGAAAGGGCTCATGAGTGCTTCATTGCCTGAAATATATGATATACTACTGAGAACGTATGTTTTGCTTTCTACTTGAAAACAACTTGTCTCAGTGTTATAATATTAGATCACCCTCTTTCCAATATGGTACTTATTGCTATTCTAAAAGAAAACTTGAAGGCAACATGTCATTTTTCTCTTTTTATATGATGTTCTTTTTCCACCTTAATGCCTTAAGAATTCTCTCTTTATTCCTAAAGTTCAACCTAATTAGGCTATGTCTGATGTCGATTACTTTTTTTATTTTTGCTATCCTATTTTATTAGGATACAATAGTCTTGTCCAACTTATTCAGTTCTTTATTTATTTCATAGTAATTTTCTTCTACTATATCAATCTCTAAATACATTTATAGTTCCATTTGTTAGGTTATATATATCAGGGATATCAGTCATCTTTGCAATGGATTTATTGTCTCTCTTTTACTTTCTGTTTAATTACTTAAATATCTTATTCCTTTTTGTCTGAATTCAATATAGCTATCTCAAGCCTTATGTCTAAATCAGTATTTTTGTTTTCACCTATGCTAATCTGTTCCCTGATGTTTCTAACCACTTTATTGTTTCTGTGATATCTTAGTTTCTCCCTCAGTTTGTTTTACTTTTTCTAGAGCATCCTCATTACATTATCTATCATCGCTTCCCAGAGATGTTACATGACTGCCATTTTTACTACATTACCAAGTAACACAGACAATTTGTGAGAAATTTCTTTTGTTCCAGGTCATTTGTACCTCCCAGACTGGATTCATAGTTTGTTCTTTTGAGCTTTTGTTCATGCCTGCTTTTGTTGTTGCTGAAGTACGTCTTCACAATTGCGCTGTCATTTCTTCTCATGCTTTCCTTACTCAGACTGAGCTGCTTTATCCCAATAATTTTTCCCAGATATAGTACGGGTTGCTGTTTGTTTTCTCTCTCAACTATTATTTGAGAGATGGATATCTCATATTCAACCATAGACTGAGTCACAGCAGGTGGGGGGTGAGAAAGAAAGAAAGAAAGAAAGAAAGAAAGAAAGAAAGAAAGAAAAAATAAAAGACCTCTACTGATGCTATGTACAGTCTCTTGAAGAATACAAGGGCTCCACTCTCTCTTTTGAGAGTGTTCACTTCATCTATTCAGGGAAGGGAATCTAGGGCATGAGGTGATACCATGCATATGATCAAGGGTAGATCTCAGATTTGTGGTCATAAAGTGTATACAATTTGAGGGACACTCTTTAAGGACAAGAACACACAGTTGCAGGACAAAATCAGATATGCATATGAACTTTTATTCAGAGTGAGAAAGGATACCACAATATTATAAATGTTAAAAAGATGGCAAATACCACAAAAATCATACAATCCAGAATTACAGTTAATAATTAACCATATACACACTTCTATAACACTTTTTCCCTACATTTTTGGCCACAATCTTTCATTTAACTTTCAATATGACCACAGTTTTGTAAAATCACTTTCTGTGGTGAGACTAGAAAGATAATCTAGTTTCTGCTAGCATATTTATCAAAATTTGCTTTTATTATTGATAGTTTTATAATGGATAATTTCTTTTATCTTCACAATAAATTCTTGGTAATATATAAGTTCGAGGGAATACTATCAAATTTGAGATTTGCTATCTAAGTTCTTTCAGTGTGACATGTAAGATGTCATATTTGGAAGTGTTTCTAATTTCTGGCTTCTGATTCCAAATTTTTCATACCTGGTTTCTCCTGTAGCACGTACACGTTTCCAGCACCAGGTACCATAGGACACTGTCATATCATTATTCAGCCTCTGGCTTTGCAGTTGTTTCTAAATGACTCCAGTTGGACTTGCAGGGCACAAGGTAGAAGCTTTTCTGGAGGCAGTTTCTAAATTTCTACATTGGTCCAACTAACAACAACTTAATATTCAGGAATAGAACTGCAAACTACTTAAATATACCTCATCAAGTCTAATCACTGTATGTCCAGCTCAACTTACCCTTAGCTAATTTACAAAAATATACCACTGGCCACCCAACACAAGGAGAAGCCAGAGTAGAAAAAAACAGCTCCCTTACCTGGCTGCGGTCAAAATATCTTCCTTTTGCAAAGTTTACAAAAACACAAGATAATGTGAAAATACAATGTGAGGGCCCTTTCTGTGTCATTTGAAAGGATTTATGCAAATGAGAGACTCTGAAGCTTAAGCTTCACTATATTCACTGTATGTGTGCCTCCAAATGAATGGACATCCTCAGGGTTTAGAGTGCCTCTCTGATTCATGTGAAACCCCAGACCCTACTCCTCACATTTCTTCCACTTACTCTTCTCTCCTCATTCCAATACCTCCCATCAGAGGAAGAAAAAAATAAAACCACTCAGTTGTCTTCTATCCATTTTGAAGGTAATAGATATCACTGCTATAATGCGATTATGTATTCCTGATAAATTCTATTTTCTGTAAACTTATGTATTAAAAATTAGAAAGTTTATGGGGAGAAAATACATTTGGAACAGTTCACTGAAAACCTGTGTAATTCTATAAGCAGAGTACTAACACAAACAATACCAATCCAAATAAAAATACTAGCCACAGTTAAATATCCACTGCAATCTGTTGGGAGACCATTCTTCTTGAACTCTTTACTTTTTTATGCAGCCTATGCTTTCTGAGCACAGGTCAGTAGTAGGCTTTTGTTCAAGGAAGATTGGAGAACAAACCTAAGAAAGAGAATACCTCCTTCCCCAAAGACTTTCGTCGAAAAGTCTTGTTTCTCTTCCCCAAGGACATTTGCTTATGTTCCAAGGATAAAAGTAATAGCTTTCCAGAAGAGATGACAGGCAGGTCATTAGCAACCCTGATAAAAGCTCACAGTCTCCTAAATGTGGGATTTGTTTCCTGTGACGAAAACCCACTCTATGTGCAGGAAGTATCTGGCCTTAATTTGCATTTCCCTGTGGGAAATTGGGGTTGGGGAAGTGATGCAAGATTCTACTCTCACTATTTTCACTGTGAGCAATAAACCATCTGTGTGTGTCCCTGACTCATGGGTCTTGTGTTCTTCTGGATGTGTGTGTGTGTTTATGTAGGACACACACATACACATACACACACACACATTCTGTGGCAAGCTAACTTGCTAGCTTGCAAGTAGGACAAAATCTTAGACTTTACAGTTTCTTATTTAACAGCATTTACATCCAACATCATAATTGTTCCTTAAATCTTGGGAATTTCTCTTACCCTTTCAGATGTGGGTCCTTAAGAGACCAACATCATCAAAATTAAAATTTTGATCTATTTTATAGCCTTTTTCAACAATCAATTTTAACACAGAAAATAATGTCCTTATAGTATCTTCATCTGTACTCCCAGATTTAACAAAGGCCTTCATCTTTTAGGAAACGTAGTTGTTGTTGAAGCCAATAACCTCACTCATATTTGCACTCAGAGAAGATACATTTGTAAGATGTGCAACTTTTTTCATAGGTATTTTATGTATCACCTAGGTTTTCTCTTTAATTGTGAGAAAGTATGCCCCTGATCACTTCAAAATATTAACAGAATGGGGGTGGGAGAGGGAACTCACACACGAACCAAAACTTTTTTCATCATGCTATGTTAACAAACTCACACTGAAAAAAAAAACATGCCTTATAAAAGAGCACATGTGTTAGGAAAAATTCTCAGGGTTTGCTTTTGTTTTGTTGTTTTTAACATACTGGTTTAACCAAAGGGACATAGGGTCTAGTTAATGAGCTATACCCTGTTGCTCCCGAGTACTTACTTTTCTCTTTTAGCCACCACTTTTCATATTATTAGCTTGTTCTACTTTCTTTGTTTGGTTCCTACTTGCTTTGGGGGGCATTTTGTGGGGGGAGGGAGGGGGAATAGAATTTGCTTGATGTGGTCCTCTCATGTTTCAAAAATAACTTTTTAGTAGCTAAACATGATGCAGGACAGTGCAACACGAATAACAAAAGCTAAAAAGTAGGACACCTCTATCTTAGTCTAGTTTTCTGCCAACAGCTAACGAGGTAGTCTTAAGAATACAAGGTACAGAAGTCCATCTGGAACATATGGGAATGGACTTAAATATCTTTTGGAGTGTGTAGTAAGAATACTTAACATGAGATCTACCCTCTTAACACATTTTTAAGTGTGCAATACAATATTGTGGACTACAAGTACAATGTTAAATATTTTCTAGGTTTCTTATAGTTTACAAAGTCTATGACCCACAGAAAGATGATGTATATATACACATTTCCTATCCCCCCCATAAGGACAGTGAAAAACCCCAGACATTATAAAACAAACATAAGAAGTCTCCAAAAGGTATAAAGGAGCAGGTAGATTTCATGATCTGAGGAACAACGTGGTAATGAACATCCTGAGTTTTCTTTTATCCACACAGACTGGGTACTGAAAATCCAGCAACTCAGAAATGTCAAAGGGCACAGACAAAAAATAGCCTGTAGAAAAGCCTGTTCTCTCTAGCCAAAAGACCAGGAGAGAGGCAGCCTAGCAAAATATAACTTTTAGACAATAACTTGTCTACAGCAGCCAAACATCACACACAAACACACACATGCACACACACATGCACACAAAAGACTTGTGGCCCCACTCCCACTCATACCAGCAAAGTCCAAGTAGGAATCTAGACTTCTGCCCTCAAGAGGATGGAACAAAGCCAATATCCAATATCCACCTTGCCAAGATGGTGTGAAAAAAGGTCCAGTAGGGAAGTGGGGCTTTCATCCCCACCAGGTGTAATGAGAACCTCTCTCATGGTATCAGGAAAGCCTGTACTTTCACCACCACATGGCAGTAAGAAAGCATCCCTCACCTTCCCCAGTGGGGTAGTGTCAGATCAGGCCTAGCAAAGAGTCAAGACTTTTACCACTGCCCACTGGTAAGGAAGCCACATCCCCAAAGTTCCATGGTGTCAACGAAGCCCAGGTGGGAAGCAGTGACAAAACAACCCTCCTCCTCCCAGCCAGGGAGATAACAGCAGACAATTAGTGAGGAGGTGGAATTCCAATCCCCACCCAGCAATAACAATGGATCCCCCATCTCCAGTGTTAGCAGACCTTGAGTGAGAAAGCTGGACTTCTACTCCCACCCATCCCCCTCATGAGATGGTGTCCTCTACCTCCTTCCCTGCCAGAGCACTATCAGAGAAACTAGCTAAGACAGAAGGTTTAAATCACTTCCAGAGTCTTACAGTAGATAACCCAAAATATCCTGGTTTCAATCAAAAATCATACAGCATACGAAGAACCAGCAAGATGTCAAACAATTTAAAAACACATCCAACAGAGGCCAACTCCAAGATGGCAGAGGTGTTAAAATTATCTGACAAAGATTTTAAAACAGCTTTCTTAAAAATACCCCAACAAGCAATTAGAGGAATTACTTAAAAAAAAAATTCAATAGGAAGTCTCAGCAAAGGAACAGGAGACATAGAAAAGGAACAAATGGGGGCACCTGGGTGAAGCCTGCTTAGGATTCTCTCTCTCCCCCTCTCTCTGCCCCTCCCCTGCTTATACACTTTCTCTCTAAATAAATAAACAAACAAAAAAACACTTTTTTAAAGAAGGAAAAAAAGTAAAGGAACAAATGGAAATTTTAAAACTGAAAAATTCAAAAACCAAAAGAAAAAATTCAATGAGTGGACTCAATAGCAGAATAGAGAGGACAAAGGAAAGAATCAGTGAACTTGAAGTCAAACAATAAAAATTACCCAATCTGAACAACAGAGAAAATATAGACTGAAACAAAATAAATGAACAGAGGCTCAGGGATCTCTGGGACTTCCAAAAAATTAAAAATCTAATATTTGCCACCAGAGTGGAAGAAAAGGAAAAAGAAGTTGGGACTGAAGAGTATTTAAAGAAATAATGAACGAAAACTTCTGAAATTTGGCAAAGGACAGAAACTTACATATTCAAGAAGAGTTGAGTGACCCACAAACAGAATATATGCAAAGAAATCCACACCAAAACACATAACAGTCAAACTTCTGAAAATTAAAATAAGTTTTGAAAACAATGAGACAGAAGCAGCACTTTACTTATGAAGGAAAAAACCATTCAAATTACAGCAGCTATCTCGCCAGGAAACTACAAGGAAAAACACATTTTCCAAGTGCTAAGGAAAATAATTCTCAACCCAGAATCTTTTATCCAGCAAAAATATCTCTTGGGAATGATAGGGAAGTCAAGGCATTCTCAGATGAATAAGAGCTAAGAGAATTTGTTGGAAGCATGTCTACTATTAAAAAAATGATTAAAGTTCTCTAAACAGAAAGGAGACAATTGAAGAAGGAATCTAGAAACATCAGGGGGAGAAAAAAACATGTTAAAGGAAAATATGGGTTAAAACAACAGACTTTCCCTACTCCTCTTGACTCTTCTAAATTATTTTTGATGAATGAAGAAAAAACTTGTAACACTGATTTGATTCTAAATGTATGTGTAAGAAATATTTCAGACAATTCTATCATAAAATGGGAAGAGCACAGGGACCTAAAGAGAACTAAGGTTTTTTTGCTGTACTCAAGCTGACAAAATGCTGACACCAGTAATCTGTGATAATCATATATATATATATATATATATATATATATATATATACACACACACACATATGTGTGTGTGTGTGCATACATATACATATATATGTGTATGTATATATATGTATATATATACATATACGTGTGTATGTATATATACGTATATATATACATATATGTGTGTATGTATATATATATACACATATATACATATATATATATAAAATGATACCAAAGCAATTACTAAAAAAGCTATACAAGGCGATAACACTCAAAACACTATAGATAAACAAGATGTAATGCTAAAAAAATGTTCAAATAACCCACAGGAATTCATGAAAAAGAAAACAGAGAAACACAAAGCAGAAAGAGAAAACAGAAAATAAAAACTAAATTGGAGACTAAACCCTAACATAGGAATAATTACATTTAATTTAAGTTATCTAAATACACCAAGTAAAAGAGATTGGAAAAGTATATTAAAAAACATGACCCAAGTATATACATTTTATAAGAAATTAATATCAAATATAATGATCTTGGAAAGTTGAAAACAAGAGTATGGAAAAAGATATATTATGCAAACATTAGTCAAAAGAAAGCAAAAATGGCTATATGAATATATCATATAACATAGACTTCAGAACAAAGAAAATTACCAGAGACAGAAAGGGACATTATTATGTAATGATAAATGGGTCATTACTGTAAGAAAGCCTAACAATTCTAAATATGTATGCACCAAACCACAGAACTGCAAAATATTTGCAGCAAAACTGATAAAGCAAAAGGAGAAACAGACAATTCCACATTTTTGGCTGGAGACTTCAACACCTATCTCCCAAATATCAACAGAACAACTATCTAGAAATTCAGCAAGGATACAGAAGAACTCAAACACAGTATCAGCCAACAGGATTTGACCAACATTCATAGAGTACTCCATCTACCAACAGAATACACATTCTTTTCAAGAACCCACAGAACATATACCAAGGTAGACCATATTATAGAATTCTGGGCGACAACTACCCCACTTCCTTGTGTCAACATTCCCCCTCAACTCACAGAAAACCTACCTACCACCTCAACCAATCTCTCTTCATTCCAACTTAGAGATGTACAATATATTACAGCTTTGAGACACTCTAGTCACCAGATCCCACAGAGTAGGGAAGAAGAAAAGACAAAGGCGGTTCAAATCCCCCCCAGAGATACAACCCCACTTACTCTAGAATTCTATGGCTTGTTCAGGAAAAAAGTAGCATTAAATGGAATCTTGAATCCAAACCTTATAAATGGCACAGACCACAACCATCAGGATCCTGCAGTCCTAGCAGAGAAGGGCTTACTCAGAGTACTTGCCAAGGCTGGGACTGATCAAGCATTAAAAAAAAAAAAAAAAAAAATCAAATAACTGGTGTTTTAATTAGATTTAGCCATTGAATTCCATCGTAAAGCCTGCACCTACCTCTAAAAAAGGGTAAATGACTCTTCTTCAAATGTGCATTAATTCTAGGATACCATTTAGAAAATTACTTCATCCAATGTATTAAGTGGCACCCAAATTGCCCAGAAGAGTTATTGTATTTCCTCAAAGTGAGCAATTGACTCTTTTCTAACCAGTTGTATCAAGTCCAATTAGAAGCAGAATATAACTTCCTAGATATTTAAAATAGAATAAGCCAATATTATAAAAGCCAGCTGAGTAATTTATAGGAATTTTTTAATATACTGGTAATATTCCATTAAGATAAGCTAAACTGCCATTTGGAGAGTAATTTTCATTATATATAAAGATAGAACCCATACTTTGTCACTCCCCAAAGGCTGTGTGTGTGTGTGTGTGTAGGTATTGGTGCCTGACTTACACAGAAATGTACTATTTCCAAATTGTTTTGTTGAATAATTCTTTTTCCTCTTTATTTTTTTCTCTAAAGGTGTTTGTTTTCTCCATTATCACTTATATACTACATCATGGACCAATGATACTGGCACATTCTTTTCCTGTTACATAAATTACTGGGCAGTAAAAATATTCACACAGCTCTCTTGAGAGACAAATCTGAATCATAAAATCAATTTTTCTCCAAGATTCTACCTCAAGTGCAATATGAATTTGTGAAAAATGCACCCCACTGGAAGTCAGGTAACAAAAATGTGGGCACTAAGCTTAACCTCTGAAATCCTCAGTCTCCCATTATGGAATGTGAGTATTGAGATATGTCTTCTTCTGCCTCGTGAGGGAGCTGCAGAGCTTAAATAAGCTCATAGGCATGAAAGTCCTTTAGGTCCCTTGGGACTAAGGGGATAACAATGAGAATTCATAGTCATATATTTTATGGTAAATCCAAGAAGGCTTTTATAAACTTTAATTAGTTTCCCTAAACCCCTGTGGATAGGTCTCTCTTGCCCATTTCACAAGCTAGAATTCAGACACTGGCAAGTTATATGGTTTGCCCTGATGATATCACCCTCAGGAATTAGAGCAAAGAGCTCCTCGCACCCACTGCTGTGAGGAAGCAACACGGAAGCATCCATGGGCCTTATGAGCACATTCATGGTACAGGAGCTTAAATATATGGCTGAGCTTTGTGACTCTGCTGCAGGGTGCCAGAAAGATTCTTTTTAATTTTGATTTTTTACAGGCTGGGGATTTTCATTTGGGAAAAAAGGGGAGTGAGAACACTGAACAGCAGGATCGAAGTCATAATCCCTGTTTTTAATGGAAATGTGAACTCAAGATTTTACCTTTGCTTGCCCCAGCTTGAAATCGTGCCCCGGGGAAAGTCTGCCTTCCTTCCAAACCAGCTGTCACAGTGAGCTTTGTTTTAAGCAGCTCAACTCAAACATGTTCCCCTTTTTAGGTTCTCCCTAATAAAGCATTATGTAAAAGATGCTGATACTGGAATGAAGCATGTATGTTTCCCAGTGAGTGGTTAAATACTGCCTAACCAGAACTGGAAGAAGGAAAAGAAATAACATGTCTCCCTTCTGCATCTTGGGATTCTTGTTTACAGTGGGTGGAACTCCAGTGAGTCTCTACTAAGGAGCAAAACTGGGTGCATTCTTTGGTTTCTTTGCTGTTCTCCAAGCTGCCTCTCACTTGTAGGAGCTGCAGGCCTTTGCACAGTTGGATGGTGTAAAAAGAGAGAAATTGACACAGGCAATAAAACAACAGGGGCTCTCAAACCATTTCTCTCTTGTTTTATGGGAGTTTTTGTTTATTTGAGGGGTTTTGTTTTGTTTTGTTTTGTTTTGTGGGGTTTTTGGTGCTTATTTTCTTGTTTTTATTTTCTGTTCCTTGGCAACACAAAAGAGGAAAACCGATATAAAGTATTCAACTTTCCAAAGCTTCAGGAAAAGCCACAAGATATTCTTTTACATAACTTACTTTTTTTTTTTAAACCTGAACATTGAGAAGTAGAGGATTTGGAATTGAGACAAAGAAATGGAGGAAAACTAAGGGATCTCTCCTCATCTTCCTTCTTTGGGCTATAATACAAAAATATGTAACAAGTTGAAATTCCAGCCAGGAATATGTGTTGTTAGGACAGAATTCTGCAGGAAAGGGCCACTTATCTAGTTATAACCATTCTGGATCTCATCACTAATAACCTAACAAGTTAATCTATACCCAAGAAGTTGTACAAAGATGTGAGACTTCATGAAGGCAGGATTTTTGAGAATTCCAAGACACAGCATGAAATAGTGGTTACAAGTTCAAGCTCTGAATCATCACAGGTCTTTATCATCTTAAACCTATGTATCTTAGCTCTTTCATCTATGAGTTGCATGACATTGAGTAAATCACTTACCCTATCAAAACTCTGTCTTCAAAACAGCATTCTTCCCAACAGCCAAAAAGTGTAAGCAACCCAAATGTTCATCAGTTGATGAATGGGTAAGCAAAATACACTACATCCATATACTGGAATATTATTCAGCCATAAAAAGGAATGGGAGCGCCGGTACATGCTACAGAGTGGATGAACCTTAAAAACATCATGTTAAGGGGTGCGTGGGTGGCTCAGTCGGTTAAATGTCCAACTCTTGATTTCGGCTCAGGTCAGGATCTCACAGTTCGTGAGTTCAAGCCCCACATCTGGCTCTGCTCTGACAGTGCTATGCCTACTTGGGATTCTCCCTCTTTCCCTTTCTATCAGCCCCTCTTCCACTCACGTTCATGCTCTCTCTCTCTTTCAAAATAAATAAACTTAATGAAAAAAATATTTTTAGGAAATACAAATCAAAACCACAATGAAACACCACCTCACACTTGTCAGCTAAAATTAACAACTCAGGCAACAACACCAACTTCATTGGTGAGGATGAAGAGAAAGAAGATCTCTTTTGCACGGCTGGTGGGAATGCAAACTGGTGCAGCCACTCTAGAAAACAGTATGGAGATTCCTCAAATAATTAAAAATAGAACTACCTTACAACCCAGAAATTGTACTCCTAGATATTTATCCAAGGGATACAGGTGTGCTGTTTCGAAGGGGCACATGCACCCCCATGTTTATAGCAACACTATCAACAATAGCCAAAGTATGGAAAGAGCCCAAATGGCCATCGATGGATGAATGGATAAAGAAGATGTGGTTTATATATACAATGGAGTATTCCTCGGCAATCAAAAAGAATGAAATCTTGCCATTTGCAATTACGTGGATGGAACTGGAGGGTATTATGCTAAGCAAAATTAGAGAAAGACAAGTATCATATGACTTCACTCATATGAGGACTTTAAGACACAGAACAGACAAACATAAGAGAAAGGAAGCAAAAATAATATAAAAACAGGGAGGGGGACAAAACATAAGAGACTCTTAAATATGGAGAACAAACAGAGGGTTACTGGAGGAGATATGGGAGGGGGGATGGGCTAAATGGGTAAGGGGCACTAAGGAATCTACTCCTGAAATCATTGTACCGTATGCTAACTAACTTGGATATAAATTTTAAAAAACTGGAAGATAAAATTTTTTTTCATGTAATATTTTTAAGAACATCACGTTAAGTGAAAGAAGCCAGTTAAAAAAAGGCTTCATATGGTATGACTCCATTTATAAGCAATGTCCAGAATGGGTAAATTCATAGAGACACCAGATTAGTGGTTCCCAGGGTCTGGTGAGAGGGAAGAATGGAGAGTGACTGCTAATGTGCACAGGGTTTCTTATGCAGGTAATGAAAACACTCTGAAATTTGATTGTGGTGATGGTTTGCTTAGCCTAGTGAACATACCAAAAGTTACTGAATCTTATACTTTAAAAGGGTGAATTTTATGGTATGCGTGAATTATATTGCAATTGTTGAAGGGGAACCCTGTTTCTCATCTTTTAAAATAGATTAATAATAGGTTCTCTCTCATAAGACTGTTGTTAGCAATTAAATAAAATAATGCAAGTAATGCACATTAACACAGTGACCAGTACATAGTAAGTGCCATGTTATTATTATTATTATTAATGGGAACTTGATTCAACTCATCAGTCACAGTTAACATACAATGAACTATGAAAAGCGTGCAGTAGGTCTCATCTGTCCTCCACAGTTTCCCCACTGTGATCTGGTGACGGCCCCTAAGCAGTGTGGCTAACGACCTCACTCTGATCCAGTCTGCATCATTTTATGAGAATCCCAGGCTTATGGTGTCCCAAAGTGGGATGATGAGATTCAGAAGCTAAAAATAGAGGAAACAGATTTAAATATGAATTTCAGACAAACTAGTCATTTTTGTCTTATTATAAATATGTCCCAAATGTTTCATAGGACATACTAATACTTTAAAACTATGCAACATTTGGGATATACTTATACTAAAAAAGATATTTTTTGCTTACCTGAATTAAAATTTAGCTGGGCATCTGGCAACCTTATTGACCATGAGGTCTACACTGGTTTGAAAGGCCTCCTCTGCCATCACAGCCCTTATTATGACTACTTAGTAAGTGCCCATGCTCAAAGCCCACCCACAGGGTACTGCACATTTTTTAATGGATTTCTACCATGACTCCACTCCCATATGCCCTAAAAAATCATAGCCTTACTCCCAAAGTCTAGTAGCTCTTCCACCTCTGAGTTGTCTATGCCGGAGTTTTTGTTCTCAATGCAGATGTTCTTCCCCAATGCCCAAGGAATGAGCATTTCTCTGCACCACGGCAATAGATGAGGCAGATTAAATTCTTAGAGTTGGAAATGTTATTCCTGGTGGGAGTGTAACAACTATATTTGCACAGATATTTTCTGGGGCATATCCACCTCCCTTTCCCAACAATAACTTAGGCCAGAACTTAATATCCAATATCCGTGGTTTATACAAAAAAATAATGTGTGAATACAAAAACATGTAAGTGGCCATGGTCAAGTATAACCTCAGTTGTTAAGTATGGTTAAAACGTCAGTTGCCAAGACCCAACCTGTAGGTCTTTAAGAATAAGACAAATGTTAACTATACAATCATATAAATCTAATGCATCTATCTGGAATTTAGCATTCAAAAGGAGCACATTACTATTCAGTTTGGTATTTCCCCATTCTTTTAGAAATTTTATTCTATCAGAAAGTTTCCCACATTTCAGCAAATGTTTCAACACAGTGTACCTCAGAGATTGGTGAGAACCTGAATTTTATTCACACCAAGTGATTGTTCCATGTCAGTCATGGACTACTCAAGTCATAAATTATACTATTGGTTTTTACCTGGAAAATATCACCAACAAGACTGGAAAATAATTTGTGAGACATAGTGCAAAAGGAAAATGCAGGGCCCCTTGTTCAAAAATCATGAAGAATTTCAAGATGGTGAAAACAGAGCATTAAAGCAAGTACAGGCACCCTGTGCAAGCTCACAAGGTGCATGCCTGTGAAGCTGGCCCTGACCACAGATACCGCAACACCCAAACTGAGTCAATGTTTTTACGGCACAGTTATGTGAATTTTTCTTTCTCCAAGCCAAGGATTGAAATCATCTGATGAATTGTATTTGTCTTTTCCTGATCTCATTTGATGGTGTCACCAAATCCTGAAAAAAAGGATTGGGACAAAAATGGGTAGCATGGGTTACCCCTGGTGTAAGGACCAGGGTGGCTGCAGGACAGGAGAAAGAGGAAGACTTTTGCTATGCGTACTCTGGTAGCTTATGTATTTTGAAACATGTGATGTAAATGTCTTACCCAGTCAAAAATGAATAAATAAATTCAGAAAGAGTTTTGCTGGAGTCTCAGATCAAACCCAGCTGAACACACCATATGCATTTTGAATACACATAGGGTCACCATTTGGGTGTTTTCCTTTTCTATTTTTTTATGTCTTATGCCTCAATGGGGAAAGATATTTCTTAAGAGCAATCATGAAATATTCTAAGATGCCTTTAATAGAATTGGCAAGGTAGACTGAATAAGGTAAAATTGTTTCTGTGCTCCACAAAGTGCTTTATCTCCTAAAGCACGGTATATTTTCAGTTTGAGATCATTGTGAATTATGTGACAGAATACGGTTCCCACTTTCTTTTGGCAGTTCAGGGCCTAACTCAAGCTCAAAGCTAGGAAGTGTTGTGGCCCTTTGGCCACATTTATGTGTTCTAAAGCTTTCCCTTAGATTTAAACTCTTATCTTAGTCAGGATTTATTTTTCATGATTCCATTTTCATATATCTTTACATTTTCTTCTTTTGTTCTATGATCTTTTTAAGCCACAAGAATTCTTTGTGGAATTAAGTAGATAATTCTCAGCATTTATCCCAGAAAGAAACAATGAATGTAGGAGAATTGAATCAAAAGGTTTGCACTGTTTTTTTGTAGCATCATCTGGCCCTATTGTGCTATAAGAATAACACACTTGACAGGAAAGCAAAGTACCAAATTAAGAACAAAACTATGTATTCATTGGAAAATATATTCATTGGAAAATGATCCGTTGTGTAAACTTAGAAACAAGGTCCAAACCAACCTATGTGTTAATGATGAAATAAAAGGTTATTAGTGAGTCATAAACCTTCAGACTTCTTCTAGCACAACTATCAGACTTGGCCCCGATCTAGGTTAGAATATCTGGGAATGTTATCAGTGTCACCTATAAATCATACCTGCACATATTGTCTATTCATATCATTATTGGTATGATATTGGTAGTTGTGAAAAAACAGGAACACACTAAATTACCAACCTTAAGGGAAGAGATAAATTATCCATGAAAAATACAGATTATACAGCCAGTAAAAACAGTGCTTTCAAAAAGTGTGATGGCATGATGATTACAGTTAACACTACTGTTTGATGTATTTGAAAGTTGCAGAGAATAAATCCAGCAGTTCCCATCACAAGGAAAAAAACATTTTTTAATCTATATTAAATAGGTTTTTATTTCATGATAGATATTAATTTGTGGTAATCATTTTGTGATATATGTAAGTCAAATCATTATGGCATACACATTAAACTTATACAGTGCTGTATGTCAAATATATCTCAATAAAGCTGAAAAAAATACAAAGAAAGTATAAAAATGTGATAAAAATTTCTGATATAATGCTGAGTAAATAGAATAATTTTGTTAAATTGATCCAGGGAAGAGAGGTTGAGGAGAATAAAAGGTATGTGTGTTTACACACATGATCACATTGAAAGAAATTTTATTTTCCTTATTAAAATTTCCTCCAGCTTCAAATACTTTTGCAATAAACATATATTCTTTTATTTAAAAAAAACACAAGAAAAATTACTTTTCAAGGCAAATGAAGATTTTCCACAATCAAATGCAAACTGATATAGTCACTGTGGAAAACACTATGGAGGTTCTGCAAAAAGTTAAAAATAGAACTACCCTAGGATCCAGAAATTGCATGACTGAGTTTTTACGCAAAAACACTAATTCAAAGGGATACATGCACCCCATGTTTATTGCAGCACTTTTTACAATAGCCAAATTATGCAAGCAGCCCAAATGTCCCTCAATAGATGAATGGATCAAGAAGATGTGGTATCTACATACAATGGAATATTATTCAGCCATAAAAAAGAATGAAATCTTGCCATTTGCAACAACATGGATGGAGCTAGAGAGTAAAATGCTAAGCAAAACAAGTCGGTCAGAGAAAGACAAATAAACATATGATTTCACTTATAGGTGGAATTTAAGAAATGAAACAAATGAGCACAGAAAAAAAAAGAGGAAGAGACAAACCAAGAAGTAGACTCTGAACTATAGAAAACAAACTGATGGTTACCAGAAGGGTGGTGGGTGGTAGGATGAGTGAAATACGTGATGGAGATTAAGGAGCACCAGGTGCTCCTTATGGAAGTGCTGAATCACTATATTGTACACCTGAAATGAATGTAATACTACAGGTTAACTATACTGGAACTAAAATAAAAAACATAATTAAAAAAAATATCTTCTATAACCAATCTCTTGAATTTAGCAAGTATGCCAATATATAGGAATCCTTTCTGAATTACAGCTCTGCTCAGGTCCTCCAAGGGAGAGATGGTAACTAAACTCCTAGTGCTGAACAACAAAATGCATAAACAGAAGATGTGCCTCAGAAATCCATAGAAACAGAACATCCAAACTAATTAAGGCAACATGTACAGAATCAGTTCTTAAAATCAGCAATGAAGGAGAATAGCAGGCACATAAAACATGAGAAAATAGACCAAATTGAATATGTAATTATTGCCAGTTATGTAAGCCCATACACAGGCCTTTAAAAGAGAAGAGAAATGGTAAATAAGTACATATTTTGCAAATCAAGGCCCTTGATGTTCTTTCTTGCCCCCTGGACTCCAAATGGAAGGACATTAAGATTCGTTTCCACATCTTGCATTACACAGGTAACACAGCAAGCAACTTGTCGCTTCCTATAGCACCTAGTGCATGAACAGTGCATGTGAAAGTCCTAGTGCATGTGAAAGTCTGACCTGGATTCCCAGACCCTAAGAGCAAGAGCCTCAGTGATACAAAAGCAACAAATACAAGTTTGCAAGCTTTCTTCATCCATTTGCTTCTGTGGAAATACATTTTTTTTACTCAAGATTTCAAACCCCTGGTCATACTGCCAAACAAATAAATCAGTAGTACTGCATACATGCTACCTACCCAGCAATATGACGGATGCAGCTGGTAGGTTAATGCAAATATAAGGTGGGGAGAAGAATCATTGCCAAGTGTCTGCCATCTGCTGGACAGAAGGCTGGGGTGTTGAGTCTAGGCCTTGACAGCCTGTTCTAGCACCTCAGGAAAGAAATTTCTCCTGTACATGTGGTTTGAGGTGTGAGGGAGTGGCTTTCAGGGCCTTGGAAGCAACATGCAGTTTTCTCTGCGGTCCTTCCCTATTTCTCTTTTAAAAAAATGCTCTCACTCTAAACACAACAGAAAATGAAGCTGCTGTGTTCGAAGGCTTGAATACAAATGGTTTCTGTCTCAGGAACAAAAAAACTTTCAGAATATTCAGTTACTAAGTTTTACTTTGAATGAGGGAATAAATAAATGAATTTATGAATGAACAAACAAATGAATGAATGCATATACGAAGAACTTTGAGAATGCAGTCTTCAGGAGAGCCAAGACATTCGTGATTAATCCAAGGGGCAGATGTCCTGGAAGAAAGTAAAAGAGGCACAGAACATATGGAAAGAAAGGCTGAAGGTTCGCACATGGTTGTGCTTCTCAGCCCCCAACTTCCCCACAACCTGTGGCCTCCAGACTGGCAAGTGTGGGACTCAAGGATTGACAGGCAAGAGGATATATTTATTACTGGGATTTGCTTGGAGCCATCCCTGATCAGAGATCAATAATAACAATATCAACTGATATCAACAATATCACCACAATAATAATAACAACAGCAATAGTAGTAGTAGCAGTAGTAGGAGTAGTAGGAGCAGGAGTAGTAGTATTAGGTAACTTTTCAAAGTGATTGCCATATGCCACACATTGACTTAAGCCCTTTGCATAAAATATCTCAACCAAGTGTCACCACAATCCAATTAAAAGGTAGTATTATCAGCTCCATGTTATAGCTCAGAACTCTGGCTTAGAGAAGGTAAATTGTCCGAAGCCACGCAGCTAGTCCTATGCTACACAAATGGCAATTAATTAGGGTAGCTAAATTGTATTTAACATTTTATAAGGAGATGGATTATTCAATGTTTCCCAACCCAGCTGCACATTAGCACTAACCTAACAGCTTCCACATTTGGACATCTACTCAGTGATTTCTTCCATGTCAAATTAAATAATTTCAGATGACCTTGGGTCTTGATCTTGGTACCGAGGCAGAAATACATCTTGAAGGAGAAAGCCAGGTCCTCAGGTACGAAGACAGATTGGTTAAGTAACAGACTGGTGTGAAAGCCCCTTATCTGCATAGCAAGTGGCAGCCCAGCTAATACCAAAACTGCCTACGTCTCTACACATTAGAGATCTCAGAAGTGTAAAACTCAGATGTTTACTTCTTCAGATTGTCTAATACATAAATTGCAAAATGGACAAGGGAAATGCCATAAGCAATGTGAATAAAAAGACTGCAACTGCAGTACAATAGAAAGTTTCTTCCAAGAAAAACAAAATAATTTATAGACTATGAAAACTAGGGAGGAACACCTGGGTGGCTCAGTCAGTTGAGTGTCTGACTTTGGCTGAGGTCATCTCATGATTCGTGGGTTCGAGACCTGCATTGGGCTCACTGCTGCCAGCACAGGGTCTGCTTCGGATCCTCTGTCCCCATCTCTCTCTGACCCTCCTCTCTCAAAAATAAATAAACATTAAAAAAAATAAAGTTGGGTAAACAGCTATAGATTATCTAGTATAATGGTTCTCAATACTGGTTGCACAGTAAAATCATGTGGAGACGCCGATAAATAGTGTTAATAATAATGCCAGATCTCACCCCACAGTGTCTGAGTTAACTGATCAGGGGGAGTACCTGAGAATAGATATTTTTAAAACCTTTAGCCATGGTGAAGAAGCACTGATTTAACCCAGCCCCTCATTACCTATAAAAAGATTTCCCATTTAGCAGGCCACCGCCACAAAACATCTCTCTAGTATCCCTTGAATTTGCAATGAACCAGGACTTTGGCTTTTTTAAAACAAATACCAAAAAAATTCCCTTAGGAAAAAAAATGCTAGCTGTAAGACTTAAATAAAACCAAAATCAAACATAATTACAAATATATACACTAATAGCTAACCTACTGTATCACAATTGTTACCTTTCAAACACCCTCCTGAATCAGTGTACTAATTGCAATTGCTCATTAAAGGTGTTCCGTTACTTCCATTATAGAGAGTATGAGAAATGTTGCTTCCATTATAGATAGTATAAAATTTTTCGGAGAAACCAAATGGAAAGGTGACTGCCCAGATGTAGGCTAACAGAAGTTTCCACAGACTCATGTGGAATAGTATCTGGAACCCGTTCAGCAGACATCCCATGGAGTGGTGTGTGTGGCACAAACTAATGCATCTCATTATGTCTGGCACTGATTAAATCCTTAGTTAAAATGTCTTACCTAGTTCTTTCTATAAATAAAAGAAAAGTGTGGAACTTAATGTGAGGGCCAAAGAAAGCATAGGCATAATAATGATGAAATAAATCCTTTTTGAGAGTCCTTTTTCTCTCCCAAATATTTTTATACTTGCTATCTCCTTTAGTCTTCATACAACTTGAAAAATATATATTTAAAAAAAATTTTTTAATGTTGATTTATTTTTGAGAGACAGAGACAGAGTGTGAGCTGGGGAGGGGCAGAGAGAGAGGGAGACACAGAATCCAAAGCAGATTCCAGGCTCCAAGCTTTCAGCACAGAGCCCGATGCAGGGCTTGAACTCACAAAATGCAAGATCATGACCTGAACCGAAGTCAGATGCTTAACCGACTGAACCACCCAGGCCCCTCCAAAAAATATAATTTTTAAATGTTTATCTTTTTATTTACTTTTGAGAGAGAGGGAGGGAGAGAGAGATGCAGAGAGAGAAAATCTAAAGCAGACCCCACACTGTTGGCACAGAGCCTGACATGGGGTTGAAATTCAAAAATCATGAAATCATGACCTGAGCTAAAATCAAGAGTCAGATGCTTAACCAACTGAGCTACCTAGGCACCCCGAAAAAATTAGATATATTAGAAATAAGGTGGAGGTAAACATCTTTCTGACATGAAAAAAAAAAAAAAAAAAAAAAAAGTCCAACTCTGAGTCACATTCCAGCAGCCCAAATCAGGGTTAAGCATTATTTCTTTCTTCCACCAGTATAAACACTGGGCAAAATATCTCCGGGGTGAGGAGTACAATTACAGAAATGACTAAGGCAAACTCTCTCTCTCATCAAGCTCCTATTTTAGTGGAGAGAGTCAGATGAGAAAAAAAAACAACGCAAAATAGAACACTCTGTCTTGTGTCATTTTTTACTGTCCTCAAAGAGGATACAATTGTTCTCTACCTTAGTGAATAGTACCAAGATCTGCCCAGGTGAGCAAGACAGAAACTCAGAAATCTTCTCTGATTCTTTCTTCTCCTTTACCAGCCATATATGGTCCCTAATCAAGTCCTGCAATTTTAACTTCTAAATATTTCTCAAACACTCTTTCCATCAACACTGTCATCATCTGGGTTCAAACCACCATCAAGTCCCATACGTATGAACGGCAATCAGCTCCTAAATAGTCTCTCTGCTTCCATTCTGGACCCATCCAATGTATTCTACCCGTTGCAATCAATGGGAGTGACCTTGTAAAAATACAAACTTAATCTTAAGTTCTTTCATTAAATCATTCCAGAAACTTTATGGGTGGTATGGTAAAGCCCAAAGTTTAAGCAGGACTATAAGGCCTTTCTTGATATAGCCCCTGCCTACCTCTCCAGCCCCATCATCTACCACTGTCCCACCCTCTCCCACTGCTCTGTGGCCTGCCTTCAGATCTCTGACTATTCCTTAGTATTCATGCCTCCTGGCATTTTCACTTGTCCTTCCCTTGACCGAGAATGCTCTGCCCCCACTTCATCTTTTAATCGCAGCTCAAATATTACTGAGGCATGGAAACCTTCATTGACTTCCAGTACACAATCAGTTCCTCTCAGATGACTTCACACTTTTCCTTTGTAATACCCATCAAATGTATAACTGTATATTTATTGTGTGATTATTTAACTTATCTCCTACTCCTACCCTGTTCCTACCGCACTGTAAGATCCATGAGGGTAAGGGCTGTGTCTTATTTGCTTTCCTTTGTATCGCTATAGCCTGGTATATCGCCTGGCACATTGCAGGAGCTCAATAAATATACACTGATTGAACAGAAGGATAAATCAATTAATAAATAAATGAATACTAAAACAAAGATTGCAGGAGAGAAGGAATATTGGAAATAAGTGCTGACGGTGATGGGCACTAAAGAGGGCCCTTGTTGGGATGAACACTGGGTGTTATATGTAAGTAATGAATCAATTCTATGCCTGAAACGATTATTATACTACATGTTAACTAACTTGGATTTAACTAATTCTTTTTTTTAAAAAACGTGTAATGGAATATTAGCCCAGAAAGATGTGGTTCTCTCATGAAATTCTAGAATGCAGAATAGAAGTCAGTGCTTAATTACAAAGTGACCCACCGCCATCTTAAGAGCAGGAGGTAACATGTATGAAGTGAAACTCAGGCAGTATTCTGTGCTCACTGATGAAGAAGATGAGACAATTTAAAAGCCTATGCTAATATTACCACAGAGAATAAAGTTATTTTTAAATAATAGTGCTATCATGCATTTAAAAACTCATGAAGATACTGTGACCTTGAAGGACAGTACACACAAAAGAGAGATTTCTGAGGTGGTAGTAACAGGGATGAGATTACTAAATAAATTGTGGATTAAAGCAACTTGATTTATAACACAGATTTCCCCAAAGGCTCAGGAATCAGCAGCACCAGCTACTTTAAAAAAAAAAAATTAAGTTTCTTTTTGAGAGGGAGAGAGACAGAGCACGAGCTGGGGAGGGGCAGAGTGAGAATGAGACGCAGAATCCGAAGCAGGCTCCAGGTTCTGAACTGTCAGCACAGAGCCCAATGCAGAGTTGGGACCCACAAGCCGGGAGATCATGACCTGAGCTGAAGTCGAAGGCTCAACTGACTGAGCCACCCAGGCGCCCCAGCACCAGCTACTTTTAGAAATGGGGTTGAAAATAAAGAAGACCCTCCAAATAGCAGGCTTATTGTCTGAAAGGGTAATACGGATCTTCACCCAGATTCCTACAGAAGTATGATACTGAAAATGAGCATATGAAGTTAATGTTTACATACTCAGTGCTGAGATTCTAAGCTCTCTTTCCTGATTCAACTCCCAGAAACAAACATATATTTTCATGACAGGACATAGATTCTTGGAGCACCTGGGTGGCTCAGTTGGTTAAGCATCCAGGTCATGGTCTCAAGGTTCATGAATTCGAGCCCCACATCAGGCAGCACAGAGCCTGCTTCAAGTTGTCTGTCTCCCTCTCTCTCTGCCTCTCCCCTGCTCCCTCTCTCTCTGTTTCTCTCAAAAATAAATAAACATTAAAAAGAAGAGGGGAAACCCATAAATGGACCCACAAACATATGGCAAACTAATCTTCAACATAGCAGGAAAGAATATCCAATGGAATAAAGACAGTCTCTTCAGCAAATGCTGCTGGGAAAACTGGACAGCAACATGCAGAAAAATGAACCTGGACCACTTTTCTACACGATACACAAAAATAAACTCAAAATGGATGAAAGACCTAAACGTAAGACAAGAAGCCATCAAAATCCTAGAGGAGAAAGCAGGCAAAAACCTCTTTGACCCTGGCTGCAGCAACTTCTCCACGTCTCCAGAGACAAGGGAAACAAAAGCAAAAATGAACTATTGGGACCTCATCAAAATAAAAACCTTCTGCACAGCAAAGGAAACAATCAGCAAAACTAAAAGGCAACTGACAGAATGGGAGAAGATATTTGCAAATGACATATCTGATAAAGGGTTAGTATCCAAAACCTATATAGAACTTATTAAACTCAACACCCAAAAAACAAATAATCCCGTGAAGAAATGGGCAAAAGACATGAATAGACACTTCTCCAAAGAAGACATCCAGATGGCTAACTGACACATGAAAAAATGCTCAACATCACTCATCATCAGGGAAATACAAATTAAAACCACAATGAGATACCACCTCACACCAGTCAGACAGCTAAAATTAACAACTCAGGCAACAACAGATGTTGGCAAGGATGCAGAGAAAGATCTCTTTTGCACGGCTGGTGGGAATGCAAACTGGTGCAGCCACTCTGGAAAACAGTATGGAGGTTCCTCAAAAAATTAAAAATAGAAGTACCCTATGACCCAGCAATTGCATTCCTAGATATTTATCCAAGGGATACAGGTATGCTGTTTCAAAGGTTTATAGCAGCACTATCAACAATAGACAAAGTATGGAAAGATCCCAAATGTCCATCAATGGATGAATGGATAAAGAAGATGTGATTTATATATACAATGGAGTATTACTCGGCAATCAAAAAGAATGAAACCTTGCCATTTGCAACTACATGGATGGGACAAGAGGGTATTATGATAAGCAAGATTAGTCAGTCTGAGAAAGACAAATATCATATGACTTCACTCATGAGGAATTTAAAATAAAAAACAGATGAACATAAGAGAAGGGAAGCAAAAATAATATAAAAACAAGGAGGGGGACAAAACATAAGAGACTCTTAAATACGGAGAACAAACTAAAGGTTGCTGGAAGGGGTGTGGGTCGGGGGATGGGCTAAATGGGTAAGGGGCATTAAGGAAGAGACTTGTTGGGATGAGCACTGGCTGTTATACATAGGGGATGGATCACTGGAATCTACTCCTGAAATCATTATTGCACTATATGCTAACTTGAGTGTAAATTAAAAAAATAAATTAAAAAAATACTAAATAAATAAATAAATAAATAAATAAATAAATAAAAAGAGGGCGCCTGGGTGGCATAGTCAGTTAAGTGTCCAACTCTTGATCTATGCTCACGTCATGATGTCACAGTTCGTGTGTTTGAGCCCCACATCAAGCTCTTCACCCATGGTGCAGAGCCTGCTTGGGATTCTGTCTTTCCTTCTGTCTGCCCTCCCCCATTTGTTCTCTCTCTGTCTCTCTGTCTCTCTTCTCTCTCCCTCCCTCCCTCAAATAAATAAACTTTAAAAAAATTTAAAAACAGAAAGAAAGAAAGAATGAAAGATTCTTTTCTAGTGCATTTGATCAGCCCAAATGGAAAGACCTAAAGACCTACTGATACAGTCCTTCAGTGAAAGGGCCCAGCCAGGGGAGCCTATGGAGCATCTCACTGATGAGAATCACCAACTATCCACTGAGATTTTCTAATCAGATCTAACTCTCTACTCTTTTATGAGGATCACTAGACATATGGAAAAAGTACCTATCATGAATGATAGAACCAAAAGTTAATGAGTTAAATAGCTAATTAAGAAAAGCAACTTGGAGGAAAAGAACTTTTCAAGGAACAAGAGAAAGAAAAATAATGTTAATAAAGTCAAAGAGATAAAAGAAGATATTATATCCTTGAACCAAAAATAGAATGTTATTAAAGAGACAGGAGAACCCAAGTAAAACTCATCAAAAATCCAATCGTAGACATGAAATCTCAGGAGATGGTTTGGAAAATAAAGGTGCGGAAATCTCCCAGAGAGGAAAACCAAAAGACAACAGATGGAAAACATGAGTGGAAAGACATAGCAAAGCCAGCTCAGCAGATCGACCAGCCAAATGGCAGAGTTTCCAGCAAGAGAAACAGAAAATGGAGGGGAAGAAATCATTAAAGACATAATTCAAGAAAATAGCTCAGGGGTAAAGAACATGATTTTATAGATTTTAAAGGCCCAATCCAAGCAGCTAACACAACATATGAAGATAGATACCACTGGGAATTTCAGAACCCTGACAGAAAAAAAGAAAATCTTACAAGGAAACAGTTCTCACAACACAAAATTTCTGGAATCTGAATGGCTTTTAATTTCTTAACATTAACCTTGGAAATCAGAAAATAATGCATTAAATATTCAGTGTGGGGGGGGGAGGAGCAGGAAGTGTTCTAGATTTCTACTACCAGACGTAAATTATCAATCAAGTAAAATGGTAGAATAAAAATAGTAATTTGAAGTAAGTTTCAAAAAAATTTATCTCCACACACCCTCTCTCTGGAAGGCATTGATCCCACCAAAATGAGATAGCGATCAAGAAGGAGGAAGAGGGGCGCCTGGGTGGCGTCTGACTTCAGCTCAGGTCACGATCTCGCGGTCCGTGAGTTCGAGCCCCGCATCTGGCTCTGGGCTGATGGCTCAGAGCCTGGAGCCTGCTTCCGATTCTGTGTCTCCCTCTCTCTCTGCCCCTCCCCCATTCATGCTCTGTCTCCCTCTGTCTCAAAAATAAATAAAACTTTAAAAAAAAAAAAGAGGAAGATACCAGATATAGGTAAAAAGGGGCCCTTCTCAGGAGGAAAAAGGATCACTAGGAAAAGGGAAATGTCTAGATGTTGGCTGTGCACCAGCTACAAAGGCAGGTCCAGACAACAGGCAGATCAAAATGAGCTAAAAAAGTCCAAGAGAGCATTTCATCAAGAAGATGAAATTAATAAATCACCTGATGCATACAAATAAAGAATTGAGAAGAGACTTAGAAAACTGTACAAGAGTTTTGGGTTGATTTAATGATGAGTATACACATAAGAAACACACACACAAATAAACAAAACATAACTATCAACTCAAGAAAAATAAAAAGTCAGGAAGGAAAGTGCTTCCTGTATGCCCCAACATGCAAAGTCCTAACAATGAATAATGCTTACCTAAATTATGATGTAATAAGGGAAGACATAAGAAAGGGGGTGAGTAAAGAGGTGAAAGAAAACTAAATTCTCATCTTCCAACTAGGGAGTCAATACATCATTCCTAAATTTGAAAAATTAATAACTAGAAAAATAAACTTGCTATTTAGAAATACAGAGATACATATCCAAACAGCCAAAAAGCTTAAAGTGGTTGCCCACAGAGAAAAGGAAATAAAGCACAGGAAAGACTTCTGTTTTCTTAAGTCTTATAAAATCATCTGACTCAAACTGTGTATGCATAATTTTAAATAAAGACGGAATAAAAATACTATTTAAATTAAAAAAACCAACAAGCCAAGGATGAGGAAGGGATGCATATGAGAAAGAAAGAGAAAGAATGATAAGTGATTCCAATTTTCAGATGTAAGTACCTGGGAGGACGGGGAAGTCCAAAAAAAAGGGGTGGCCTAAAGAGAATAAAATTTATGGGGCGCCTCGGTGGCTCAGTTCGTTAAGTGTCCAACTTCGTCTCAGGTCATGATTTGCAGTTGGTGAGTTCAAGCCCTGTGTCAGGTTCTCTGCTGACAGCTTCAAACCTGGAATCTGCTTTGGATTCTGTGTCTCCCTCTCTCTCTGTCCCTCCCCTGCTCGCTCTCTCTCTCTCTCTCTCTCTAACATACATAAACATTTAAAAATTAAAAAGATAAAATAGAGAGAATAAAATTTATAATAAAAAATACAGTGTTTATGGCAACAAATAACTACTTAGTGACACAGAATCATGGAGAGCCACTCACTTTTTTAATGTGAAATTTATTGTCAAATTGGTTTCCATAAAACACCCAGTGCTCATCCCAACAGATGCCCTCCTCAATGCCCATCACCCACTTTCCCCTCCCTCCCACCCTCGTCAACCCTCAGTTTAGTCTCAGTTTTTAAGAGTCTCTTATGCTTTGGCTCCCTCCCTCTCTACCTTTTTTTTCTTCCCCTCCCCCATGGTCTTCTGTTAAGTTTCTCAGGATCCACATAAGGGTAAAAACATATGGTATCTGTCTTTCTCTGTATGACTTATTTCACTTAGCATAACACTCTCCAGTTCCATCCACGTTGCTACAAAAGGCCATATTTCATTCTTACTCATTGCCACGTATTATTCCATTGTGTATATAAACCACAATTTCTTTATCCACTCATCAGTCGATGGACATTTAGGTTCTTTCAATATTTGGCTATTGTTGAAAGTGCTGCTATAAACATTGAAGTACAAGTGCCCCTATGCATCAGCACTCCTGTATCCCTTGGGTAAATTCCTAGCAGTGCTATTGCTGGGTCATAGGGTAGATCTATTTTTAATTTTTTGAGGAACCTCCACACTGTTTTCCAGAGTGGTTGTACCAGTTTACATTCCCACCAACAGTGCAAGAGAGTTCCTGTTTCTCCACATCCTCTCCAGCATCTATAATCTCCTTAGAACTTACAGGACTTTAAAGCTGCAAGGGGCCCTTAAATATCATCTTGCTTCTGTTTCTTAAGTCATTTCTTGAATCTCTTTTGCAAGGGCTATGCATAGATGCTCTATGTAAACACCGAGCCGACTGACTATTCACCATATCCTCAGGCACTCCATTTCTACTTCAGACTGCTCTAATTGCTGAATGGGACTTTCTTTAATAAAGACAAATCTGCATTTGTCCCAGTTCAACCTGGGTTCTTTCCTCTCTATTGCTGCTTAAACATACTACGAGCCTGCCTAAGTATCCTAGCACCTTCCTTAACTACCCAAAAGCTTTCCTATTTCTTCTCTGAACTAAAATATTTATTTTGCTCTTAATTGAATCAGAGGACCCAAATTTTTCTTCTAGCAACATATCTAAATACTTAAATATAAATAAAAGTGAATTTATAAAGAATGATGTCCATTTATTCTTGGCTAGCGACAAGGACTTGAACAAATGACTTCCAAAGACTCCTTCCATTCCTCTGAGACAAACATAGCGAGTGCTTCCGGGACAGGACTGCTACAAGACTCATTGGCTGAAACAGGCAGAGGGAGACAAAAGAAGAGAAAAGCAGGGCTCTGCCTCCTACCCCTTCCCATCCACAGGCCCTTCTGAAGTCAGCAGTTGTCATGAGGTGAGACTCTCAATCGGTTGTTTCTAAGAGCTGAAGTTCAAATTAAAGCCAAGTACAGCAGCGCTGTTTCCAGAATAATTTGAATCTTCAAGCTGTGCTAAGTGCCTTTTTGCTTCTACACTTGAAAATTACTACATTTTTCAGTTTGTTTCTATTTGAAAGAAAATGGTTTAGGTGATTATAGAGGAGTAGCTTGTCGATTCTGCACAAATTCCACTCGTGATTTTTATGCTAAAATTCCAAAAGTCTCTTTAATAGATAATTTATGTTCCTCTAAGATAGTTTTATTTTAGAATAATAAAAATCCTTAAACTCCCCGGGGGAAAAAAAAAAAAAAAAAAAAGATACTCAATATGAGATCTAAGAGCTAAGCTCTTCCCAGAGGCCTATCCATCCTACACGATCAAGAGATATTCTCCAGTAGTTCTCTGTAGGCGACTGGAAAGTGCAGCCAAGCAATGAGACACAAACCTTCTTCCTGGACTTGAGCCGCACCAGTGTCAAAAGCAAAAGACAAAAGTTCCTTGTGATCCCTCGTTTGAAAAATTCTAATTCTGGATATCCATTCTCCTGAACTTAATTTTCATTTGTTCATTTGGCAACCAATGATGCAGCATCTACTATGTGACCAGGACTGTTCTGGGTGCAGGGGATGTAGCAGTGAACAAGACAGAAAAGATCCCTGGAACTCACATGCAAGGGGTAGGAAGACAGCTAATGAGATTTGTATTTATCTTGTTGGACTACAAAGAAAATGAAACAGGTTGATGTTCTAGAGAGTGACTGTTAGGGGCTGATTACAGGGAGTGATCAGACGAGCCTTTTCAGTGGAGATATTAGAAGTGGACACCAAGAAGCAAGAAAAAGCTAGGGAAAGAATATTCCCGGCAGAGGAAAGAACAAGAGCAAAGGCCTAAGTGAGCTCTTCCTGAGCATTATTGCTCCACAAGAATGTTCTCAGGAGAACTATAATGTCTTTAGTGATGGTGGTCGCCTTGCTGCGTTTGAGCGCTCAACTGAGCGCTCAAAGACTGAGGTGCTTTTTCCTCCAGCCACTGCACTGTCACAGCTGATGGCTCCTTGCTGACTCCCACTCCGGGAATTGCCCTCAGCCAACAATCTCTCCCCTCCATGGAGACAGTCTTCATCCAATCACTGGCCACAGACATGTAAAGATCTAGCCCCTTGCTTCTAGGGCACCTGAGTGGCTCAGACGGTTAAGCGTCCAACTTCAGCTCAGGTCATGATCTCAAGGTTTGTGAGTTCGAGTCCTGTGTTGGTCTCTGTGCTGACAGCTCAGAGCCTGAAGCCTGCTTCAGATTCTGTGTCTCCTTCTCTCTCTACCCCTCATGCTCTATCTCTCTCTCCCACTCATGTTCTCTCTGTCTCAAAAATAATCATTAAAAAAAAAAAAAAAAAAGATCTAGCCCCTTGCTTCTGAAGGCCATCCAGCTCCTGAGAGCCCCATGGCCTGGTTCTGTGTCACTGTATCACAGCTCAGCTCCCCTTCTGTCCAGTCCTGCCTCCTTCACTCCCCTACAAGCATCGATGCTGATGGCATATCCCACTATCCCTTCACTAGGCACATCTTCATCTCAGCTGCTCATTCCCTGTGGAATCCTGCTGGAGATCTAATGGATCATTCCAGGCACATATAACTATTAAAATATAACAGCAGCACCACCAAATTTAGGAATCATAGGAGTGCCAGTGCTTGCTTCATCCCTGTTTAGGCGTAAAGATATCTGGAGAAGATGTCCTAACTGGTTTCCATGACACTCTGAAATCTGTCCCCACACTGCTGACTACCTACAAATCTGATCATGGTGATCCCTTGCTGAAGGCCTTTAGTGGCTCTCAGTGGCTTTCAAGACAACATATTGGTCCACAAGTCTCTTCATGACCTGCCTTCCCATCTAGACCTGTGGCATTTTGACTATGCTGTTTCACATCCTCTTGCCTGTCTTGGAACCTGCAATCTCCTCCACTTAGGAAATCATTTTTTTTAATTCTTGAAAGCCACCTTCTTTTAAAGCTGTTCTCAGCCCCCATTAACAGTTTCTAATACCCTCCTTCTAACTCTGTTGTGTATTGTGTGCTTTTTTATTGTCATACCCTCCACTGCAAGCATCTGCCCATTTCTACCACCCAAGTGCATGCCACCACTTCCTGTAGAAATATATTTATAGACTTTGTCCTATTCAGTACTGACCCCTCTCCCAACATCTAGCACAGTGCCAGTCACTGTGTAGGCACTCACAAAGGCTATCTCAACATGATTTAGTCAGATTCAAGACTTGGAAAAAAGGCATAGCCACAAAATACATCTGCAAAATAGATGCCTTGTTAGCAACCATATTGCAGTTACAGAATCCATCTTTCACTGGGCCCGGAGAGAGAAGGGGCAGGTACAAAGAATAGCAGAAACTTACGTATGACGTTGTTTGTATTACATAGTGTCACTGCCATGCCCATCCCTCCACGTCTCAGGCAGCTAACAGCATAAGAAACCTCACAGACCACATTTCTATACATTTCCATATTCATCCACTTCAGTTAAACTCTCTAACTTAGCAGTTCCTAGTATGTGAAGACTTTATCATGAGTATTTATTCATTCTTCCAGTCTACAGAGAAAAGATAGTGGGTATACCAGAACAACAGTCTAAATGTGTCTTTGTTTTGCATGTTCACAAGTGTAAACATTGCCAAAACAGTACATGAACTGGGGGGAAAAAAATCTAGAATGTTCTTGGTTTGTTAATTAATAAAGAGCAGGCTCTCCTTTCAGAAACTTTGCTGGTAGGGGCACTGCATTCAAATATTGACCTAAACAAACAAACAAACAAACTATTGATAATGGTAATGATGAGCTCAACAGAAATACAATCTTCCCCTAATGACAATTCCAATGTGCAAGAAGCAGGAGTGTGGCAGAAGTCAGTGGCTTTCAGAATAGAACACTTGTGTTTCTTCAGTTCTATTTCTTCCCCTGAGCAGCATGGGATCTTGAATCAGACACTTCCCTCTCCTGGCTTGACTTATCTATAAAATGGATATTATTCCTGGGGTACCTTGGGTAGCTCAGTCAGTTAAGCATCTGATTTCAGCTCAGGTCATGACATCATGGTTCGTGAGTTAGAGCCCTGTGTTGGGCTCTGTGCTGACAGCTCAGAGCCTGGGAGCCTGCTTCTGTTTCTGTGTCTCCCTCTGTCTCTCCTACCCCACTCACGCTCTGTCTCTGTCTCTCAAAAATGAATAAACATTAAAAAAAATTTTTTAATAAAAAAATAAAATGGAGAGTATTCCTAACTCACACTCTCCTGTGAGAATTAAATAAATAGGTCATATATAAGAAAGTGCCTAGTGGCGCCTGGCTGGCTCAGTTGGTGGAGCATGTGACTCTTGATCTCAGGGTTGTGAGTTTGAGCCCCATGTTGGGTGTAGAGGGTATTTAAAATAAAACAAAATTTTTTGAAAAAAAAAAGAAAAGAAAAAAGTACCTAGGCTAGACTCTGACATCATTAAAGCCACAAGAACTATTCATTCAAAGCAACAAAATATGTTTTCACTGAAAGCATCTCCCTTATGCTCTAAGACCAAAGCATAGCAGATCAATAGAAACAGATTCTTACGGATTAATATCATCACTCTACCCTAAGTTTAAGATATGCTGATTTTGAATTTCTAATTTCAATCTTATTTCTATATGATCAGAAAATCAGTTTATTTAAGAAACTATATCAAACTACCAACCATATATACTAGGCTTTAATACATTTGATTTCTTTTTCCTAAATAAGCAGTCTGAAGAATGATAGTTAAAAAGGAAATCAAACCCACTGGAAGGTTAGTAGCTTTATATACTTTTATATCCCAGAAAACACCTAGGCAGATTAAAACCTTTCTGCATTTCTTAAAAAACACATTTCAATCTGACCACCTGCATGCTGAATTGTGCAAAAATGGAATTTAAAAGAATTAGGATAGTAAATCTCTCCAATCAACAATATCACAAAAACCAATACCACCAAAAAATTTCACCTCTCCAGCATAGTATGAAAATCACTCAGATCTGATGGGTGTAAAATGTTGCGCTTGCTGGGGTTTTTTTTGTTTGTTTTTTTTAAAATCATGTTACCCAGCTGTAAGGCTGGTAATACTACAAGATACAATGCTTGATGTGAGAAGAAAATAATCTACTGCCTTTTGTCTTTTGATATGCAAAATGATAAATCTTGTCCAGTGGACTAGAGGCTAGAGCAAATTTTTATTTTTTAAAAAAAGCTATTAATTGGTCTTTGGTGTAGCCCTGCTTGATGCAAATTATACTACTTGTCAAGACTTTTGTTTAGTCACAAATAAAAGGCTTAGTGGATAAAGGTTTGGCCTTTCGCTACAGGTTTTCTGCCAAACTGTGACCTGAAATGAATGAATTGGTATTGAGTGGGGCCTCCTGACTCTGTAATTTAATGCTGACAGTAATTAGCTAAGAAGGAGGTGTTATAATGAAAGCCCAGGGCATGGTGTTTATGTGATTTTACACAGCTGCATTAGATGGTACCTCCTTTTTCAGTCTTTTTCATTTACTACATCTGAAAAGGGAGAAGGTGCAAGTCGTAAAAGATACTGGCTGCTTGACTCTCTGATAAATCTCCGGACAGTGAAGACCTTGGGTTTAAATTAGCTGTCAGGGTTCAGCCATCTCACTCACCGGCTCACTACGAAGTTAGCAACATTGCAAAGACATAATAAATGGATTCATACGTCTTGATTAATGCCTTCCTTTGTAAACAGACTTTCAGCATGGAGCTGTGCCATAGCAGATGCCCTTTTCTAAAGGTTAATCTTTACATCAGTGGCATATTCAAGACATCTTGCATTTTCAATTCTTCTCTCCTCTTCCTGAGTTTCAAATTCTCTTGGAATAAATGAGAAAGAGGAGGCCTAATAGCAGAATCAGAATCTATTGTTAGAAACTTCCTCTGTAAATAAAGGATCATTCTGGCACATCTGATTTTCATAGAACAAAGGATATCTTCTGCATGATCCCACATTAAAGTCTTTCCTTCTTGGCCCTTAAAAAATTACTTTAACACACCTAAGCGACCCCTCTGTGCCTCTAGCTTGGGATAATGTACTTGATGGAATGGTGCTCTTGTATAAAGTAGTCTGATGTCAGATGCCAGCCAGTCTCTGACTGTATACCAAAACACTGAGGGCCTGTCCTTTTCCAAGTGCTGCTAATCTTGGTCTGCCTGAATGGTGCTGTGCTACTCCAGGGAAAAAAATGGGGAGCAATCGGGATGCAAAAAGATAGAGCCCAAAAAAGTTTGCTAGTACATTTCTACTTCATCCAAGCTTTAGTACGGAAGGAACTGTTGATATGAGATTTTTGTCACCTCAATTATTCACCATGAATTGGAAGCAAATCTTCCTTTCAAGTGTTTATTGACATTGCCACTTACTCTGCCTCATAAAGTGTTTTGTTGACATAAATTAGATCTTTGTTTACTCTGTTCCAGATAGGAGCAAAAATAAAACGCTTTGATAAAAACAACTATTTAATTACTACACCATTCTAGAAAATCAGCAATTCTACCTGAGATTAATAGGTTACATTCATATATTTCCAACAGTAAAATAGCAAGAAAGCAAGAATTGTGCACAGAAAGTTGCTTATGAATTCTAGTTACTTTTCAGGGCCTTTTTAGTCTATATCCAGACTGCAATTTAATTTGGACTTCCAGAACATTTAATTCTTCCATGTTCAAATAAAACAAACAATACACTTCTCCCAAATTGAGGAATTATCTGACCATTTGTCACTATTCACCTCCAATTACTGCATATTCTTACCATCTTTTTCCTTTTGAAGTAAAATCCTGCTGAGGATTTTAATAAAGAGCAGTCTAATGTAATCTGAGTGAAAACAATGGTCACTTGATAGTCTCAAAGAAACCCATCTACTCTCTCATCTTTATAACTAAGGCTCAGAAAGAAGCCCTCATCTCCAACAGAAGAACCACAGGAACTAGACACGAGCAGGAGGGAAATGCACTAGGAGTCTTTGTTCCTTAGGAAAATGGGGGGCCGATGGGGTTAAGCAAGATCCAAGAATACAGAGCAAAGGGATAACGTTTTAGGGCCCTAGAAGCAAAAGGCCCAGGACTGGTTCCAGTTCTCTTCCCAGGCTCCACTTACAGTACTGCTTTAGACCATGCCTGAGTAAACAAAAAGGCAGGGGTGGTGCCGCCTCAGTGGGATTTGTGAGCCAAAAGTCAACAAGCAAACAAGCAAAGTGTTTAGCAGAAAAGAGATACTTCTTTAGGAGAAAACTTAGGATATGACATTGAAAAAACGAAGAACTCTTTGCAAATGTATCCACAGTCCCAGGGCCCTTTGTGCCTGGAAAGCTAAAGCTCTTAGCAGCATGCTAAGCAAGGATCATCGCAGAAAGGGCAATACACGCCAGAGTGCCCTTTCTGTAAAATTTCAGACCCAAAGTTATAGTGATGAGATAGGCCTGGTGGCTTCCACTGTGGAAAGTATTGGTAGAAAACAGAAATGAGGGTAAATTCCTTTGAAAAGAAAGGCTCATATACTTTTTAAATATTGCCCCCAAAGATATCCAGGTCCCAATCCTTGAAGCCCTGAATGTTTCCTTACATGGCAGAAGGAACTTTGCCAATGTAATTAAGACTCATGTGATGGGACAGATTATCCTGGATTTTTCAGGTCAGGCCTAAATGTAATCACAATGCCCTTACAGGAGGGAGGCAGAGTGAGATTTGATGGGGGAAGAGGAGAAAGAGATGGGATGATAGAATCAAGAGGTTGGGGGGATTTGAGGAAGGGCCAAGTGATGGAATGCAGGCAGCCTCCAGAAGCTAGAACAGGCAAGGAAACATAGCCTCCACAGTGTTCCCGAAGAAACCAGTCCTGTTGACACTTGACTTTTTTTTTTTAATGTTTTTTTTTTTTTTTTTTTTTTTTGAGACAGAGAGAGACAGAGCATGAACGGGGGAGGGTCAGAGAGAGGGAGACACAGAATCTGAAACAGGCTCCAGGCTCTGAGCTGTCAGCACAGAGCCTGATGCGGGGCTCGAACTCACGGACCGTGAGATCATGACCTGAGCCGAAGTCGGCCGCTCAACCAACTGAGCCACCCAGGCGCCCCGACACTTGACTTTTAATTGATCTCAAACTTTTGGCTTCAAGCCACTAAGTTTGCAGCAATTTCTTACAGTAGAAATGAGATACAAATACAAACATGTTCTGGGTTTAAGTTAGTTATTTGGCAGCCAGAGACATAAGAAAGGTAAAATATAAAAATGGGCAAAACACAGCAGTAAAAATTTTTTAAGTTTATTTATTTATTTTGAGAGAGAGAGAGAGAGAGAGACCATGTGATTGGGGAAGGGGCAGAGAGAAAGGGAGAGAGAGAGAATCCCAGCAGTCTCCACACTGTCAATGCTGAGCCCAATCCAAGGCTTGAACCCACAAACCATGAGATCACAACCTGAGCCAAAATCAAGAGTCAGACGCTTAACAGACTGAGTCACCCAGGCACCCCAGTAGTAAATTTTCTAGTATATTTTTAATATAATTTATTGTCAAGTTAGCTAACATACAGTGTATACAGTGTGCTCGTGGTTTGGGGGATAGATTCCCACGATTCATCACTTACATACAACACCCAGTGCTCATCCCAACAAATTCCTTCCATAATGCACATCACCTGTTTTCCCCTCTCCCCACCCACCAACCCTCAGTTTTTTTCTCTGTATTTAAGAGCCTCTTATGGTTTGCCTCCCTCTCTGTTTGAAACTATTTTTTCTCTTTTCCTTCCCCCATGGTCTTCTGTTAAATCTAGTATTTTAAAGAACAAAACTTAATTTCTAAACCTAAAATGTTACTCACCCAAAGCTAAATTTACCAGAAGTAAATGGCTTGATGTAAAAGAATAGCACAGCATTCCTAGTGTTATTTTATTTGATTTGTACTTGGTTAAAGATCATAAAATTCATTTTGACCAGCGCTTTAACTTCTAAAGGCATATCATACTAGCTATTTCTCAGTAACACTCTCGTCAGTGCTCTCCTATATTCTCCTCAGGGATGTACCACAGGGGCTAGAAATTTGGCAATTATATGTCCCAGAATCTCTTGCCAACTGGATTCCAACTGAGATTCCATCAAAAAGAATCATTTGCATGAGCTTTGGAAGGCAGGAAGGAGGAGAATCCACTCTGGCCCACAGTTCAGACCAACAGCAGCTTCCTTCCTCAGTTTCATAAAACACTGTCAGGCTTTTCCTGGGATGTAGGCAGTAGCTGCTTATAATTTCCTGATTTCTGGGGAGACCCCCACCTCTTCTCTTCCTCTGGCCTGTCCTACAATTTTGTAACTATCTAAATCTCTGGAAAAAAAAATTAGTTTCTCCTTGAGAAGCCGGGAGATAATCAGGTTAGTTTCAATTTTCCTCAATGAACCAGAATGACATAAATGAGAAGCTAGAAAAGGAAACTGGCCTATTTTTTTAAATAACTAGTTATGTTTCCCAGCTAAAATAACAATAAGATATATTGTTTAAACTCCCAAGATATTTGCTAATGTACAATAATTTGGAATAGAAGGAAATGTTATTACATGAGTCTTAAAATTATATGTCTATTAAGAAGAGTAAAGAATAATATGGAGAGTATAGGGTTAGGATGTGTGGGTGGCAACAGACTGAAGATTCACCTTATGAATACTGTATTACTACACAGGCTGATTTGCACAAGTTTGTGCTACTTGGTAGAAAGAATGAAAGCTGAGTCTTGACAACAGGTAAGGAAGCAAGAGATACTGGAGTGGTGCCTTTTTTCCTCCTCTCTTCAGTATTCTTTGATCAACTCTGAATAAGTCGGGTTTTTGTTTGTTTCTGAGGCATCTAATACTATAAGAATTAACCTCTTTCCCATATCCTTTTGCTCTATATCCAAATTAATATCATTTCTGAGTACAATATTTAGGTCACATTATATATATTTTTTAATAACAGCTTTATTGAGACATAAGTCACATATGAAACTCACCCTTTTAAAGTATATAATTGACAAGTTGATAATATATTCACAGAGCTGTACAACTATCACCACTGTCTAATTTCACAGCATTTTCATCACCATAGAAAGAAACTTTATACCTATTAGTAGTCTCCCACCTCCCCACATTCCACCCTGTCTCCAGCCTCTGGCAATCACTACCTACTTTTGGTCTCAATGAATTTGCCTCTTGTGGACATTTCATATAAATAGAATCATACACTATGTACCCTTGTGTGACTGGCTTCTTTTACTTAGCATGTTCTCAAGGTTCATATATGATGAAGCATGTATCAGTGCTTCATTCCTTATTCTTGTCAAGTAATATTCCATTGTATAGCTATACTGCATTTTATTTATCCATTCATCAATCTGTGGATATTTGAGTTGTTTCCACTTTTCAGATATTATAAATAATGCTGTTTTGAACATTAATGTGGATATATGTTTTTGTGTAGACATGTTTTCAATTCTCTGAGATATATACACAGGAGTAGATTGCTGGATCATATGTTAACTCTAAATACAACATTTTCAGGAACTGCTGAACAGTTTTCCAAAACATCTGCATCATTTATAATCCCCCTAGCAAAGTATGAAGGTGCAATTTCTCCACATCACTGCCCACACTTATTATTTTTTATCATCATCATCATCATTATTATGACTATTATTATCATCATAGACATCCCAGTAGATGAGAAGTGGCATCTCAATGTGGTTTTGATTTGCATTTCCCTAATGACTAATGATGTTGAGCATTTTACATTCTCAATGGACATTTGAATATATTCTTTAGAGAAATACCTTTTCAAATCCTTTACCCATTTTTTATTTGGGTAATCTGTCATTTATTTTGAGTTGTAGGAGATAATTCCATATTCTTTATAATAGTCCCTATATCAGGGATATGATTTGCAAGTATTTTCCCTCATTCTGTGGATTGCCTTTTTAATTTTTTTTTATTGTCAAGTTAGCTCACATACAGTGTAGTCTTGGCTTAAGGAGTAGATTCCCATGATATATCACTTACATACAATACCCAGTGCTCATCCCAACAAGTGCCCTCCTCAATGCCCATCACCCATATTCCCCAAACCCCAAGTCTCCACCCCTATCAACCCTCAGTTTGTTCTCTGTATTTAAGAGTCTCTTATGGTTTGCCTCCCTCTCTGTTTGTATCTTATTTTTCCTTCCCTTCCCCTATGGTCATCTGTTAACTTTCTCAAATTCCACATATGAGTGAAATCATATGATGTCTTTCTCTGCCTGACTTATTTTGCTTAGCATGACACCCTCCACTTCCATCCAAGTTGTTGCAAATGGCAAGGTTTCATTCTTTTTCTCATTGCCAAGGAGTATTCTATTGCATGTATATACCACATCTTCTTTATCCATTCATCCGTCAATGGACATGTGGGCGCTCTCCATACTTTGGCTACTGTTGATAGTGTTGCTATAAACATTGGGGTGCATGTGCCCCTTCCGATCAGCACTCCTGTATCATTTGGATAAATTACTGGTAGTGCAACTGCAGGTTTATAGGGTAACTCTAGTTTTAATTTTTTGAGGAAGCTCCACACTGTTTTCCAGAGTGGCTGCACCGTTTTGCATTCCCACCAACAGTGCAAGAGGGCTCCCCTTTCTCCACATCCTCGCCAACATCGGTCATTTCCTGAGTTGTTAATTTTAGCCACTTTTACCAGTGTGAGGTGGTATCTCAATGTGGTTTTGTCATTTTAATTTTTTGATGGTGCCTTTTGAAGCACAAAAGTTTTTAATGTTGATGAAGTTTGATTTGTCTTTTTTATTTTTGTCACTTGTGCTTTTGGACATATGTAGGAAACCATTAACGAATCTAAAGGCACAAAGATTTACTCCTATGATGATTTCTAAGAATTTTATACTTTTAGCTCTTACAGTTAGGCCTTTGATTCATTTTGAGTTAAATTTTATATATGGTGTAGTATAGGAGTCCAACTTCATTCTTTTGCAATTGAAAATCTAATTGTCCCAACACCATCTGTTGAAGACTATTCCTTCTACCATTGAGTTGTGCTGGTGCCCTTGTCAAAAATTAATTGACCATAAAAGTAAGAGTTTATTTCTGGACTCTCAAATCTATTTCATTGATCTGTATGTCTATCCTTATGCCAGTGCCATACTGTCATGATTACTGTAGCTTTGTAGTAAGTTATGAAATCAAGAAGTGTGAGTCCTCCAACTTGATTCATTTTCAAGGCTGTTGTGGATATTCTGGGCCCCTTACATTTCCATATGAATTTTAGAATCAGCTTGTCAATTTCTGCAAAAAGCCAACTGGTATTTTGTTAGGGATTGCACCAAGTCTATAGATCATTTTAGGGAGTACTGCCATCTTAACAGTATTCAATCTTCCAATCTGTGAATATGGGATGTCTTTACAATATTTAAGTCTTCTTTATTTTTTTTCAAAAACTGTTTTATAGTTTTCAGCATACAAGTATTGCATCTCTTTTGTTAAATGTTCCTATTTCATTTTTGCTGATGCTTTTGTAAATAAAATTGTCTTCTTAATTTCAATTTGATATTATTCATTGCTAGTATATAGAAATACAATTCATGTTTTTATATTGATACGGCATCTTGCAACCTTGCTAAATTTATGGACTCTAACGGTTATTTAGTAGAATCCTTAAGATTTTCTGTATACACACCATGTAATCTGCAAATAGAAATTGCTTTACTTCTTCCTTTCCAATATGGATGTCTTTTACTTCTTTTTGTTGTTTAATTATCCTGTCTAGAACCTCCAGTTCAATGTTGAATTGCAAGAGCAAGAACAGACATTCTTATTTGTTTATGATCTTAAGGGAAAAGCATCCCACACTTTGACACTAAATACATTAGCTGTGGGTTCTTGATATATGCTCTTTAGCAGGTTGAGGAAATCCCCCCCCAATCCTAGTTTTCTGAGTGTTTTCATCATTTAAGGGTACTAGATTTTTTTTTTTCAACGTTTTTAATTTATTTTTGGGACAGAGAGAGACAGAGCATGAACGGGGGAGGGGCAGAGAGAGAGGGAGACACAGAATCGGAAACAGGCTCCAGGCTCCGAGCCATCAGCCCAGAGCCTGACGCGGGGCTCGAACTCACGGACCGCGAGATCGTGACCTGGCTGAAGTCGGACGCTTAACTGACTGCGCCACCCAGGCGCCCCAAGGGTACTAGATTTTATCAAACTATTTTCCTCCATCTATTAAAATGATTATGTGGGTTTATCCCTCATTCTCCTTATATAATGTAATTCCTTGATTTCAAATGTTAAACCAACCTTGTATTCCTGTGATAAACCCTCTTGATCATGGTATATAATTGTGTTGTTTATTTGATCATTTGTTTGTTTTTATGTTGTTGGACTCAGTTTGCTAGTATTTTATTAAGGATTTTTGCATTTATATCCAAAAAGTGTGTAGTTTTTTTCTTCTCTTTGGTTTTGGCATCAAGGTAATACAAGACCCATAGGATGAGTTGGGGAGCAAACAAGTCTCCTATGGCAGCTATAAAAAATTACCCCAACACAGGTGAATAAAAACAACAGAACATTGTCCTCCTATACCTCTGAAAGCCAAAAGTCCAAAACCAGTTTTACTGAGCTGAAATCAAGGTGTTGGCAAGGATAAGGACATTCTCACTCTGGAGATTCTAGAGGAAAATCTATGCCCTGCCTCTCCCAGGTTTTGGTGGTTTCCAGCATTCTTTTCCTTTCTCCTCTCCTTCTGGGACTCCCAGAATTTGGTGTCATATTTGGTGACATACTCAGGGTTTCCCACCTATCTCTGAGATTGTGCTCATTATTCCTTTTTTTTCTTTCTGTTTGTCAGACTAGAAAATCTCAATTGACCTATCTTCAAATTCTTTCATTCTTTCCTCTGCCACTCCAAATCTCCTACTGAGTACGACATGCGAATTTTTTTCATTTTAGTTGTAACTTTTCTCCTCCAGATATTCTATTTGATTATTTTTTACAATTTCTATCTCTTCCCTGATATTCTCTATTTGATAAAACTTTGCTCCCACACTCTCCTTTAGTTCTTTAATTAGTTCTTTAATGCTTTCAACATATCTATAATAGCTGATCTAAAGTCTGCCTGGTAATTTATGGTGTTTTAGTAATACCTGGTCTTCTTCAGAGTGTGTTTTTCCTGACTGTGTTTTCCTATGCATGGGTCATACTTTCCCTTTCTTTGAATGCCTTGAACATTTAGTCAAAAACCAAATACTTTAAATAATAATAATAATAATAAGGCAACTCTGAAAATCAGATCTCCCCACACACCCAAGGTTTGTTGCTGTTTGTGTGTATAATAGCTTTCCTGAACTAATTCTGTAAAATCTGTACTCTTTGTCATGTGCAGCCACTGATGTCTCTGCCAAGTTAGCTTTGGATCAGCTAATAATTGGATACAGATTTTCTTAAATCTCTAGAACCAGTAAGTCTCCCAGCATTTGCTAAGGTGGTCTGTGTGGGTTTCACTCTTTTGCAGAGAATTTATTACACTGCCTTAGCTTTCACTTCCTGACTGGGAAGAACTCGAGATCAGCCAGATGTGAGAGATAAGAGCCTTCTCAGATTATTCCTAGACATGCACATGGCTTTGCACATGCGTGTGACCTTCTAGATTCCCAGGAGTATGTCAGAGCTTTTCCAAACCCCCACAGGAAATCTCGTTACCCAGCTTTTCCTTTTAAGATTTTGGCCAGCTTCTTAACAAGGTCCAGATATGATCACAACCAAATATGATCACATTTTCAACAAATGCCTCAGGGAAAAAGCTATTACCACTGAGACAGAAAGGTCAAATGAAGACAAGCCCTGCCAGTGGGGTTTCCAGGGAACTGATAGGCAAGTCAAATAATGACAGCTATCTGGGAATGGGGCTTTTAAGTATCTCCAAACCCATTCTGCCCCTTCCAGTGGCTACTAGGTTGCTGGTTTTCTTGGCTACCATGATTTCAAAGCTGCTGAAAAGGGGATGGGATAAGGCAAATTAAAACACTGCAAAACTCACTGTTCTTACCAAGATTTAAGCATTTTTCTTACATAAATGGTCCCCAAATTATTGTAGACCTCTGATTAATTTCCAGAGTTTTGGAAATGTTGCTCTTGACTATTTTTTTTTTAATGTTCTCATTGCTTTTATAGAGAAGTGGATTTTCAACAGTTCTTATTCCACTATTCTGGAAGTGCTCCGCTATGTTATATTATACTATATTATATGAGCATCTATCTCTGGGGTACCTGGGTGGCTCAGTCAGTTAAGTGTCTGACTCTCAATTTCCACCCAGGTCATGATCTCACAGTTTGTGGGATCAAGTCCCACATCAGGTTCTGCACTGATAGCTTGGAGCTGCTTGGGATTCTCTGTCTCCCTCTCTCTCTCTGCTCCTCCTCCTCCTTAATCTTCTTCTCTCTCTCTATCTCTATCTCTCAAAATAAATAAATAAATACATTTTTTTTAAAAAAAGAGCATCTATCTCCCTCCTGACCTTACATTAAATCACCAGGCCCTCTCCTGTTCCCTTTGGCTTAGGAGGTACAAAGCCCTGTCACCCCTTTGTGAACACTGATATTTTGCTTTTTAATTTTACTATAACAGGTGGGGGGAAGTAATTCAAATACACTTATTTTTTTAATCTTTCTTAATTCTCAACAGTAAAAAAATAAATATGGAAAGGAAAGAATAAAGGAAACCTAAATTCAAATAGCCTTTCCCCTGCTATAGCTTTGGGACTTGCTTTTTATGAAAATGTGCCCAAAAGACAGTTTCATTTACATCAGCAATGTTCTCTCGCCAGCCCAAAAGTGTAACTGGATGAAACTTTAACATAACACAAACAGTAAGTACATGTAGGGTTAAATTGGAACACACCTAAGAACCTGATGAAATTGAGCAGAGAAAATTATGAAGGATAGAATCCAATGACATGAAAATTGGGTACTTTACATTCTGCTTCAGTTAAAAAATAAACTACAGCAGTAAGCACAACAGTTTGCTATTGCCTATCTATACCTTATCACATCCATGTCAGCATTGTTTAATTTATTGCATACTTGTATAACCTTATTTTTGTGAGGTTGTATTCTACACAGTATCCTCTTAAACTTGTAAACTGTAAAACGCTGTGTTTCTGTGTGTGTCAGCACCACCAAGAGCTAAAAATGAGAGCCTGTCCTGAGTTTAGATTATTCACTAAGACTAATACGGCATAGGATATAGACAAACAAAGGCAGGCTGAGTTCATTCTGTATCACCTTTCAAGACAGAACAAAGAACCTGGTTTTTGTTATGCAGCAGAGGAAACACGGTATGATCTTGACTAGGGAATATGAATGAAGCAAAATGATGCTACCTTGGCATTATGAATTTTTACCTAGATAAATATGTGAATATATCCTACAAGAAGAAATAGATACCAGTCCTAGAGTTAAGCCTAATTACATATTAAAAATAAAGATATCTTGGCTAAACAATGTAAAACATTTCTAATGATTGTTTATTATACTGATTAATGCAGCTTTAAAATGTCCATAGAAAACATCATAAATGACCCTTTCAATTTGTGCTTCTGTCTACTAAATATATGGCTTATTTATCTTACTAGGTCCTTTGCTCCCTCAAAATTCTTTCCATTAACAGCTGATTCTTTTTCAAATTTCAAATCATGAATTCATATTAAACACTGTGAAGTGTGCAATACTGTGCTAGATACAAAGCAAAATATAAAGTAAACTGCAATTTTACTGTGGAGAGAAGACAGTGGCAGTGCGGGAAGAAACAGTATTCTATACATTAACACATCACACACAAACAATCTCAGGATGTTGGTCCCAGGACATTTGTCACACACACACACACACACACACACACGCACGCACGCACACAGTTGGCATTTTCTTCTTCCCAATCTCTACAACTGACCTTCTGTGTGAGTCTCAATTGTATTCATTAGAAGTTAACTATTCCTGGGGTGCCTGGGTGGCTCAGTTAGTTAGGTATCCAACTCTTGATCTCAGCTCAAGTCTTGATCTCAAAATCATGAGTTCATGACCTGCGTTAGGCTCCACACTGAGCATGAAGCCTACTTAAAAAAAAAAAGAATTAACTATTCCTGACACTATATTTCAGATAATATTTATTAAAATACATAGAAGCACCTACTTTCTGTGCATAACGCTCCCTTAAGAACTCTCAGTAAATGGAAAAGCCATGAAAGGAGAAGAGACTGTCCTTCCCCACCCCCCACCACCTCCCCACTCCCAGCTCAAGGAGACCATTTCTGTCAGCAGCAACCAAAGATGAAAAGAGTCCTTTGTAAGATGTTGCTTGGAAGACAGAATTTCATTTATACATGGACTTTTTCCTGACATCTAAGAAAGGTGAGGAAGAAACTACTTACACAAAGAGAGGCAAGATCTTTAGGGCAAGCCATTATTTAAAGAAAGTGCCCAAATGTCCATCAACTGATGAACAGATAAAGAAAATATGGGGTGTGTGTGTGTGTGTGTGTGTGTGTGTGTGTAATATAACTCAGCAATCAAAAAGAATGAAATCTTGCCATGTGCAACAATGTGGATGGAACTAGAGTGTATTATGCTAAGCAAAATAAGTTAGAGAAAGACAAATATATGGTTTCACAAATAAGTGGAATTTAAGAAACAAAACATAGGGGAAGGAAAGGAAAAATAAAATAATATAAAAACAGTGTGGGAGGCAAACCATAAGAGACTCTTAAATATAGAGAACAAACTGAGTTTGCTGAAGGGGAGGTGGGTGGAGGATGGGCTAAATGGGTGATAGGCATTAAGGAGGGCACTTGTTGGCATGAGCACTGGGTGTTACATGTAAGTGATGAATCACTAAATTCTACTCCTGAAACCAATACTATACTATATGTTAACTAACTTGAATTTTAAATAAATAAATAAATAAATAAACAAACAAACAAATAAAGGACATTCCCATTTGAAATATGAAACATTCTATTTTCTTACTGACATTGATTGTAAGGGAAGACAACCTTTCCTTTCCTCCCTTCTAGGTTCTTTGGCTAGTCTAACAATTAAACTGGTATAAGATAAACAGGAAAACAAATTTAATTTCACATGCACAGGAGCCCCAAATATATGAGATTCAAAGAAGTGACCAAAGTAGGCAGCTTTTATAGCTTTTGGACAAAGAAATAATTGTGAAGATGTGACAAAATAAAGGGTTTGGGCTTGGGGTAGCAAATTAATGTAGTAACAGAGTTTGTTGATACAGCCTTCTCAGCCTCAAATTCCTTATCTCTGGCAATTAGTACGCCTTCTACCCTCCTGGTGCTCGGAAGGTCCCTTTCACCCAAGAGGTTTATTTCCTGCTTTTGGGGAGACAAAAGAGAGCCAGGGTGTCTCTCTTGCACCAGCTATTTCTTAAGTAACTTTAATTCAATATAATCAATATGCCAACATGGCATATTTTGGAGAAGCATAATTTGCTGTCCTTGAACATGCTAGATGTAACTACAACAATGTAAGAGAGGTGGAAAAATATTAACATGGGAAAGAAATGAAAAGTGCCAACAAGAAAGATTCACAGTTCAAAGGAGTTTGCGGAGAGGTATTTAGGAAGATGCAAAGGCAAAAAGACTAAAGGGCACTGCAAAATGTTTCATTTCATTCCATTTGCTGCCTTTCTTTCTTCTTTTACTCTGTTCATGAGTTTGATCTCAAATACAAAAAAAAATGATAAATCATGTGACATTACACATTCATCGATTTATTCATTTCACAAGTAATTACAGAACACCTGCTCTGTACCATGCACAGTTCTACACTCTGAAGATAGACTCTAAAATAATGCAAAGTCTCTGTCTCCAGGATGATACTTACATTTCAGTGGGGTAACAGATTAAAAGCAAATAAACACACACCTTAAAGCCAGGTGGTAAAAAAATAAAAACACGACAAAGAAACGTAATAGGACAGTGGGTTGTGCTATGTTGCCAGGAAAGGTCTCTGGTTTGCTACTCTGCGAATCTAACTCAGCCCTTTTTTGGAAAGTACTAAGGTCAATTAATACAATTCCTTCCCAATTCACTTCTACTAACCTTACCCCAGGGATAAAAAGTCTCCCAAACTCTCTAGCTGTGTAGAACCAACCAAGTCTTTGTATTTAGCCATGCTGGGTAGAGCTTGCCAACTTTTACAAACTATGTCCTTATCTCAAATCCAAGCTGGAGAACCAAGCAGAAAGATCAAGAGAATGAGTACACCCTCCAAGTTTCACCAGCCATTGTCCCAGCATACTCCTGACTTAACAAAACACTCGCTTTTAATTTCTTCATCTGGCTCAAAAGACTAAGGTGGCTTTACATCAATAAAAAATAGAGGCGGGGCACCTGGGTGGCTCAGTCAGTTGAGCGCCCCACTTCGACTCAGGTCATGATCTCGAGGTCTGGAGTTTGAGGCCCGCATCATCAGGTTTTGTGCTGACAGCTCAGAGCCTGGAGCCTGCTTTGGATTCTGTGTCTCCCTCTCTCTCTGCCCCTCCCCTGCTCATGCTCTGTCTCTCGCTCTCTCTGTCAAAAATAAATAAACGTTAAAAAAAAATTTTTTTAAATAGAGGCAAAAAAACAAAGTCTACCATTCAATACACTTTATAAGCCTTCATTTCTATTGCTTTGTCTCATCTGTTTATAAAATGCTGTTTATTTCTCGATTTATTTATATTTGTACAAGACATCCCACAATATACTTTAATCCTTCCTGATATGAGAACTTAATATATGGAAACATAAGTCAATAGCTTCTTTTTTTTTTTCTACAAAGATGCCCTGGGAAAAATACTAGATTCTGAGAGCTGCACTGTTTGTATCTCTATTTGTCAGAGCTATTTGTAAGCTGCAAAGACGTCCTTACTCTTTCCTTGCTATCTCTTAACATGGATGAAAATCTACTATGTGACATATATCTTCAATCAAGGAACACATCATCTCAGAGGGCAGAAACCCTTTGGTTTTATGTGCATCTGTCTTGTTTGACTCACACAGGATCGGGCCTCTTCCCACCACCACATTTTAATAAGTGTTTACATGTTACCACTCCCCAAAGGCTCAAGTGATAAAATTCTGCCTTGGAACTAATTATACTTCAAGACCATCCTGCTCTCCATGGATACACTCTGAACTAGAAACTTCACATCCTGATATTTAAATGAGTTCAGAGCTCCCCCTTCTGGATTCTATCTGTGGATGCGGTTTCCTTTAAACATTGATCAATTTGGTAGAGAAAAAATAATTAAGAGGTACCTATGTAGAGATCCTCAGATTTCAGAAACATCTATAGAAAGTGAAATGTCTGTTTTGTGTATAAATTTTACAAGCTAGATGAACACTCATCAAGAGAGTATTTAATTTTGGATTAGATCCTGCTGTTGGTTCACTGTCTTGATATATCAATGTTCAGTGAATAGCCTTTGACGTATGCTACCGTAATGTATACTGTGGGGCTCAGACTATGCAGCATAGCCATTTATGAGGAGCGACATAATATGTTATACTATCATTCCTATTCTTTGAGGATTTACTAGCTTGATCTGGAAATGTTATACGACATAACAGCCAAGGCTTGGGGATTGCGTGCCCAGCTGTCTCCATGGACACATGACCAGTACAGCTACAGAGGGATTCATGTTCAGAAAGGCCCCATGCTCAGAGTCCAAGGTCTCTGTCTTAAAATTCTTAATCATTTTATCTTATAATTTGTATTTTGTAAGTGAAGTCCAATGGGACAATGGAGTACGTTCCAGGGGCTGGGAGCCTTGGCTCACGGGCAGTCCTGCATCCCGCTGTCACCCTGTGATGAGCTCTCAGCTGCCCAGGTCATGACACACTGGTGCTCCAGGTCCCACTCAATCTCCCCTCCCTGCCACAACGCAGCTACTGCTGCCACCCTCCACCTTCTGGGAATGTCAGGGTGGTACATGTGAGCGCTCACAGGCACCTGTCTCAGCAAGGGGCATGGTGGTGGCCCTCACTTAGCAGAAGACCTGATGAGAACAAGCCTCCTACCCACCCCTGATCCAGGCACCACATACCAGTGTGATGGCTGCAATCCCTTGGGGATCCTCTGGTCACCGTTGGGTAGCACAGCGGTTTCCAGGGAAAGAGGGATGGACTTCTCACAGAGTTCTGATGCTGGCAGGAGGGAAAGCCTGGCAGCCTGGGGCCCAAGCACAAAGCACAGGGTGGGGTCCTTGGCACCTGTAAGGGTCTATCTATACTAACCCCGACAAGAATCCCCATGCTCAAAGGACTGTGACATTGAATAGCAAGAAAAGGATACTATGACAGGTCAAGGGAGAACTGCAAAAGAAAGAAGAAACTTTTATATTTTAGTACTTTCAATGGCACTTGTTCCTTGTTTTTAATCAAGGGAATTTTCATCTTGCTTTGGGTCCTGCAGATTATGTAACCATAATGAATGCCTGGGTCTCCCCCAAATTTCTGTGTTAAAGCCTTAACCCCCAATGTGATGGTATTTGAAGGCAGAGGAAGTGAATACATTTAAAGTAGGTCCCACCTTCAAGATGGGATTAGTGCCCTTATAAGAAAAGAAAGGTCATGTGAGCATACAGTGAGAAGGCATTTGTGTAAATGAGGAAGTAGGCTCTCACTGGGAATCAAATCTACAACCACCCTGATCTTGGACTTCCCAGCCACCAGGACTGTGAAGAACAAATGACTGTTGCTCAAGCCACCTAATCTATGATATCTTGTCACAGCAGTCTGAGCTAAGATACCAATATACAGGTATATATGTATATATGCTTTAACCAAAATGTTTTCAACACTTTTCCAACATTCTATACCTTTTTCTTGTTGCATTATTTGTCTAACTAGATGTAGAGAGGCTGTTAAAGACCTAAAGTATATGAAAAGTATGATCCATTACTGGCAACCCAGTGTATGTGGTGTGTAACTCAACTCCCCAAGATACAACTCTAGACTCAGAAACCACCTTTGCAGTTTCTGACAAAATATTTCCTGGGGCAGAACCAGATGCACATAAAGAAGCCACCACTCAAACACATATAGGTGGATTAACACCTTAAAATGTTTGCAATGATAAATCCTCATTTGTATGTAATAGAAGTGTTAGCACTGAGGGGAGATACACTAACTGGTGAGTTTATTAGCCCGCATTTTCTTGTAAATAATTGAGAAATATTTTATAAAAAGTATGGATGGGAGTCTAGAATACAAGGTCATGTTTCTAGAGTATAATGGAAAGGAGGTAATAGAAAAAGTCTGAACAACTTCTGAATGAAAGACATCTGGGAGGGGCAGAAAGAAGATGAAAGGGTATCTCAGGATATGAGGAAATTAATATTGACAAAATGCTGACTGCAACTAAAGCACTGATAATGAAGAGGAAAAGAGGGAGCCACTGAAGGATTTAAGGGATTAGACTGACATAATCTCAGTGACAATCAAGATGGCTAGCCCTGCATTTGGTACTGAGTGAAGGGAAAAGAGATTAATGAAGTGAAAAGGATGCATAGAATGACTAAGCTAATGTTTTAAGACTGAGTTCTGAAAGGCACAAAGGAAAATCACTCTCATTGGTCTACAGCCACATTATATACATCATGCAAGGCCAGGAATGACCAGGTCCTGGAGAACTAATGTGGCAGTATAAACTAGGGGGTGGGTAAATGCTATCTAATCAGGATCTAAGGACTCAGTGGGCAGAGTGACATAAATATAATGCTAACACTAACTCTGAGGTGTGGTGAACTCTGCTGAACAGTGGTACAGCTGAGACACTGAGAAGACAGGCTTCTAAGAGAAATGAAGGAGAAATTTGAAGGAGCAGAAATCATTCTGCCCAGCGAATGAGCCATTAACTGAGCAGAAGGAAAGGGTTCAGAACCCAAGCAGCAGACCTGCTGATTTTCCACATGCAGATGAACCATAGTTCACAGAAGGCCCCTGCATTAAAACAGCAGGCTTGAGTTTGCCCTAATGCATCCATGCCTGGGTTCCTCCAGCAACAAATCCTTCTGGATGAAGGGCACAACCCCAGACCCAGAAGCTCTAACTTTTCCACTGGCAAACTGTGCAGAATGAGGAGTATTCGACACCATCAGCCTTTCTTTGAACACAGAAATAATCCCTCTCATTTAACAAATAGCTAAAATACAAGAGCCTTTACGAGATCAAGAAAAAGTGTTGTAGTGTTTTCTACTAAAAAGATAAATCTCCAATCTTTCCTTCCTAAATTCTCCCTGAGTTCTTAAAGTTCCCTTTAAAAAAAGTTTAATCAAAACTGGCATTTTCAGCAAGACGTAAGAGAACCAGGACACCCTGGACATTTTAGTCACAGAAATTTCTGCCAGCGCTCATAGTTAAATGCGAATGAGATGTCAGTGATGTGCGATGAAACACACATTTAAGGTACTTGGCATAGCTAATAGTCAGGTCTATAGGAGTGTGTCTGCAGACACAATATCTGCTGATGAGTCTACCAAATTCAAGGTACCAAATACCTTGGCTTTGTTCCATTTCCTTCAATATCTTAGGACCATGTAGTACACTTACCACATCAACTTTTGATTCTATTCCTGGTAAAAAAAAATTCTTAATGTTTCTTAATTTCCTGAAGTTATAAGGATCTGTGAGTTGAAAAGTTAATATCAGTCTATGAATTGCTTTAAGGGACATGAATACTAAGAAACAAGGTACCTGCCTATTTAGTTCAATTCTCAATCCCATTTGCTATAGAAAGTTGAGTCTACTGCTCTGTATTTTAAAACCTTTATTTTCTGATAAATTTGGAAATTCTAAAAATTCTCTTACTTGAAATAGTCACCTTCTAAACTCATATACCTAAATGGAAGAGTAATCATAGATCTATTCAAGGTCATCCACCTTGTAGGTCATTCAATGCCCTTAAATGGCAGAGTCCAAGGGATGCTACATCTTTTTTTAAGGCAGAAAAGCAATGTTCAGTTTTGCCAGAGTGTCCTTCTCAAAGCAAAGGGCTTCTAAACATTTCTGCATTATGGACCCCTCTGATGGTCTGGTATAAAGTTCATGAAGACTTGTCCGAAGAATATTTCTAAATGCATAATGAAAAATATATAGGATTATAAAGGAAACCACTTATACTGAAATATGGTAACATGTTTCTAAACTATTATAGAATAACACACTTATTTCTTTATTATCATCTTGAAAACAAGATTCAGCAAAGAGTGTAATAATCACCATAACTTTAAAGTCGTGATGAATAAGAAAGATCTTTTAAGAAATTAAAACAATTAGAATGTGATGTGAAAATATCTGTAATTTCTGTTGATGTCAAAAGGACTAGTACTGATAATATTTCCATGGTTTATTGTCTACATTTGTAATTAAAGAAAATGCTGCATTTCTATTAGATGTAATCTTTCTACTCAAATTTCCCAGACCCCCAGTTTCTATTTATAAACACTTAAGGGACCCATGGATCAGGTTAAGAATCCATCAGAGGGATTTAAAAGCTTGAAGGAAAAATGTAATATTAGCTTACTTACTCTATTATATGTCACTTAGCATACATTTCCCAGTATTTAAATAATTGTACTAACTTTAATGTTGATATACGTAATTGCTGCTTTTAATACAAATAGAATTTTCCTTTATGTTCAAGCATTTGAATTCTCCATATGTGTAATTCATTACTTCAGTGATTCAGAGATTCTGTTAAAATGATACTATAAAGTGAATTCTATATGAAGCATGTTCATTTTGGATTACTTTCAAGGATACTTAGGTATCAAAATGGCTTATTTCCAAATAGCCCAACTCCAAAGTAGGTCCAGAGTGTGAACTCCATGGAAAATATTACAAAGAGGGTTCCATGTAGCTGTTCCACTAAATCAAATCTGCTTCTAATTGCATAGTGTGTCATGTGTAGACTTTCCCAGATTAGTGGTTGATTTCCTGGCAAAACTTTGTAAACACCAAATACTCAATAAATTGCCATCTCCAAAGCAGTTAATTTTAAATGCATACCAAATGCAATTCCCATCTCAAATGCACCCAAACGTTTTTCTGAAAGGAGCTCAGTTTTCAGATACAACATGCTGTGGTTCACAATTCTCCATACACACAAACAACTGAAACACTGCTAATTGATTACCTTGCTCATTTATTTTGCAAGAAGCTTACCATAAATCTTAATAGTGAAAATTTAGTTCCTCACTCAAGACGAAGTCACATTATTAATCAAGCTGGCATAGTTTGAGTTGAAAACAAAATATTTCAGTGAGAAGTTTTTTAATGGAGAACATTTTTCAGTATTGTTCCAAGTATGATTACTTACGTAATAGTACCATCTAGTGGATTCTCATCTGTAACACAGGAAACCAACAAATTCTATAATCTCATTCAGGGAAAGTATGTTTCTTCTTTAAAATTGTATGTATATTTAGTAGACTTCTTCTTTTTTAATGTTTATTTATTTTTGTGGGGCTGCAGAGAAAGAATCTCAAGCAGGCTCCAAGCTGTCAGCACAGAGCCCCATGCAGGGCTCAAACCCATGAATCGTGAGATCATGATGTGAGCCGAAACCAAGAGTCAGATGGTTAACAGACTGAGCCACCCAGCTGACCCATATTTAGTAGACTTCTTACATCCTCACCTAAAGTATCTGAGCAGACATCTCCCGAAACGAGAACTACAGGGTGCCTTGCTCACCATACCATGAAGTTCTCTTTCATAAGAACTAGGAAAGCTGGTCTGAGCAACATAAAACAAATACATCATTTATCAAGTCTTAAGTTCCTATTGTCCAAAGTAAAGCATGGGATGTTCCAAAAGAGCAGTATTCTAACAGTGACGATTTGGGGACATTAAAATAAATGATCACATAAGGCTAAAGATCTATTCATGGAATAATCAGTTATTCAACTACCAACATGGCATTATCCTAAACAAACAAATATAAATAAGATAAATTCCTTGATGTCAAGAAGTTCAAAAATCATTGAGAAGCCAAATAAAGAGTATAAACAAGTGACACCAAAGAGGTATATAAAAAAAGATAGACTGACAGTAGAAGATGAGAGCAGAGATTAGCTTTCTAGTGGAGGATCAGGTAATAAGGTCTTAATGGAGAAGTAACAGAAAATTTGGCCAAAAATGGATTTAACAATAATTCTTCACATAACAGGAAGTCCCAAGGCACTGTGGCTCCAAGGTACGTTAATTCAGTAATTAAATGATATCAACCAAAGTGAAATATGAAAGAGGATGCCAGTGGGAGCTGTCCACTCTAGCGTAGAGGGGTATTTTTATTACTAACATTGTTCAGAATGGCTGCCACATGGCAATAATGAAAAGGAGACTAACTTTTAGCCAGTTTTATTATTGTTTTCAAATTCTCTATAGACAAGGCAGTCCCTTATTGCCTTTTTTGCCCAATAGCCAAAAATGAAGAAGAAAATGGATAAATGTAATTTACTGTTAATTCAAGGAAGAAGAATGGGAACAAAATATAATCATCACTAAGTGCCTATTTTATATACCCTAAGGAACAGAAATGTAAGAATTCTTTCCATAGCAACAGAAAGTGGTCTTTGGTGGCCAACTGTCACCCTGTGGGGCAACTCCCTGGGAGGATCTCTCCTGTCCTTTGTGCTTCTGGGACCCCAGTTTTACACTTTGAGATTACATTCCTTGTCTACTATCTTCATGACTACATCTGAGCTGTGGAAGAATGTTTTCCTAGGCACTGTACATCTTTAGCAGCCTAAAATGTATCATGTATCCATTCCTAATCCAATCACTGGTCAAGAAACAGGCTTCATAATGATTGACTTAATGAAATGAATGGCCATGCCATGTAAAGCAGTGTATATTACATCCCACAAATTGGGATTTAATAAAAGGAGGAGAAGGAATGAGGAATGGGTGATAGGTAGGCCCAAAAAACAAAGGCGGCAGGGGTGGGAGGTTGGTACAATATTCTTCAGAGAATATTTTAAGGGTAAGCTTATATACCTTTACATGTAGATGTATGAAAATCAAGTGGGGTTTATTCCATACATGCAGTGAATTACAATGGAACATATTAAAATATCTAATCAGGAAAGCTATCATAACCACTTAGATACTAACATAGAGACAGACATTATATATTTACATAATATATAACTATTACATACTTATATAAATATATTTTATATTTTATGTTATCTGTAAGTATAAATATATAAAGTAAACATATACATATAGTTCCATTTCAATCCCAAAGCCAACATGACAGGACTAAAGGCAATCTTATTTAAGTCAAGAAGAAATCAAGGATTTCCACTATGATAATTAGTTTTTTGCTGTTTTTATTAAAACATTTTTTTTAAGTTTATTTATTTTTGAGAGAGAGAAGAGAGAGTAAACATGAGCTGGGGAAGTGCAGAGAGAGAGAGCGAGGAAGACAGAGGATCCTCTGAAGCAGGTTCTGCACTAGGAGAGAGCCCAATGCAGGGCTAGAACTCATGAACCACGATATCATGACCTGAACCCAAGTCAGATGCTCAACCAACTGAGCCACCCAGGTGCCCTGACCATTAGTTTGTTTGTCTGTCTGTTTTTAGTTTATTTATTTATTTTGAGAGAGAGCACAGTGGGGGAAGGGCAGAAAGAAAGGGAGAGAGAGAATCCAAAGCAGCCTCTGCGCTTTCAGCACAAAGCCTGATGCGGGGCCTGAACTCATGAACCTTGAGATCATGACCTGAGACGAAACTGAGAGTCGGACACTGAACCAACTGAGCCACACGGGAGCCCCCCAACCATTAGTTTTTAACATTGTTCTAGTAGGTACAACCTGATTCAATTACACAAAAGAGGAAAATAAAGGATATAAAAATTCGAAAGAAGGAGGTAAAATAATCATTAATTATGAATTGATATAATTGTACACCTAGAGAAACAAAAAGATAGAAAAACCATCACAAATAATAAAATAATTCTGTAAGGTGGCTAGTACAAAGCTAATGTACAGTTATCAATAATCTTCACTTGGCCAAACAACCAACTAGGAGTTAAAATGGGGGAAAAAAATCTTCACTTAAAATAAAAACAGAAGAGATGATATATGTAGGAACAAATTTAAGAATTGCATAAATCTATAGGAAAAAAGTCTGAAATTCTCACTGAGGTTAAAAAGATAACAAGTGGAAAGATATACATCATGCACTTGGCTAAGAAGACAGTATCACAAAGATGTCAAATCTTTATAGATAAATCAGAATTTAACATATTCCCAATTTTAAATACATTGACAAGTAAAGAGTATGAAAAAAGAAGAGTGAGGAGGGTAAGCTTGCCCTGCCAAGCTGATATGATGCAACCATAAAAAGGATGCAAGAGGCTTTTTAAGTAATCGAATGGAATTCTCTTCTAAGATATGTTGTGCTTAGTCGGTTAAACCTCTGACTTCCACTCAGATAATGATGTGATTCATGGGTTTGAGCCCCACATCAGGCTCTGTGCTGACAGCTCAGAGCCTGGAGCCTGCTTCAGATTCTGTGTCTCCCTCTCTCTCTGCCCCTACCCTGCTCTCTCTCTCTCTCTCTCTCTCTCTCTCCCTCTCTCTCTCAAAAATAAATAAACATTAAAAATAATTATTTTTAAGATCTACTGTTAAGGGGAAAAAAACAAGGGCCAAAATAGTGGCACAGTGTGCTCCCAAGGGAATATTTATAAATTAACCTTTTAAAAGATTTTTTTTTTTAACTGAGCTGTTAGGAGGGGAACTGGGTATCTGGGAAACAAAATGAAGTATGACTGAATAATGAGGTTATTGTCTTCCTTCTGTCAGGCATCATCTGTCTTCAGGCAAAGGGAAGTTCAACACTGAGTAAGGCAAAGTAACTTTTTCTCACCTCTTTTTTTAACAATGAAATCTGAATCATTAAGACTGATAACCTATTTTACTTAAGTCTCAAATCAAAGTACCCATAGCTCCAAAAGTCAAATCCTCCCTTTAAAGACAGTCATTTGGCACTCCTGCATATGTATTTTCAAATGCGAATAGTTAATGGGAAGCAAAGGATATGCATTTGTCAGATGAATCAAGTCCTAAGCTGCTTCCAGCGATACATTTTTTTCATGTTTATTTTTTTATATTGAGAGAGAGAGAGTAGGTTCGCACTTGCAGGCGAGGGGCAGAGAGACAGGGAGAGAGAGAATCCAAAAGGCTCAGAGCAGTGTAAAGCCCAACATGGGGCTCAGTCTCACGAATCATGAAATCATGAGCTGAGCTGAAATCAAGAGTTGGATGCTTAACCAAATGAGCCACCCCAAGACCCCTCAAGCAATATACTTTTACTTCTTCTTTATTAATATATTATCCTATCTTTCACAAGTTGTAGCTGCTTGAATATTTTAATTCATTTGTTTTAATTTTTCCACGCCATTGATACTATGAATTGTCTTCTATGTGCAGCTTTTGACATACTATCTAACTTTTGATGTTAGTTTCTTCATAGGTTTTTCTAAGAGGACTATAATGGCACTTTAAATCTCATTTTGACTCAAGTTCAGGGGCTTATTGCATGACATAAAATAGATATAATTCAATCTTTACTTTGAAGTGTTATATTTGTACCTGTAGATGTGGGTCTGAGGAATATAGAAGTGTATTAGTCCTAATCACTGAACTTCACTTTATTGAGTATTTCTGACCACCACTGATTTTTCAGCATCTGCAACTGTCTCATAAAATCAGTTTTGATAAATATAAGACAGAATCTCTAGGGTAACATAACATGGCTGATTTTCTGCAAAATGAATTATTAAATCAAAACCAAAGCAATCATACCCTCAGTAATGACCATGTCCCCTAGGCAATCTTTTTCACTACTGTGGTTACCAGTGTCTTTGACCTGACAGCAGCATTATAAACATCATCTATTACTTATACATCATTCACACAATGGGCCATAGACAATTCTTTGTCACAGGCCCGCATTTTTTAACATCTACCACTTTAGCTTTCTGATGGGGTTGCAAAGAAGTATCCCTAACCATTCCAAGAATGCATGTGGGATGTTCTGTGTGAACACTTGCTCCAAAAGCTTTTTATTCCTTTATCACCAGAGGATACCTTTCACAGAAAACACTTGAACAAAATAGCTTCCAAATTCCCTTAATGAATAAATTTTAACATGATTCCATAGGCAAGAGAAAGATTTAGATTTTATCTCTAATATTACATTGGTAGGATGGCCAAATTTCTGAATAAATCTTTTTAAACAGCACATCTGAGTACAGATAATGCCCTGACATATAGGTTGAATTAATGAAGTAACACTGATAGGCAAGGAGATGATGGATAGATAAATAATAATAATGACGATGACAATAATAGGCAGATAGATAATTACCAAACACCACCTGGATCTCCTCTAAATGGGTTCTGATATTATTTAGCAATAGAAAAGCTTTTCAATCCTCAGATCAGCCTGTGGCTCTCAAATAATTTCTCTGCAGAGTTCCAAAAATACTTCTTACTCTATTAATACATTAGCTTATTCTCTGTAAGTGTCAGCTATATGATCATAATTTCCAACTACTGAAGTTTTTAATTTGTAAAAGGGCATCCTTACCTCACCCTCATCTGGGCTCTGTTACTGGGGTAGAAGGGGATTGAGTATAGCTCAGACCTGTGGTCAAGTGAACATTAACGTTATTTCCCAGCTTGTAGTCACAGTCTGCTGAGGCCTGTTCATGTCAGTTATATTTTATAGAAATATAAAAAATTAGCACATGTAAAAATAGTCAAATCTTTTCAAAGCCCTTTAATTATTTGCAAGCCTCATCAACAAAGTCTAACACAGCCACTGTTAATCAGATATGAGGATTAAAAATGATGTCTAAGAAAAAAAAAAGAATGCTTTCTCCAGTTCTGTTTTGCTGATAATTCCTTGATAGTTATATCTAATATTCAAATTTAGGTTTTGATTTAAAATAGTAAAGCCTCACAAGAAAATAAACAAATGATCAAACAAAATAAAAACCTATGTGTTCTCCATTAATTAGCTCAAAAAATAGTCCCTTTCTGTGTAATTACTGTTTCCAAAGAACTGTGAGTACACTCTGATCTTACTGGAAGGGATCAATTGCTGAAGGCAATTGAATAGAATGTTATCTCTAGCCCTATTAGATGCTGTTAATACCAGCTATCATTTACTCAGTATCTACTCTTTTTTTAAACAAATGTACTTACTATGTACATTTCATTATCTCTCAACCTCCAGGTAACCCTGGAAGGAAGTCAATCCCCCCTTTTCAATGGCTAAGGAAGCTGATGCTCAGGGAGATACTTGGTCTATCCAAGATGGCAGAGTTAGAAATGGCAGTGTTGGTATCACATGGAGCCATGTCCAATTCCAAAGCTCCATCAACCTAGCCACTCTTTCCACTGTGGAAGACGCAGGGGCCCTGTAGATCTCACCCAACAGATACTAGCCCAGACGACACTCACCGGAGGACATACTCCTATGGGACTCTTAACACAAAACTATTTCCGGGAAAGTAAAACAAATGGTGCCAGGGGCAATACACAAGAATATGATGATCCTTATTGTGCCACACTTTCTCATGGTAGATCAGCACTGGTGACTTAACCCGAGGTTGTAACCTAAATTTGATGTGATGTAAGTTATAATTAACTTTAGACACTTTGGCTAACAACCCACAACTCTTCACTTAAATATGCATCATAGACTACGGAAGAATCAAAGTGACCATGACATAGGTACAAGATTGACGTCATTCTAATTTGTCATTTTAAACCAAATTATTTGCAAGCTTTACTAATTTATGAATAGAAATTAATTCTTATGACACATTTCATAGCTAATTGTGATACATCTCACTGTCAACATAGCAGTTAAGAATCATTCATGTGGCATATAGTAGGTACTCAAGTTTTAATTTTATTTCATAAAAACTATAGTTTTATTTAAATTACTGTGAGTCTTCAAATCCATTATGTGAGAAAGCGAGAAAGGGATGAAGTAAATAAATGACTTTGTTATCTAGTCAATGGCTCAACACCTCCTGGGAGTGGATGCTTGGTAGCTCCTGAGGTGATTCATTATAATATTAGAAACTTCTTAAATTGAACCAAAAGCTTTTTCCAGAAGCTTCTTCCCACCTAATGGTGCATGTTCTACTTTCTGCCACCACACAAACTGCTTCATTCCTACTTGCATATGACAGTACTAAAAATATTGGAAGAGTAATCACATTTATTTTCTCGCCAGGCTAAACAATTGACCGTTCTTTCAAATATTTCTCCCATGATGTGATTTTCCAACCTTCTCACTATTCTGGTTACTCTTCTCTGTTTTTCTTGTGCTGAGCTCCTTGCTTTGATGCTTCCTCTATACTTCACGTTCTCACTGAGCATGTTGGCTTCCCCAGCCTTCACTACGCAATGAGAATACCTTATCATTCTGTTGGGAAAACAACTAACACTCTGACTCGTGTTACCTTTGGCTCTTTGGTCCTTTATATTGCTGCTATCACTCTATAGTGGTAATTTTCAATCTGTGTTCCTAAAAACCCTAAGGTTAGCAGAAGTGACTCAGGGCAGATCAGGAGGACGCAATAGCCAGGAAGGGAAATCTCCCACATCCCTGCCTCAACTAGAAAAATGATATTTTATCCACCTCTACATTCACTTTCTGCATGGAAGTTCATTTGGAAAGATTATTCTAAAAATAAGTGTGTATATATATATATATATATATATTATATATTTTTTTTTTTTTTTTTTTTTTTAAGTTTGAATAGCATCTCCCTAGAACACAGCTAGTACAGTGCCAGGATTGTCTAGAAGACAGCAGAAATCCGGGGAGCCAAAGGTCTACCCAGGCAAGAACACCTTGTTCCAGGAGCTCAGCTTCTTCTAAACAGGCTATCAATGTGAGATCAATATATCAATTGCATTCTGAGGGTATTACCTCTGCTTTTTAATAAAGACTGCAAGCTCATCCTCTCCACTAAGGGGAGCTCCTGCCTGACAATTAGGTGTAGCCAGTTCAATCCACTTGCCTGGCACTGAGAGCCCAGCAAGGGTTTCAGAAATTGATTCTCAATCTTAACTACACATTAGAATCTCTGAGGGGTTTTAATAATACCAGTATCCCGGCACTATGCTGAAGAGATTATGATTTAATCAGTTTTAGATACAATCTGGGCATCAGTAGTTTTTAAATCTCCCCAGGTGACTTTAATATGCAATCAGAATTGAGAATCTCCCACTTAAGATAAGACCAACCAAACATAATTTAAGTACAAAACAATTGGTCCACGTGTGGAGAGCCAGTGGAACTGATGGTAGAAGTGGCTGAGGGATTCAGTGGGGCTGATTATTTTATGGTGAGGGTCAGGCAAGGGGCGAGGTCCTAGGAAGTAACCATTTCACTGAGAATTTCTCTCACACTTCTGAGTGATCCAGATGCATACATATTGAGAGGGTAAATTCATATACTCTCAACACGTACCTTGGAATGATTTCTAAAGCATCACTTACTGGCACAGACAACAGGTTGGCCACAACCACAGACCTTCTAACCTATAGGTATATGTTAAGTATGGTAGAACCAAGCAAGGGTTTAAGTCTGGAGAAATGAGAAGGAGCAGGGCCGACTAAATCACTCAAACTGCTCTCTTGCCTGTACCCTCAGCCCCCTAACCCCTCAGCTTTCCTTCCTTTAACAGATTTATTCAGTCCTTAGTAGGTCAGAATATATTAAGTGTGGGAACTCACCTGTCATTAAAAATGAAAAGACACTGGAGTGCTGGGTGACTTAGTCGGTTGAGCCTCCGACTCTTGATTTCAGCTCAGGTCGTGATCTCATGGTTCGTGGGACCAAAACCCAAACTGGACTTTGCGCTGTCAGCATGGAGCCTGCTTAGGATTCCTCTCTCCTTCTCTCCCCCTCTCCCTCTCCCTCTCTCTCTCTCTCTCTCTCTGTCTCTCCCCTCCCCACCTCCCCTACTCGTGCTCAAGACTGCTCTCTTGAGTGCGCTCTCTCTCTTGTTCCACTCTGTCCCTCAAAAAAACAAAAAACCCACAAAAAGACAAAAAAAACCTAATTGGCTTTATTCAACAATTCATGAGTCAGGCAGCATACCATCTAGCAAGTAAAAAGAAGCTCAGAGAAGCTGTTCGAAATGGAAGGATTTTATAGGCATGGAAGGATTTTATAGGTGGAAACAGGGCAAGACAAGGAGGTTATGAGCAAAAGAAAATAAAAGATTACTTCAGGCAAGGTTACCTTCCCTTAGGGGAAAACAGGGTGTCTTATCAGGCAGATTAACTCACTAGGGCTCACCAGGAAATTCCAGACTGATTGGTTTAAAATTCCACTCTTGGGAAAGGTTGAAACTGCAATTAAGTCTTGGTTTGCTGTCCAGCGAGCAAATGACTCCACCTCTGGCCTATTTTGTTTTATTTTGTTAATAAGACTAAAGGGAGGGGACAATCTATGAAAGCAAAGACAAAATTATCATTAGCAAGTAAAAGAGTGAGAGAAGAAATACATACATATAAGAAATACATATTTGGCCTTCATCCCTATTTCTTGGAACCAAGCTCCTTAAAACCCTTGGAATTTCCTGTGATGGAAACAGTACAGGTGTCTTTTGTTATGTTAATGACGTGACCTTTGGAAAGCACCTAAGGCTGGGGTCTGAGGGTAAGGGAACCCAATCCTGTCATTAGAGAGTTGGAATTTTCACTCCCACCCCAGACCTCCAAGAAGGGGAAAAAGGGTAGAGGTTGAACCAATCACCAATGGCCAATGATTTACTCAATCATGACTCTGTAATGAAGCCGCCATAAAAACCCCAAAGGAAGAGCTTTAGAGAGCTTCCAGGTTGGTGAACACATTAAGATTTGGGCAGAGCGGTGCCCCTGGAGAGGGCATGGAAGCTCTGGGCCCCTTCTCCCTACCTTGCCCTAGGCATCTTTTCCACCTAGCTTTATACTAGGAATGGGTGATCTGGTTAGTGAAATTTTTGAGTTCTGAGAGCTACTCTAGCAAATTAACCCAACCCAAGGAGGGGGTCATGGGAACTTCTGATTTATAGCCAGTCAGAAGCACAGGTAATCGCCTGGGCTTGGAATTTGGCCTCTGAAGTGCAGTGCAGTCTCGTGATATGGACTCAGATGCCACCTCAGGGTAGACAATGTTCAAGTAGGGAAGTGGAAAAGACTGCCTTTTAGAAAAGTTTCCATCTCTGCTGTTTTTCTGTTAGACCCCATTTATTCATGTTCTATATTCTGCCCCGAATAAGCCAAAGAAGCTATGTTCCCGCTTCAAGGGGGAAGCGAGAAAGTTAATCATTCTCAGAGTTTTGTCTAGGCCCCAAACACCTAATAACATCCAAGAAGAGCCAGATCCCCAAACACATTCCAAGACATTAGCTTCAAACAAACCTCTGCTGACACTGGCATCAACACCCCTACCTTCGGTAATTTATGGAATAACACCTCCTGTTCACCTGACTCTCGCCTTTGATTGGAGCTACCTCTGGAGCTCTGTTCCTCTGAAGGAACACGTACCCTAGACCCTTTTTCAGTATAAACCCCTAACTCCAAGCAATGACAAGACTCATTCTTCTTTCCCTTCAAGTTTCCCAGACACTCTGCTATTCTGTCACTTATGCTATTCAATAAACTCTGTTTTCACTTTCTCTGGCTGAACATTTGATTTCTATCCTGCATGAAGCCAAGGACCCTCTTGGCTGGTCCTGTGGGACCCTCCTCTGGGTTCCTCAGCCTGCCTGCATCAGCATCACAATTAAGTTGAATTGTAGAACACCCAGCTGGTGTCCCAAGCTTGCTTGGTGGTGTGGGGGGAAAAATCCCCCTCAACACATCCAAATTGGGCCCATTAAGTATGTAGCTGAACTCTAACTCATCTATACCAGCTGCCCACTGACTTCTAAGTCTGGAGGAAGCAAAGGAACTCAGGTTCAGAGCTCCATGTCTCCTATATAAAAATAAACTGCCACACAACTGGTGAAAATTACAAAAATACAGCCATTTAAAGTCTCTTGAAATTGCCCGAAGTGCATACAGCAAATGAAGAAAGGTTTACTCAAAAATCTACTAAATCCTCACAAGAACGGTGAGCATCCCCGGCACTTAAACCCTGACTTGCTCCTAAAAGAGGACACAGCTGTCACCTTAACTGTGAGAAGGGAGACAATTTATTTTTCAGAAATACCAAATGAAAGCTGTGCTGTGTGATTAACAATAGGTTTACAACCTATTGGAAATATGTAGGAACCCCTCCCCTCCTCCACAATGGAATCCCAACCCTTAGACACTTCACTTCTTGCTCTTCTTCCCCTCTCTGTTTCCCAGGCTTATTTTCGGGAGCTTTGCAATGAGCATGTTCCAAAGAACAGGGAGGAGGGACTAAAGACCTCTGCATCACCTCAGCGAATGTACATTTATCCCAATCAGACTACTTTTTGCCTTACATGGGCATAAGTGACATCCGGGTAAAACTGTAACCTCCTTAGTACTCCGCCAATGAGGAACCAGGGGAGGGACTTGCACACTAGGATATAAATTGTCTGCTGTAACTGCCCCTGTCTGTCAGACACCCACCCTTGCAAGAATGTTGATTAAAGCCTTGCTTCACTGTGCTCCCAGTTTCTGCACTCCTCCTTCAATTGGGTCGATTAATGACCTCCACTTTGAACTCAGACTGTACTTTCTGTTTTCATTCCTCTTTCCAGCTTATCTCTTAACCCAGGCAAAAGACCAGGAGGATCAGAACCTACCCCCTCAGGCAACAACAACTGCCCTGATACCAGCAAGACCTCTGGTGACTGGCCCCATGATAGTGATGGGCCTGACCTTTACTGCCCAACTGCATGTACCCACTGACTTTGTCCCATGTTCTCCTTATATAAATCTAGAAGTATTTTCAGCAATTTGGAGACAGCTGTCTTCCCGGTGTTGGCCTCACTGAAATAAATGCCTTTCTTGTTTCACCACTGTTCCTCTCTCTGCCTGTGGATTTCATTAGTGGCAAGTGGCTGAACCTGGTCTTTTGGGGACCCCGGGAGGCAGGTGCTCTTACATCCTTGGGCCCCGGTTACACTCCCTCTTTGATCCCCCAACTCAGCATGAGAAAATTCCACTCCGGGTGAATATGGCTTGGTGAATATAGGGCTCCCTGTCTCCCCAGTTCCTAATCAGGATAGGGTACCTCTTCAGGAAGACCCTGCTGCCAGCACTGCTTACCCCCAACCCCAGCTCTCTGCAGCAGAGGCTCAATTGTAGGTAAGTGCAGCTGAAGGGTTGAGGACTACCTTCCTCCACCCACACTCACAGGGGAAAGGCTCTACCCAAGCACAGTAGGCTAAGAATACTGGGGCCCCACTGCCCTCACCCACTCAAAGGGCTGCAGCTCCATGTCGGGAGAAGCAAACCAAGATCAGGCTGCCCTGTTGCCCCAACAATGAAAAAGTTGTGAAATAACTCTCATGTCCATCAACTGGTGAATGGATAAACAAAATGCGGTAAATGAATGAATGCATGCTATAAGATGTATGAAACTTGAAAAGATTATGCTAAGCAAAAGAAGACAGTCACAAAAGATATATAATTTGATTGCAGTTATATGAAATGTCCAGCATAGGCAAATCCATAGGAGACAGAAAGTAATGGTTGCCTAGAGCTGGTGGGGTGAGGGGTAAGACTTCTAATGGGACATAGAGTTCCTTTTCAGGAGGTGATAAAATGTTCTAAAATTAGACAGTGGTGACAGTTATGAAACACAGCAAATATATTAAAAAACCATTGAATTGCATACTTTAAGCAGCTGACCTTTATGATATGTAAATCATACCTCAATAAAGCTATTTTTAGAAGTGAAAGCATGATAGAAAAATGCACAAGATTCTAAAGGAAATATAGATAAGGGGTAAGGTGGGTATCAGTAAAGAAGATGTTAGGTATGAATAATAGAAAACTCAATTTAAACTGGGTTAAACAATGGGGCACCTGGGTGGCTCAGTCAGTTAAGCATGCAACATCGGCTCAGGTCATGATCTCACAGTTGACAAGTTTAAGCCCCAAGTCAGGCTCTGTGCTGACAGCTCAAAGCCTGGAACCTGTTTTGGATTCTGTGTCTCCCTCTCTCTCTGCCCCTCCCTCACTCATGCTTTCTCCCCCTCTCTCTCACAAAAAAAAAATAAAATAAACATTGGGCCGCCTGGGTGGCTCAGTCTATTGAGCATCTGACTTCAGCTCAGGTCATGGTCTTGCGGTTTGTGGGTTCCAGCCCCACACTGGGCTCTGTGCTGACAGCTCAGAGCCTGAAGTCTGCTTTGGATTCTGTGTCTCCCTGTCTCTCTGCCCCTCCCCCACTTGCACTCTCTTTCTCTCTCCCCCTCCCCATCTCAAAAATAAACATTAAAAAAAATGTTTTTAAGAAAATAAAAAATAAACATTAAAAAAAAATTTAAACTGGGTTAAACAATAAGAGGATGTATTATTTTCTGTGTCAAAGAGTCTGGCAGGAGGACAGTACCAGGGTGGTTGAGTCGGCATCTCAGGGGCATTTTCAAGATTCTAATTGTTTCCATCTTTCTGTTCTCCCATTCCCAAAGTATTGGCCTCTGCCCTCAGGTTTGTCCCCTCATGATCACAAGATGGCTGCCACAACTCTGCATGTCCCTTCCTCACGAGCAACATACTAGAAAAGAGAATGTCCCTTTATCTTGCTTTTTAAGAGCAGGATACATTTTCCCAGAGCTCCAGACTTTCCTTTTATGTGTTGGTACTCAGAATTGCACCATCTGATTGTTCCTAAAACAGTTACTGGTAAGAGAAACAGAATTATTACTATTAGCTTACCAGTAAAGATTCAACCCCTGGGTCCAAGAAGAAGCCCAGCCACGCCTGATGCTAAAAGTAATCAGGGTGTTGCTCAATGGAAAGAAGGGAGGGTGTGTGGAAGCAAACCAACATGTGCCACAGGGTGAACCAAGGAAGACATCCTGGGTGTGGCAATGCCTGAGCTAAGTTTTCACATGCTAGCAGAGATGTAGCAGACTGGGTGGACCGAGGAAGGAGTGGCTCGAACAGGTAGGAGAGAGGGCATTCTAGAAAAATGGGGCAGAATGGGCAAAAGCCCAACGACCAAGAAAAGAATGGAAAACCACAAGCTATTCACTGAAGTATAAAATGATGAAAGATGGGGTCATGAGCCAGCATGTACACTAGGTTTGTCTGCCTGTGGGCAAAAGTTTGTAAAACTAGAAGAGACAGGTCAAACCTGAGTTGGATTTCTCCCTCAGACAGATGTTCTATAAATGACCAACGCTTCCCTAAGACATCAAAATGAAAAGTGAAACAAAGAAAAAACTCACAAGTTGAGATTGCCACTTTAAATGAATCCTCCTGCTTCTGCAAAGCATCTCTACCTCGCTGTCTCTGTCTCCCTGTCTCCTCTCCCTCTCACTCTTTCAGGCACAAACGCCTGCAAGCCAGGGCTAGATGTTTTGGTAGCCTATATCCACTGGACTGTCCACTTCATGAAGTGGTCTGGGATGGAGTGGAGGCTCTTGCCATAAGATATCCTACTGAATGGGAGCCTCTTTTCCTCTAGAGCATTTTTGACTTAAGGTTTTCTGGCATGACTGTATGTTTTTTCACTCTGAGTGAATGCTTTGACTGGGGAAGTGGCTTAGAGAATTCAGAAGGGAGAGATAAAGGACACGTTCCTAATGGGTACCCTTTGGACTCATGGTGCTCCTGTGAGATGTCATCTGTCCCACAATTCATGAATTCAGGGGTGGTCTCCAACTCCCTTCCTCCCACACTTAATGCAATCTAATAATGTGAGCTGTAACTGCGCCCCCACAACTGAACCTGGGCAGACATCTCTATCTCTATCACATGGTAGCACCCCATCATATTGAGTCTGGATGTGACCTCATCAGCTTCTAGGCTCAATGTGCCACAAAACCAAAAATAACCTATCAGACTTGGTATGAAAAATAAGATCAATCTTCTGCCCCGTTCTGGTCAAGATTAGGCAGTGCCACCTTCAGGGGTAGAAAAGATAAAGAGGGTGGGAATCAGCCACGTAAAAGGCAAAAGGTATTTTATGTACTAAGTGTAGACAAAGAGTCATAGATTAGTACCAAGTTGGAAGAGCTATTTTCTAGTCAAGGCAACACGGCTTTGACAATGATGAAGATGGCTTATCTTTGGATTCTAAACCAAAAATGCCATTTATGCCAATGGTACTAACATGCTGAAACTAATTAATTAGTGTCCCAGGTCACTCTGGGACATCACCAATGCATCTGAAAAATAGATATAAAAAGTTATTTCCAAATGCCCCAAAAGAGAAGTAAAAACCTATAATCACTGAAAATTTCTAATTTAATAAGGGGAGAAAGCAGATGAAAACATGTTTACAGCTCATATCTGCCAAACAGAATTAACTACTATGCACTTTAAAACTTCTTTCAGTGGGGGATTAGGTGCAATAAAGCTGAGCACATTTTGTCTCAACCATGAAATAAAATGATCATCTGCTTATCTATCATTTATTTCACACAGAGGGCTCACACCAATAAAACTCTGATTTTATAGAGCTAGAAAGGAAGATAAAACCCATAAAACATACTGTACACTTTTATAGCTTAAAGATATGTCTCTCAGAAAGGTGAACCAAATATTTACAAACAAGCCTATCTCATTATCTTTTTTTTTCAGACTAATTTTTTTTTCAGAATATGTTAATTCCCTGGGTATCCAGAGGTCAGTTTCCAGAAATCCTTTAGGTATCTGAACACGATCATGGTAACCAAAGTTTCCTTTGGAAAAATGTTCCAAAAAAAATGTTAGCCCCCTCTTAGTCACTAAAGCAGGAGGAAAGGATCAGACCAGAGGTTATAATAGGGGATGGGAGATGTTTCCTCCCAAATAGACAAACAGCCTCTCTTCTGGAATCAGCTCTCACTTTGCGGAATTCTTTTGCTGAATCTTTTGATATTTTACTATTTGAATTTTGTCTGTTCAATTTGATAGAAATGTATTGAATAACACTATACTCCAGGCACTTGAGAAATAATGAGGCCCCTGAAGGAGCTTATTGTCTTGGAGAGAAATAGACAGGCAAACGGATGATTCTAATATAGTCTGTTAGGAGCAAAACAGAAGCAGGCACAAGCAGTGGTGTAAGATGCAGATTAGGTCAACTCTGCTAGAGACAGGTGGGTACCATGGAAGGACTTTCAGGAGGTATTTCAACATAACTGAAATGATTTATTATCCCTGCATCAAATACTAACATTTTGTATCTGTTAATGAGGTTGTAAAAAAATATAGTTAAGAAAATAATGACTATGTATCAAATCATATAGGAAAATGAGAAAGCCATATAAGCCTATAAGAAACCACATACCTTGACCCTATTGTCACTAGAGATACGTCTCTCTTTCCTATGCCTTCTATTCGCAGGATTCCTACACTGGAGGAGACAGATCAGGATGTGTGATTAGAATGACGGCACAGAAGCAATAAAAGTGCCAGGTATAAAGAGAAAAGAAGTCTGCAGTACTCTCCCTTTTCTGACTCCACACTTTGCATCTTCAGCTGGAGAAAGTAAGATTTAACTTTAAGTCAAGATTAAGCATCAGGGCACCGGAGTGGCTCAGTTGGTTAGGGGTCCAACTTCAGCTTGGGTCATGATCTCATGGTTCGTTGGTTTGAACCCTGTGTCACATTCCCTCCTGTCAGCACAGAGCCTGCTTCAGATCCTCGTCTCTATCTCTCTGCCTCTCCCCTGTGCCCCTTCTCTCTCAAAAATAAATAAACATTAAAAAAAAAAAAAAGATTAAGCATTCAACCATACTATAGCAGGATTCTCGCACAGAGCAACAAGACACCAAGGCCTTTCTTTCCAAGAAGCAGCTTTATTCGTGCCAGCACAGGCTCAGCAAGACCCAAAAGGCTGAGCCCCGAGCACAGCAGTGTATAGCCTGTTATGCAATTTCTACTTCTTTGTTTCCCATATACAGTTACACATAGAGTCTGACTGGACACAGTGCAAGTTACAGACTCGTGTCAGAGCTATGCATACGTATATAGGAGTTGATTGGGCCACGTTGCCTTCATTTGTTCTCAGAAGGTTTCCACCACTTCCTTCAGGGGGGACTCTATCCACCTCTACCACAATAACATGCAACTTAAAAGCATCTTTGGTATCTGAAAATGTGAGGGAAGTTATGGCATTAAATGTCATTCAAGGGCAAACAAAGAACCAGTCAGCACCACAAAACAACAAAAGGAGAGTAGTGGACAAAAATAAATTGCTCCATGATTTGACTCCAAAGCAGTGCTTGTTCAACATAATAGCTGAGGTTCAAGAAGGAAAGACAGGGAGCGTGGTAAGAGAAAGAGGGAGGGAGGGAGAGAGGAAAGGAAGAAAGGGAGGAAGGAAAGAAAAAGAATGGGAAACGAGTTAAAACCTTGTAAAGGAAAACCTCCAAAAAGTAGAATAAAAAGGAAAGTTAAATGGGAGAAGAAAAAAGGTAAGGAAATTAGAGAATCAATCTAAGAATTTTAAGATCCAACTAATAGGATTTCAAAATGAAAAACAGGGGTGCCTGGGTGGCTCAGTCAGTTGGGTGTCCAACTTCAACTCATGATCTCACAGTTCGTGGGTTCGAACCCCACATCAGGCTCTGTGCTGACAGCTCAGAGCCTAGAGCATGCTTCAGATTCTGTGTCTCTCTCTTTCTCATCTGTACCCCACTCATGCTCTGTCTCTCTCTGTCTCTCAAAAATAAATAAATGTAAAAAAAAAAGTTTTTTTAATGAAAAACAAGTAACAGCCATGTGATTCAGAAATCCCACTTCTGGGTAAATACTCCCAAAGCATTGACAGCATGGACTTGAAAAGATATTTGTACATCCAGGTCCATGGCAGCATTACTTTCAATAGCCAACAAGTGGAATCAGCCCAAATGTCCATAGAAAGATGAAAAGATAAACAAAAAGTGGCATGTACATACAAGGGAATATATAATTGAGCCTTAAGAAGGAAGGAGATTCTGACACAAGCTACAACATGGAAGAACTTTGATAACATTATGCTAAGTAAAATAAGCCAGTCAAAAAAGGACAAATACTGCATGATTCTACTTATATGACAGTAATGATTAATTAATTTCATATGTCCACTTAGCTAGGCAGGGTACCCAGATATCTGGTCAAACATCAGTTTAGATGTTGCTGTGAAGGCATTTTTTTTTTTTGACAAGATTAACAAATCAGTAGACTTTGAATAAAGCAGATTACCCTCCATAATGTAGGTGGGCCCCATCTAATCAGTTGAAGTCCTGAACAGTACACTTAAAAATGGTTAAGATGGTATGGGGAGGCTCAGTCAGTTAAGCATCTGACTTCAGCTCAGATCATGATCTCACAGGTCATGAGTCCGAGCCCCGCATCAGGCTCTAGGCTGACAGCTGAGAGCCTGGAGGCTGCTTCAGATTCTGTGTCTCCCTTTCTCTCTGCCCCTTCCCTACTCACACTCTGTCTTTCTCTGTCTCTCAAAAATGAACAAACATTAAAAAAAAATTTTTTTAATGGTTAAGATGGTAAATTTTATGTGTCTTTTACCACCATTGAACAAATACACAAAGAAAGATGAGAGAACATTGTCAATCATGAAGAACATGAATCCAGGCATTGGAAAAGGCTACCAAGAGCCAGATTAGAAAATGAGAAAAGACTCATAATCAAAGCGTACTATTGTGAAATTGCAGAACACCAAGGTTAAAGAGAAGATTATAAAAGCCTTCGGAAAGAACAAAACATATAAAAGGTCACTCTTAAAAGCACACTAGAATGAGTAAATTAGCCTTCTCAAAAACAGTGTAATTTGGAAGCAATGTTTTTAAAATTCTGTGGGAAAATTACCTTCAACCTAGATTTCTATACTTAGCCAAAATATTAATCAAGCACAAGAGTAAATTTAAGATATTTGACATGCTGGAGAACGTTCTTCACCAAAGTAATAAGTAAGCCAAGAAACAGAGTATCCATGAAATGAATCTAAAAGGGTCACAAAGAATATTCCCAGAACATGACTGCAAGGAGCCTAGAGATAGAGACTGGAAATCTGTGGGCCCAAGGAAGGTCTCCAAAGAAAAAGAGGTTCTGATTAGGTTGTATGTGCAAAATTATACTGACAAGTTCTCTCTCTCTCTCCCTTCTCTCTCCTTTTCTCTTTCTGCTTATTCATATGTATGTTTGTGTATATATCTTATTCATATGTATATAAATATATTCATATAAATATTTTAATATATTTGTACATATAAAACAAAGCAAATGAAAAAGCCATGCAATTGTTAGCTTCAGGACAAACAAAAAACAGTGTATGAAAAATAAACACAAGTCAGGAAAGTGAGCAATAAAATTAGGCTGAGGAAAAGCATAGTAGCAAAGTGTCAAATCCTCATTCCTCATAATAGAAAATGAAGAGATAATGTATAGAATTAACAAATTAAGACAATACAATGTTATTTTAAAATACGGAGGCAGATACCAAAAGATAAAGGCAAGAGTTAGAAGTTTACCTCTGGGAAACAAGCCTGGGGATTGGGAAGAAGTGACTACAATAGGTTGATTTTTTTCCTTAAAAGCCTTCTATTTTATTTAAATGTTAAAACCATATTAGAAAAAATAAACCTTAATAATTATATAGGGATTACACACCTATTAGATAAATCCGGAACACTGACAACACCAAATGCTAACGAGGATGTGGAACAAGAAGGACCCTCATTCTTTACTGGTGGAAATGCAAAGTGGTACAGACGCTTTGGAAGACAGTTGACAGCTTCTCACAAAACTAAACATACTCTTCCCATATAACCCAGCAATTGTATTCCTTGGCATTTACTCAAATGGGCTGAAAACTTACCTCCACACAAAAACCTGCATACAAATGTGTGCCAATAATTGCACAAATACTGGAAGCAACCAAGATGTCCTTCAGCAGGTGAAAATAGATTTAAAAAACTGTGGTACATCCAGATAATGAAATATTATTCAGAGCCAAAAAGAGATGAGCTATCAAGCCATGAAAAGACGTGGAAGAGTATTAAAAGCATATTACTAAGTGAAAGAAGCCAGTCTGAAAAGACTATGAAGGGTACCAGAATATGCCATCCCGTAATATGCCACTTTGGCCTGAGGATTATTTTGAGCGAAAAGCAATTAAGTGGAAGCAGATTCAAGAAAAGCTCTCTGCCCTTTCCTTATGTGCTTAAAATAGGACTTAAATTTGTAAAGATGCCCTCACTCCTCCCTATGGGGAAGGACAGAAGTTAATCACCAGAGACACTGTAGATGGCACCAGAGGAATCCATACAACAAACCTTGCTGAAACTAGCCTTTATCTTCCGTTGATTTCCCCATACATTTACCCTCCCACAATTTGCCACCCTAGAACTAAAAACCCAAAGTCTTCTTCCTTTGCCTGGTCACTTCTCTAAAAATGTATTGTTCTTTTGTTAAGATGCTGTATAAGCCAAGTTCTATTCATCCCTTTGAATTACTCACCTCTTGAGTATTCCCATGTGAATGCACGATACGTATACTAATACATATACTTTTCTCTTGTTTCTTTCTTGCTAATTTACCTTTTGTCAGTCTCATTTATATGACCCAGCTAGAGAACCTAGGAGGGCAGAGGGGAAAAAACTAATTTTTTCCTCCCCTACAACTACATACCATATGATTCCAACTATGTGACAATCTGGGAAATGGCATAACTATCGAGACAGTAAAAGACCAGTGACTGTCAAGGCTGGGGGGGGAAGAAAGGATGAATGAGAGGAGCACAGAGGACTTTTGGGGCAGGGAAACTGCACTGTGTGATACTGTAATGATGGATACATGTTCTTATACATTTATCAAAACTCATGGGATGTACAACAAACACCAAGAGTGAATCCCAATGTGAACACTGCACCTTGGGTAATGATGATGCGTTAACATAGGTTCATCCATTGTAACAGATGTACCACGCGGGTGGTGGATACTGATAACGGGGGAGGTTATGCATGTTTCGGGCAAGGGGACTTAAGGGAAATCTCTGTACCATCTGCTCAATTTTGCTATGAACCTAAAACTGCTCTAAAAAAATAGTTTATTTTTTAAATGTATATTGCAAAAAGCATGCCATGAAAAAAGGAGGATATAGGACCTACTCTACTAGTGGTAGTCACATAGGAAAACATAACCAGGTGGAGGCAGTGTGGAATCATGGAAAGAACAAAGACATGGGGAGCTTGGTTCTAGCTTTGAGACAGCACTTCACCATCTGGGTAATCTTAGGAATGTCAGTTCTCTCTTCGGGATCCCATTTTCTTCCACTAAATTACTAAGGAGCCACACTCTACTAGCACTTTCCCATGTGTGTTTGATTAAACATGAGCCCCACAGAATGACACATTGGAGAAAAACTAAATTTGTGGTCAAATAACCTTAGGAAGCACAATATAACATAATTATCTCTTGGAGATAATCTAACCAACACTAACATTTTAAAGGAGATGTGAAATATTATAATAAAGAAAATTTTACATTTTTTTAACCTGCTTCATAAATCTCTTGGACCATGTTTTCTCTTTACCATGTTTTTTCTTTAAATCTACTGACCATTCTCTAAACTACTGTTCTGCAGAAACCAGAGACACCACTTGCCCTAGTCGGTTCAGGCTGCTTACCAAAGAACCATAGACTGGGTAGCTTATAGCCAACAGAAATTTATTTTTCAGTTCTGAAGGCTAGAAGTCTGAGATCAGGGTGCCAGCATGGTCGGGTTCTGGAGAGAGACCTCTTCCAGGTTGGGGCTCCTGTCTTGTTATACCCTCCCATAGCAGCTAGAGGGCGAAAGAAGCCACTCTGAAATCCCTTTTAGAGGACACTAATGCCATTCATGAGGGCTCTACCCTTCTGACCTAATTACTTCCCAAAAGCCCTACCTCTTCAAACCATCACATTGGAGGTTAAGATTTTAACATATGAATGGGGGGAGGGGAGATACAAATATTCAATCTACAACACTACCCCAAAATAATTTCTAAGTTGAGTATTTTAAGATTCCTTCATTATATATAAGACTCCACAGCAATACCCATACCATGGCCCTTGGATTAGCAAAAGATTTGGGTAAATGCATATATTTAAATCATGTCTTTCTCTGATTTCTTTCTTCAGTGCTGTGAAATAACTTTATAAGAAGTCATTTAATACGAGGTTATGAATGTCACCTCAGAAATAAAATCCCTATAAAATGAATGATTGTTTCAAAGCACAGCCTGGATCTACAGAATTGTTTTATCTAAAACTTTTTTATGTGGCCTAAGCTACATAACAGATAAGTGTCTTCTTATCTGAAACTGAATAAGCACACACACGGAGGCACTGCCAAAGTGTCATTCAGTGTTCTAACAAAGACCAGAACCAGTTCAGTCCTTCTCAGGCAAATGACAAATCTTCCTCTTTTGATAGAAACAAATCTGAACAAGGAAAACGTAGTGCATTATTTCATAACAGTAAACTAATTTTCTTGTGAATTTATGAACAAAGCTGAGGAGGGCATCTATCTGTCAATGTCATGATGCATGAAACACCTCTACTTAAAGGTAGGGAAGAGGGAACCTGATTAAAATGCAGTTGATAAGAAGCGTCCGTCATAGATCATAGAGTACCGAGAGGACTCTTGCTTTAATGCCCAGCAAACTGTGGGAGCAGATGCTGTTATTGGCTCAGGAGAGTCATCAAGGAAACATAAATATGAAATAGCAGCTATGCAAGAATGTTTAGGGGCCTTCTAGTAGCATAGGGAGAAGGGTCTTCAAAGCGTATCTACCAGGATAAGGCACAAGAGAGAAGTCTGAATTTATAACAGTCATCAGCTACAGAAGAGGCTTGACATCATTAGCAACAATTCCAGTTAGATCTTTCCCCTGTGGGAAGTATTTATTGTCCAACTTACAGTCATTTTTCCTGATTCTTCCAATTAGGATTACATGAAAAATCTAACCTGCCAGAATTAACATTCTACTGAGGCCCGTCTTCCCGAAATCATCACCATAGCCAAGAAAAAAAAAAAGTATCCCTGTCCAGTCCAATTCAAAAATAAATTGTCATCTGCCACCAGTGGCAAAACCTCATTGGCCACAGAACAAAGAGACTATTCCAAAGCCATTGTTGAGAACGTGCTGTAGCAAAGAATAAAAACCACGGGTCCCCATGGGCTCCCAGGCTCATAGTTATTGAAACAAAATACAAACATTTTCCACTTCATTAGGGTTTAGTCAACTCATCTTTCATCTTTTCCAGGCCCACAGGCACACAATTAACTTGAAAATACTTTCCCTATATTTTATCTTTCAGGTTAAATGTATGTATGTATATATGTACATACTGTACATCCAGTCCTCAGTAGAGACCAAACCAATCTAATAAGCCATCGAGTAGAAAAAAAATTTGTCAAGCAGGAAAGAATTTTGTTAGGTGTTAGTAACTATATACTAACCATCAAAAAGTAGGAAAATTACAAGCAAGAAACAAAGCTTCTATTGTGTTGACTGCATTTTCATTCCCTATACCAATGTGCCACGTGGAACACTAGCACCCTCTTCCTTACGATGCCATGAGGTAGCATGGAATTGACCAACAAGAGACACCAGGCAAGGTCCACTAACATAAGAATTTATTCCTTCTACTGGCTGCAGTTTCTCAGTAAAGGGGATTCCAAAGTCACAAAGCTCCTTTGTCCAAGATCCATTGGACTGAATATATATTTAGTGTTAAAGTTAATTATGGTTGGCCTTCTAGGGAGATTAGGAGATACGTGGGTTATTTTTTAAATTAAACTTTCTTAAAGTGAATCAAACTTTTCTTCAAAAAGAACAGGAAACTATCCTCTGTATATTTTAAAAGTTTGTTATTCTTTATAATGTTCAAATGATTTAGTCCTTCTTGAAAGGGATCAGGACATGACACCCCAAAATATGTCACTGTAGCATAAACATTATTTTGAGATGAAAGCATGTGAGTTCCTGAAATACCTCATCTTCCTAAAAGCAGGGTATCCCAAAAGACTTCAATTGTCAATAATAAATCCCTGCCATGGGGACAACTCTAATCTTCTTGGAGACTAGAACTCAAGAAGTAGGCATTACATTCCAACAGACTTAAGACTTCAGGCTCTTCTATCCCCCGTCTACTCTCCTAGAAGCCCATTTATCTGTCCAAAAACCCATTTGTCTTCTACCAATGCCCTTTCCCTGGCTTATCCTCCTTCTAAGAAGTCATTTCCTTTTCCACTGCCTTTTTCCCCTTCCCCTTCACCATTTAAGATGGTATATAATCCCCAAAGTCTAACCACCCCTTTGAGTCACTCATCACTGGGCACCCTCATATTGCACTTAGGAATAAACTCTGTTTTTTTTTTCTCTTGCTAGTGTGTGTTTTGTCAGTTTAATCTGCAGGCTCCCAGACACTGAACATGAGAGTGTAGAGAAAAAGGCTTTTTCCTCCTCTACATTTTTCAGACAATAGTCCAATTTGTTTTGGAGTACACACAGGGATTTCTCCTCAACATGAATACACATAGATTCAGAAACTCATACCTTCTTTGGCATACCTTCAAATCCTTCCTTTGTTGCCCTATTATTGGCAGCACAGGGCCTTGCATAGGTGTTTGCAGTCTCAGATGAGGAAAAATTTTAAGTTATGGCAGCTGCCTCTGGGTCCAAAATTACGGCACAATTTATCCAGGAGCAGACTGTTTTGTTAAATGAGCTATCTGGAAAGGTAACTGCTTTAGTGATACAAATAAATGTAGGCTTGCAGACAGGTTGAAGATTCTGTCCAATATGACAGAATCCTGTGGGTAAAGACCCCTTTGTATGCAGCACTCAGGAAAAGAGGATGAACACTTTTCTAAGGATCCCAAGACCCCTGGGAGAGAAGATACTTGAAGCCCCACATGACCTGGCTAGATCATGATAGCTTAGACAGTAGTCCATTGGCAGAAAATTTGTCAGGAACTCCAAAGTTGAATCACAGGGAATAGGTATTCTAGGCGAGTAGTCCAGGCTCACCCAAAAGGTAAAGTGTGAGAACTGACCCCAGTATAGAATGGGCTTCAGTGTGGAGCCCCTCTGGATCCACTGTGGCACAGTGTCAGGGAAAATGGAACATAGCCAAACATGTCAACATAACCTTGGAGTGGGACATCAGCCTTTGCAAGGATCTATGCCAGGAAGGGCATCACCAAAGGAATGGACATGAGTCCATCAGGCTGTGCAACACAGCCAACAGCAGGACTCAGCAATACCATCTGAAGCAACAGGCAGCTAACAGGCCGATGGGACTCCCCACCTCATTCTCTGCCTGGTGTATGGAAGGACGGAAGCTTTGGTCCAAACAGTCTTGGACAGTTGGGAAGGGCAGAAAAAAACACAGTGGAATTCTTTCCAAACAAAGCATGTGAGGATGAAGAGTATATAGGGATGATTTTCCTCAAGCTGGTGAAGCGAGTCACATCAATTTCAGAAAGGTCATTTGAGTTATTTGAGTTAGTAAGTGTATATCTTACAACTGCTAATTTAAATAAAACTGCTAATAATTTTTAAGTGATGGAAACCAGCAGTCATACATACTCCCCCCACCCCACCATCCACACAAGGAAGAAAGGACCACTGATTTGAGAAAAGCATCTTATAATTTTTTTTTTCTTTTTTTGGACTATAGAGATGTCAATTTTAGCAGTATTACCAGGGAAAAATAAATAGAGAAATAACCAGTTGTAAAAAAAACAAAACAAAACAACAACAACAAAAAAAAAAACCCTGTATTCCAGGTTTCTTTTTGAAGGTTATTTTCATAGGACAATGGTACTATTCTTAAAGTCCTTGGAATCGTATAAGTGCCTCTGTTTCAATTTTGCTTCCAAGGGCAGATATATATTAGCAGGAAACAAGTTGGCAATCACTATGAATATTCAAAGAAATCTCCTTATTGCACAGAAAGATAAGATTGAGAGTCTAATGAATGTTTCCAATGCTTTATCAAATTAGATTATTTGACTACTTTCTACAGCACAGAAATCTTCTCTCCCCCAAAAGCTGCAGAGCAGAGAGGACCTCTCTTCCTCTTTTTGTGCCTCCTTCATTCAATAGAAAGATTTGTACTCACTGGAATTGTAGGCAAAAAGCAGGCTGTAGAGACCAGTGTTACCAGTGTTACCAGTAAAAATGGGGTGAGAAATGGATAGTCTTACTAATAGTGAAGTAAAGAGAATATAGCATTAAACTTTCATCTTACTAGGTTGGGAATTTTAAAAGTACTATTTGTAAAAATACAAATTAGATAACCCATAAAAATATGTGTATATGGCCTCTAAGTATTCTGAGAGAAAGAGAAATCGTCAGTCATGAGAAATCATGAGAAATGGAGACTCTTCTGGAATTTAATTTCATTGGTACTACCCAAGGTCATTTTGGGAGGTTTGTCTTAACTTAAAAAAATTTTTTAATGTTTATTTATTATTGAGAGACAGAAAGAGAGACAGAGTATGAGCATGGGAGGGGCAGAGACAGGAGGAGACACAGAATCCAAAGCAGGCTCCAGGCTCTGAGCTGTCAGCACAGAGCCTGACACGGGGCTCAAACTCACAAACTGCGAGATCATGACCTGAACTGAAGTCGGACGCTTAACCAACTGAGCCACCCAGGTGCCCCTGCCTTAACTTTTATATGAAGAGAAGGAGTGTGAGAAAGCTGGGAGTACAGTGGCCCTTTAATAGCTCTTCACATTTGGATAACTAAACTAAAGCTCTCTGAGCTACAGTTTCATCTAAAAGATGAGAAAACACCTATGTCCTCCAAGGTGTCCGGATGGCTTCCTCACCTCTCCTAACTTAGGGCATCTGGCCACGCTACATCACAGCAGCCCTCCACATGTCCTTTTCACTGCTGCCCATGGGGCCACATGGCTCAGTCTCCCTAGTTTTCCAGTTCCACACTCACAACAGAGAAAAATGCTTGAACATGTTCATCTTTTCACATGAGGCTATAGATCTCTGGGAACAGTATCCTTAAGTCATATATTCTCTCACGCAGTCAACCACAACTGAGGTGGGAGGACACGAGGTCATTTTCTTGTTGGTTTAGCAAGAGGGGAGAAAATTTCAGTAGAAAGGAAGGTGGGAGGAGGGGCAGGCAATGATCCATAGCTCTGGGATAACGATAAAATATTTTTAAACTTCTATTAAAACATCTATCCACAGGGCATTTAGAATACATGTTTCTAAGGTTTCTTTATCACTTTTCAAAACTCAAAAATCTGTAAGGTATCTTTTTTTTATAACAGTGAAATAAAAAAAATAAAGTTTCATAAAATTGTAACATAGAAGTAGGGGCACCTGGGTGGCTCAATTGGTTAAGACTTCGGCTCAGGTCATGATCTCACAGTTCATGAGTTTGAACCCCACATTGGGCTCTGTGCTGACAGCTTGGAACCTGGAGCCTGTTTTGGATGCTGTCTCTCTCCTGGTCTCTCTCTCTCTCTCTGTCTCTCTCAAAAACAAACATAAAAAAAAAAAAAGAAACGCAGAAGTAGAGTCAAGACAACTCCAAATTTGAGAATTTTGGTCACTTCCCAATACTATAGTTTGAGATCAGATAGATAATATGATCATGGAATAAATAAATCATGAAGACATTTATTTGCACAGATTTTTTTTTCCAATCTCAATCACCAAATGCTACCCAGTAATTTGTGAATAATAGTTGATCTCCTCTAGCAGAGAGCTAGGGAAGGGGGCATGGAGTAGCACAGGCTCATTAAAAATGATACCAGAAAGTGGGTACTCAGTAAACGTTTGTCAAATGCATTAATGAATCAATGCTTTGGTTTTCTATTACTTTGGTGAAGTGAAGCAATTAGGCAGTTTTAACTAAGATGGATTTTAATGCAAAGCATTTTTTAAAAGATAGGTTATAATGCAAACAACAGAAGAGGTGGCTTTAACTAGGCAAGGTCTGGCCAAGGTGGAGAGAGGCATCTGGGTACATGGCAAGCAAAGACGGGAGGTGTGGTGTTGCCTGGGTTTTCACTGGTGTGAATGAACTTACCAAAGAATGATACTTCCAAGGAGAAAGCATACACCTCAGTTGCTTAGTTAAGTGGTTTCCAGGAACCTGGAGCCCAGTTTTGTGGCATCTCTGCACAACCAGCGGAGAAAACGAAGCCTTCCAGGGAGCTGTCTGCCCTCAACGACAAGAATTGGGGGGTCTAATTGCTGCATCTCAACACTCCCATCTTTTTCTGTTCCTTTCACTCTACCCACACCTCCTTCTTTCTCCAAACCTCCTCCTCTAGGACCATTCTGCCAATGGGAAGCAGAATACTAGCGTGCTTCTGGAGTCATCTGGCCGTGGTTCTTACCCTGGCACTCTCATTTACTGGCTCTGTGAAAAGTTACTTACCCCTCCTATGGCTCAACATTCTCATTAGTAAAAGTGATAATAATTGTATCAATATCTTACAGTTGTTTCAGGCAAGAGTGAGGTAATATTTGTGAGGCTCTCACAATAGCACCTGGAACATTTTAAGTGCTCAGTACATCAACTATCGGTATTCTGACATTTGGAATACAGACTAGCATTGATTGTAGAAAATGGAAAAGGTATTTGTACATCAAAGGCTCATCTTTCTCTTGGCCCTTCAAACAAGGAGCCTCATAGCTCAAAAGTCCAAACTTAGTGTATCAGCAGCTTCATCATCTCAGATGGTTCACTCTGTGGATACTGAAAGACTAAAAAGCAAGTCTGAACTTCATGCCTGTTAGAATAAGAGGCTGTACCCTCATCCATAAAACAAGCTGCTATCTTGAAAGCCAATCATGCATATTCAACACTCTCCCTCTCCATTGCTATTATTTTTTTCTGGCTTCCCTTCCCATAGCATTTTTATAGATAAAATATAATCCAATGAGATATCCTATCAATGAACTCTTTTATTTGCAAATTTCTCTAACAAGAAAGCTGGCCAGATGAATTCTCCACGCTATTCAAGAGAAATAACCCTTACCATAAATTTCTATTTTAGGAAGGCTTAGTGATGGCACCCTGTATAAATTTAGAACAATATCTCTTTGAGCTTTAGTTTCATATCTGTAAAAACGAATATGGGATTTTTTTTCTTTATTCAAATGCACTATTTGACAGTTTACTGAAAAGAGCTGCAAGCTTTGTTTTACATTTCTGCAAAATAATAATAAAAAACCCATTTACTGATAGCTTTTATATGCTAGGCACTGTTCTAAACACATTGCCCAGATTATGTCATTAAGGCTCAAAACAGCACCTCGATGTAGTTTCTATTATAACACCCATTGTACAGGATAAGAAGACTGAGGCTTTAGGATTTCCTAAAATCATACAAATAACAAGTGACAGAGCCAGGGAATCTGTTACTAGAACTTAGTACATCATATCATATATAGAAAGAGGGCAGTTAAGACTGATTTCAGGAACTTTACATGTAAGAATGAAGAAAAGCCATATGTTCCATAGTGTTTAAAGGTAGGAACATATTTAATAAGAAGCATAATGTTGAACCTTCTGATATCTAATTCCTTTATGAATTAAACACACATTTAAGGCTTATATTGTGCCAGACCTTGTTTTAAATATTAACATTGGATAGGGTGCCTGGATGGCTCAGTTGGTAGAGCATGTATGTAACTCTTGATCTCAGAGTCCTGAGTTCGAGGCCCATGAGGAGAGATTACTTAAATAAATAACTAAATTTTTAAATATTCACAATGACAAACAGGTGCTTGATATCATTAGCTATGAAAGAAATAAAAATTAAACCACAATGAAATAAACAAGGAACACCTACCACAATGGTGAAAGTGAAACAACAAACAATAACAAGGGTTGGCTATAACAAGGATGTGGGGCAACTGAAATTCTCATTCCTTGTAGAAATGTAAAATGCCACAACCTTTGGAAAACGTGGTAGTTAATAAAATTAAACAGACAACTAGTCTATGGCCTTGGAATATGACTTCTAAGTATATATCTAAAAGATATTAATATACACATACAGATCCAACCAAAGACTTACATAAGAATATTTATAGCATACAGAAAGTCATAAGTGTACAGACTGATAGATCTTCAAAAAGGTCTCAGAAACTCATGGGTTTTTTTTTCCCTTCTGTCACCCCCAAAAAATTACCACATAAAAGTTACTGCTTGACTTCAAAGATGATAGATTAGTTTTAACTGCTTTTTATCTTTAAACAAATGGACTTACATGCTATGTAGTCTTTTGTGTCTTATTTTTGTTACTTAATTTTGTTGAGAGACTCATTGATATAGTTGTGTGTAACTATGGTTTGTATATTCTCATTTCTGTGCAGTATTCCAATGTATAGGTTCACATCTGGCCATTTTCCAGAATAACTATACACAGAGCTAATCCAGACCAGCTATCCAGCAGAGTCTGAGCTGGCACCGTATGAAGGGAACAGAAATGCTGTCATGCCAACTGCCCTTTAGGGTGAGAGCAATGGAGTCATAGCTCAAGTCCATCCCCCAGGTAATCAAACAGACCCACTCTCCAGACATTTCCTAGCCTCTGGAGCATACAGTAGGGACAGTATATTTGGCAACTGAAACACTAGCTCTCTGAACTGCGGAATAAGAGTCAGTGTGGTGGGAAAGGTCCAGAAGAAGCCTCTGAAACTGCCTCCATGCCCTGGCTCAACCCTCTGAGAGGTTCTTCCTAGTCATCACCCTTCTTAGCATCACCTGATAGTAAGACTGTGGAAGAGCCCCTCGTATTCTGAGAAGCTTTTTCAGTCAGCTTCCCGCCTATAGAAAATTCAGGATCCAAGATCATGAAGTGTGAGTCAGTCACAGGCTTCTCTGACCAGATTCCTTTGCCAGATTAACTTTCCTAAACAGGTCTTTCATATTCTGATTCTTCTCAGTTCTATGTCCCTAATTTTATTCTTATTCTTTTTTTTTTTAAGACAGAGTTCTCAGAATCATTATATTCCTTTGCTTTCTTAACCTAAAGACTCCCTCACATAAATAAACTGTGCACACCTTGTTTATAAGGTTTCTCTGGGAGCCCTCACATTTAATCTCTCTTCCTTGAGGCATTGAATGGATTTACTGGGCAGAACACATTTAGGTGGATGCTTACTCTGAAACATCTTCCTTCCTTCCATTGTTTTAACATCCAGAGAGCTTGACCCTTTACACAAGATTGAGTTTTAATTGGCTTTTATTCCCCAGAAGCCTTCTTAGTACCAGCTTTTTCTAGTTGGGGTTGTTGAAAAGCAATTGTGTCTTCCAAGAGGAAATCCCTGAATTTGAAGAGTTTTTCTACCCTTTTTCATTCCTGATTGCAAACATAGAAATTCTTTTCTGAGTTCATCTCTTCTGAATAATACCTCACAAATGCAGCCTGTAGAAACCTACATAAGCTTCTAATATTGTTTTCCCATGCTGTTTGCTAGAACTAAATGTTATTAGCTATATGCCTGCCAAGTTATTGCAAGGAATCGTTTCATCAGCTGTGTTACCACTGCATGACATGGATCACCATGCTTCCAGCTCTCAGGCTCATTCATACCCTAGTAAGGTTAGAGAAATACTTATTCGTGACACTTTAGACTTTATTTGAGAGAAAAGCTACAATGAGCTCTTTGCCTGAAGGGGAGAGATTGAGCTCAACTCCAAACACATTAATAACAGGTGGAGGTTTATAGCCTAAGAGCAGAATGGAGGTCAGTGGACAGAATATTACTAGGAGGAAACAGCAGGGGTAGGGAGATTCTGGGTAAACTGAAAGGATTTCTGAAGGCAGGCCACAGTGATATTGGGAGTGGGGAATAAAGAACTGAAAAGATATCAAGGGTAGGGGACGTGCTAAACTGACTCAGTAGGATTCTTGCTAAAACTGGTCTAAAGGGCAGGGCCTCTGGATAAGGACAGAGCCCAAGGTCAGGGCCTCGTCAAAGAGAGGACTCAGAGGAGCCTGACTGAAGTCTGGTCAAAGGAAAGAGTCTTTGTCAGTACTTTGCATCCTCTCCCCTCCCAAACTTCCAAAAAATATTACCAATTTGGTCTTCTTTTGCTTATATAAAATCACTCACTTTCAGCTAGATCATTTTCATTGGCTTTCAAACCTGCTCAAAATGTAAACAACAACAAACAAATCTTTCTTAAGTCCACATATCTTTCTAGCAACTTCTCTTCCTTTTGGCTTTACCCCTGAAACATCAAACTTCTCAGTTTTCCTCTAGGCTCACCACCCTCACTTCTTCACCTCTCATTCACTCAGTAACATATTTCAATCTTACTTTAGCCCCCATTACTACACTGAACTAGCTCTTCCTGTTAAATTCATTGCGCATTTTCTAATCTTTATCCTATTAGACCTGCCTGCAACATTTAGCATAGTTGTCCCCACCCTTCATCCTGAATCTAGTCCTAACATCCATTGTACAACACTCCTTTGATTGTCTTCCTCTCTGCTCTTGTCCTCATTTGAAGCTTCACCTCTTTTTATGTGCCAATAAATACCGGCACTTCTTGGGGCACCTAGGTGGCTCACCTGATTAAGCATCCAACCCTTGAGTTTGGCTCAGGTCATGATCCCAGGGTTCAGGAGATCAAGCCCCAATGTTGGGCTCCTTGCTGAGGGTGGAGCCTGTCTATTCATCTCACTCTCTGCCCCTCCCTGACTCTCTCTCTCAAAATAAATGAATAAACTTAAATAATATATATATTGCCATTTCTCAAGGTATCCTTTTCCTCTCTCACTATATTCTCTGTTTAGGTAATTGCATCCACACTTCACCTTCAAGTCCATTCTTTCAGAGGTAGCTCACAGAACTACATCTCCAATCCAGACCTCTCCACTCAACTTGACTCTTATCCAATTGCTTATTCAACAGCCCCATCTGAATGTCTCAAAGGAATGTTTCAGAATGTCTCCACATGTCCAAATGTCACCTCATGCTCTTGTTCCACAGATCTGGTCTTTTTTCATGGGTCCTGTAGCAGGTAAAAGGCATCACCCTCCATTCAGTCACACAACAGTCATCCCAGAGGGTCATTCTTCATTGACAATATTGCTCAATTATCCTATCCAACTGATCTCAATGGATCATGTTGTTGTATAAGTTTGTCAATGGCAAAAAGTAGCCCATAAGAATCTTTATAAAAGGATTAAACTCAAACTTTGTGATCTTACGGTATTTTTTTCAAGTGAAGAAATCCATGTGTATGTCATGTGTTTTGCTTCCCCCCCCCAAATCTATTATTATATTGATAGAGTATCTTACAATACATTGTACCTCACAAAGAAGTATTTTTACATATGGGAAACACCCTGAATTTAAAAACAAGGATTGCATACAGGCCCCTATACTAAGAGAACAGCAACACCATATGGAATCTGACAGTAACCATCATTCAAACCTTCTCATCAATGGTTTAGTGAGGGGAATCACAGCCCCAGGAGGATGGCCCAGAGGGTCTGATGCCTGAGAGTAGGTGTGTAGAGTGAACTGCATTTTGCAGGCCACATGAGCACCCAGGCACCCTGGGATCCATTGTGGATCTGGGACGTGCAGGAGTACACCCAGCCACCAGCAGAAACGTCTGGGGGACATACCTCCACACCAAACTCCACCCCGCTTCCAAACAGATTTACTTACCCATAAGGCAGGATCTCACCAGAAGTCCTTAGCCGTGCCATCTATGGGAAGTCCGCTGATGATAGATACTTGGGAGACCCACTGAGGTCCTGTGTATCTTTCCTGGTCATGGCCAGAAGGGGTCTGATGCAAATGACCTTCCCTGTGCCAGCTGCACATCAGGAGTGCAGTACTGGGAACCGATAGCTCCAAGAAGATGGGTTGCTCTGCTGAGGTGCCCACCTGCTTGGGCAGGTGCTTGCAGGCTGCACTGCGCATGTGCAGGTGGCCCCACCATGTGTGTGTCCAGGCTCCAAAAGATCCTTCTGCTGTTGGCAGTGGTGGAGGGACAGTCACGGTCACAGGCAGGGACTTATGGGGGACACACTGGGCCACCAGACTCCATATGCACAAAGTTGAGAATCAGGTACTGTGGGCTCAGGTGTCAGTTCATCATCACTCAGGGCCTGGGACAGATCAGTTCACACAAACCAGGAACTCTTTTCCTAGGTATTTTGTGTAGGACACATAAGCCTGCTGAAAAATCACAGACTGCAAATCTCCCTTAAAAAATCCTCAGTCTTCAGACAGTCCTCAGTAAAATCTAGGTAGCAATCCATTCCTATGAATGTCAGAGTTCCTGACATAACTTCTGGTGCAGATGTTGTTCCCTTACTACTGACATTGTCATCCACAGTTTTCCCATTTCCAGGGTCACAATAGTAAAGTGAGTAAAGAAGAGAACAAATACCTTTTCTCTCATCTTGTCTTCAGGCCATTAAACAAGGCTTCCTTTTATCCAAGTGTCTGTAATACTCCTAAAACGTTTTGTTGTTTTTTAAAGATTTCTTACACTTCTCCTGTATCTCTCTTTTCCTGCATTTGTAATTAGGCTTGGTTTTCCTTTCAGCCAAATCAGAAGTTCAAGTTCACTTAACTATCATTGCCTTATACTATGCTGAGAACCATTCCTCCTGGACAAGCCCTAGTCAGTGTCTCTGATTAAGTTTGTACCATCATGCTCTCTTAGGGTAAGTTTTTTTACCCAATCTAATTGAGCACCTGCATGTCGGCTTTTCACTGCTGAAGGATGCTGAAGGCAAGCTTTCAGTCTCAGGTGTTTGTTCATTGGGCCCCAAACATCTTCCCATTAGCCTCTTCAGATGTGTCTGAATCCTTAGTGGGTGGCCATCGCCTAGGCTCTTGTACTTGGAACCTCTTGTACTTATCTATAAAATAAGAATAGTTAAGCCATGGGGTGGAAATACTAAAGCTGAAAAAAACTGAGATGTCCTCATCTATTGTGTTTTAGACTGCTGCTCACAACCTGTTAGTAACATGAAAAAATCAATTTAGTGGCTCTAATCAGCATTTGTTAAGAGTTTTTAAAACAAGCAAACCTGTGCACAGCACCTAGCAAGAAGTATGTCTTTATCATGAAACTGTTTCAGCTGTGTGCACACACCTGTGTATACTGGGTCATGATATAAATTTATTTTCTTACTGATTGACAAGAGTCTTTGTAAATAAGATTAAGAGTTGGTCTAAATCAGTGGTTCTCACACTGTGGTCTCTACACAGCAGTGTCAACTATTATCTGGGAACTTATTAGAAATACAAATGTGAGGGGTGGGTACTTGGGTGGCTCAGTCAGTTAAGCGGCCAACTTTGGCTCAGGTCATGATCTCACAGTTTGCAGGTTCGAGCCCCGCATCAGACACTGTGCTGACAGCTCAGAGCCTGCAGTCTGAGTCGGATTCTGTGTCTCCCTCTCACTCTGCCCTTCCCCACTTGCACTCTGTCTCTCTCTGTCTTAGAAATAAATAAACATTAAAATAATTAATAATAATAAAAGGAAAGAAATACAAATGTAGGGGCCCCCTCCCAGACCCACTGAGTCAGAACCTTTTTGGGTAGGGTGTATATCAGGTAATTCTGATACACATAGAAGTTTGAAAATCATTGGGCTCTAGATAATTTAGCCTTTCTCAATCACAGAAGAGATCTGAGCCCTAGAGAAAATGATTTAGTGAGTCTTTTCTTATTTCTGCCAAATATGGTACATAGAAGGTATTCTAGATGCATAGGAGAAAAGCAAATTATATATGCTGGATGCCTTAGGGCATTAGGGCTTATTTCTCTCTTGGAAGTGGTTGAAAAGGACTGGTCTAGAATAACGTGCCAAGATTCTCTACAGTTGTCAAATTTATGTGACTTTATCCAGATTTTCCAAAACATAAAGTAATCCAACACAAAAATTTAAATACAATAATTTCTGCTTAAAATATACTTTATTCTTATCTCTACTGTGTTTGTAAACCATGATCCCTTTGTGATAATAATGAATTAACTCTTAACTATAGAGAACAAACTGATGGTTATCTGGGAGGAGGTAGGTGGGAAAATGGGTGAAATAGGTTATGGGGATTAAGGAGTGCACTTGTGTTGATGAGTGCCAGGTGATGCATGAAAGTGTTGAATCGATATACTATACACCTGAAACTAATATGACACTGTTAACTAACTGAAATTTAAGTTAAAACTTTAAAAAAGGAAATAAGTAGATAACTGTTGCTAAGTATTGGAAACTAAGATTGCTGAGGACATTCAAAATCAGCCTGTTTGTTAATCTAATCATAATGGTCATATTGACAAGCTCTCCTTAGGACAGTGATTTACAGCCCTTATTCTGTGTTAGCCCTATTTTCTTCACAGCACACCCCCAATCAGTATCTCTCATCACAATGCTGTGATTCTCCTGGGGACTCATGCCAGAAGGGAGGCTTGAAAAATCTCCTTGAAGACTCTAATCCTCCATACCATAGAGAATCACTACACTAGGATAAGAGACAAAGTTGCTAATAACAATCTAAATCAGCAGAGAACATATCATCCTACCAGAATAGCCTAGTTTTAAATAGGCATTGACTGAGTTCCAGGATGATACAAGAGCTCAGAGCATAATTCATCGTTGTATACTTATTTATTCCTGCAAAGAATCACTTTATTCTCTCAAAAGAAAGCAAAATCTGGTCATGAGAAAGGAAAAATTTTCTTGTCAATCAACTAATCAACATTTCTTTATGCCTATTGTGTATGCATCAACGTACTAAGCAGTATGTAGGACATGGATGGTTTTATAGCAACTGGGTAGAAAAGATCAGAACACGTTAAACAAGCAACATAAAAATATAACATTAGTATATGTTAAATTACGAAGGACTAATTATGAAACTATTTGAAGCGGTTTTTAAGAAAAATAGATTTCTAAATCCACCCCTGCAATGTTGACCTAAAATGTATCATAGGCAAGGCCCAGGAATACGCATTTAAGTTAGTTATGATAGTCAATAGTTATGCTAGTCAATCAAGTGAGGCACCATCACCTTAGAAATTCACAGAGAAAAATTCATTTTAATTGGTGCAGTGAGGGAACACCTTCTTTGTGGTTTAGTGAAGCTGAGCTAAGCCTTGAGGATCTGGTAGAACGTGAGCAACGTAGCAGAGAGAGCAGAGGGGACCTCTGGGCACTGATCTAGAGCAGGAATGTTACCTGGGACAGAGCATTACGGAATCTTTGGAAAGTAGAGAATGCGTCCCTAAAGCAGGGAAGGCTTCCCCCAAACTGAGTCTTAAAGACTGAGCTGCCAGTCAGAGAATGAGGGGAAGGGGATTCCAGGCAAAGGACACCACCTGTACAGAGTACAGAGGAACAGAAGTGCAAGGGGTATTAAGTGAATAGTAGAAGTTCCACGTGACTACCGACAAGAATCAAAATACGCCACTCCAAAATATGCCACTTTGGCATTCAGATTATTTTGAGCTGAAGGAATTTGGGACACAACAGATGCAGAAAGAAGTCTTCTCTAAACTTCCATTAGCTGACTAAAAACAAACTTCCGAGGAACTAGGCCTGCCGTAAACACCACCCCAAGAGTTTTATGGCCGTGAAGAAAGTTGGCACCAAGGTGAGACTGCACAAAAAAACCTTACTGAAACAACCCTTATCTTCCAGTAGTTTCCCCATATACTTATCTTCCCACAGTTTAACACCCCTAGAAGCTCAAATCCCTTCTCTGTGTTTAGTTGCTTCTCCACCATTTATCACCCATTGTTAAAATGGTACATAAACTCTCAAATCTAACTACCTTTTTGGGGTTTTCACTTCTTTTCTGTGAAGCACCATGAACATAAAAAAAAAAATTTAAAAAGTAACATCAATAAAAATGTGTAAGTCTTTTTTCCTGCTAATCTGTGTTTATCAGTTTAATTTACAGGCCCCATTCATTAAGAGGGTAGAGGAAACATTTTCCCTCCCGTATACTAGAATAGGCAGAGGAGGAAGGAGCAGAGGCCTATGAGAGGTAGGATAGGAGAAGTGATCAATAGCATTAAGAAGTAAAAGAATAAAATAATTGGAAATTACAAACTCACAGGAGGGCAAGTAAATTTCTGGGTGTACGTGTATATTATACATTGCCTGAGAGATAGGATCCAAAAACCATAGAGAACTGGTAGATTCACGTCCCATCTACAAGGGGCAACCTTCTCAACCAAGCCAATCATTGCTTCGATGGGCAATATGAGGCCAGTGCTGCCAAGTTACCTGATATATGTTTTCTTTCTTTCTTTTTCTTTTTTTCTTTTTCTTTTTTTTTTTTTCTTGGAGAGAGGGCACAAGTGAGTGAGGGGCAGAGATGGAGAGGAAGGGAGAGGGAGAGGGGGAGAGAGAGACAGAGAGAGAGAAGTGGGGCTCACCTGAAGTGGAGTTTGTGCCCACCCAAAACAAGGCTCGTGCTCACCCAAAGCCAGGCTTGAGCTCACCTGAAGTGGGGCTTGAGCTCACCAATGCAGGACTTGAACTCACGAACCATGAGACCATGACCTGAGCCAAAGTCAGATGCTTAACCAACTGAACCACCCAGTCACCCACCTGATTTATGTTTTCAAGAAAAGAGCGATCCAGATTGTTAGATAATATCTCCAAACTATTATATGACTCAAAAATATTGGGCAAAAAAAAAAAAAAAACATAACTCAGGATGATATGGATACTAGTTTATTACCTCTGGGCTATAGTCCAAAAAAACTATTTACTGCACTCAGATGAGACCAGTATCTGTCTGGTTCACCATGTGCCTGATTTACAGGCTGGCAGGACAGGGCAAGTAGGCTGAAGTATCATTGGAGAGACAACAGAAATCAAATTTGGAGCTTTCGTTCAGAAAGATCTGGTTATATCTTTATCTATATCCTCCATATCTATATCTCTTCCTCAATTTAAACACAGACAACGTATTTTTCTCAAACTTTGTAACATTCTCGAAAAATTGCCTGACTATATACTAACATGGCCAGAAATGTATACTAACATGTACTATTCACAAACTGAAAATATACTAACATAGCCAGAGGCATGATTTGAAAACAAGCATTCTTTATTAGAGTATTTGAGAGATGCCTGGCTGGCTCAGTTGGTGGAGTATGTGACTCTTGATCTTGGGGTCATGAGTTTGAGCCCCATGTTGAATGTGGAGCCTACTTTAAAAAAATAAATAAAATATAAAAAATAAAAAAGTAAAAGTATTTGAGACCCTACAAGGTTAATCCTAGATGCTAATTTTTTACTGTGAAAGCACTGTTTTACTGTGCAAGCTGACAAGGATTGTATTTAGTAGCATGTACAACTCACTTCGTAAGCAACATGAACAAATCTATGGTCTTTCTTATTTTCTCCTTGTTGCAAGGTTATTCTAAAGGCAAATTCATTAAAACTGGAATATGCTGTTATTTCTCAAACTCTTCTATTTGAGAAAGAAAAATTACTTATTTTAAGTGCCTGTTTAGTCAACTCTTAGAAACCGTTCTTTGACAAATGACAAAACTTGTGTTCAAATTTGTACCTACTTCATTGCCATTATCCAAATTACCCTTGTATAGGTTCTATAAGTAACTTTCTTAAGAATCTCAGCTGCATAAATTTTTAACTACTACATAATTCAAAACCTCCCTTATAATAATCTTTAAGATTATGACATAAAAAGATGTTCCTCTGAAAAACTGAAATCAGTTTTCATTTCAATTTTCCCCTCTGTATTTTTTTGTCACAAGTATTACATATGATTTCTATTTACTCTTTTCAAGATTTAGAAAGTCTGGTCTTTAAGATCCTTCAAGATTTTTACTCTCCAGGAAAGACAATGTGGTACACACAATGAACCCGCCAAAGTTATCTGTGTTCTAATTCTCAGAATGTATTCATATGTCACTTTACATGCAAAAAGGGACTCTGTAGATGTGGTTAAATTAATAATTTTGAAATTGGGAGATTATTTTGGATTATCTGGGTCCTGATAAGTGCAAGAAGGGGAGGAGACTAAGAGTCAGAGAAGTTGCCATGACATCAAGGAAGCAGAGACTGGGGTGATGTGATTACCTAAAAAGAAAAAGGGTCATAAGCCAAGGTATGAGGGCAGCTCCTAGGGGCTGAAAAGGGGAAGAAAACAGATTTTCCCCTAGACACTCCAGAAGGAATGCAGCTTTCCTGATTTTAGGCCTGCAATATCCCTTTTGGACATTCAACCTCCAGAACTGAAAGATAACTAATTGATCTGTCTTATTTAAAGCCACTAAATTTGTGGTAACCTGTTACAGCAGCAACAGGAAACGAAAACTGACAGTAACTAGGCCTCTTCAGGGATAGACACTAGGAGCATTTTTAATTAGTATTTTACACTCTTTCTGGGTACAAGTCTAATCAAAGGTTACCAGCATTGGTAAATAGCCCCCATGCCTCCTCACAAGAGCACCCACAACAAGTCATTATCCAGTCTCTAGCTAAGTACCTTCTACACAGAAAACTCATTTCTCAAAGTTTGAGAAAACTCATTTTTCAAAGATACTTGATGGACTTCAGATACCTCTAAGTATTAGAAAATTCATTATTGTACTGATCTGAGGCCAAAACCAGGGCTCCTTAACTCCTAGATCAGTGTTCTTTTCATTCTATTAAATTCAGCTTGAATAAGGTCTTTAGATACCCAGTTTAAAATACAAACAATTTCAAAATAAAATGCACAAGATTCCTAGTAAATCTTATAGAAACTATGACAACATTTACTTTTTTGTTTTGGGAGAAAGCCTAAGTGCGAGACGGGGAGGGTCAGAGAGGAAGAGAGCGAATCTTAAGCAGGCTCCGTGCCTATCATGGAGCCTGTCTTGGGACTCCATTTTACAACCATGAGATCATGAACTGAGCTAAAGTCAAGCGTTGTTCACTTAACCAACTGAGCTACCCAGGCACCCTGACAATATTTACTTTTTCAAGCATTGTTTTTATTGCAGCAAAGTTCATTATAAAATTATTTTTATAAACTATGTTGGCTACTCTCCATTTAAATTAATGATTTGCATTAGAGAAAAGAAGAAATTCAGGGGAGTCATCATTTGCTCACTCACTAATATTATGTGCTACAACTTACATCAAGCAGTGAGTCAAAAATGAAACCCTTTGGTGCCTGGGTGGCTCAGCCGGTCAAGCTTCCGACTCTTAATCTCAGGGTCCTGAATTCAAGCCCTGCCTTGGGCTCCACGCTTGGCATGAAGACTACCTAAGGAAAAAAAAAAAAAAAGAATGAAACCCTTTCTTTTCCCCAATTGATTTTGCATTAAACATTACTTTAGTTAGCACCTTGAACAACCCTACAAGAACAAATTAGTATTCCATTTTCATTATAATTAGGTAACTATGTACAATACATAGATGCTTAAACAAATTCTACTAGCTAGATGTTCCTATTTTTTCATATCCTATATATGTCCTTATTTAGTCAAATAAGAAGAAATAAGAATTCAGATATGACTCAGTATCAAAATCCTTACTGGCCTTACTATTTTTAAGGATCATTAAGCTACTGAGTCTTAGTGTCATCGGTAAAACGGGTGTAATACTTACACAACCTTATAATGATTGCATACAATAATATGGATCAAGGGAGTAATACCATGTCAAACATACCAAAGGCACATAATAAATGTTCATTCCTTCCCCCACTCCAGATGATGCAAAATAAGGGGAAGAGGGGCAACTGGGTAAAGATAGGGGCATGTATCCATTAGACACAAAAATGTTGAGAACTACAAAATAAAATTTGCTGGCAGTGTGGAAACTCTTTAAAGACCTATACAATTCAACATTATACCAATACATGTTTAAGTGTAATTTTCTAAGTATGCCGTCACTTTGAGAACAATTTTCTCATTTATCAGTAACTTCTACGTACATGCCCAATCAATAACTGCCGAAGAATCATAACCCATAGTGAACTGAATGTCACACGGAGCCAAATGTCAAAAACAATGATATTACAACAAAAAAGTTTATTCGCTGTTTAAATTGCGTGGATTTAAATATATACTATTCTATTTGATACGGAGTGAAGCCCTTCCCCCGCACCCCCGCCGCCTCCTTAAAATAAGGCGCCTGGGACTAAAAGGTCTGGAAAGGGCTTAAGAAATCAGGTAGAGAACGCAACAGGGGGAATGAAACAACTTTCTGAATTCCTCCTTGTCAAGGGAAAGTTGACGCCTCTCTAAGCCTGGAATAAAGCTACCGCAGCCACAGCGAAATCAAATGGCACGCTATCTGGCGTTCTCGGCACTGGCCCGTCTACGCCTGTCCTAAGGAATTAGAGTTTTCCCTTTCCCCACGCCCCACAGCTCAGGCGAGAACACGCCAGCACGCTGCGGGCATCCACCCGGATGACTCCCCGGTCTCCCAAGACTCCGCTTCATAGCCAACACCCACCAAGTCCTGAGCCGCCACCCCCCAAGCTCCTCCTGCGCCCATCTCGCTCCAATATTCGCACATGCGTACACCCAATAAAGAGAAGTCAGGGCGCTCCCCCTCGAGGTAGGTCCCCACGCCCAGCTGCCACGCAGCCAGTCCTCCTGCCCTTCTTCGGGCCACCGGCTTCGCTATTCACTAATACGCATGTGTAATACGGTGCCGCCCAGCACCCCTTTAGCCGGCAGGGGTGGGGCGGAGGGCGGGACCGAGTTTCTTGCGCACGCTCCGGGCATGCGCAGTGCAGCGGTTGAGGCGCCAGCTGTCGACTTGGAAGTTCCGGGGAGGCAGCGCATGCGCGAGTGTACGCGTTGCCGGCGAAGAGGGGAGCCTGACGACTCGGAAATTTGAATACCACAGTAGCATGGAGTGTGACCTCATGGAGACTGACATCTTGGAGTCGTTGGAAGATCTGGGGTAAGACTGCCAGGGTACGGGTCTCCTAAACCTCACATTGCCGGCCCCCGGGAACACCTCCTCCGCCCCAGTCGCGGACACCTGCCTTTGCACGCCGCACCCGGTGGCTCCTGGCTGTCGCCTCCATATGGCTCCCGGACCCCAATGCCACGTCCACTGTCTGCCCTGCCGGGTCGGGGCCCTCCTAACGCGACGACCGTAGGCCTGCCCTGTGCTCCCTGCAGCCGAGTTACCCGCAGCGTTTGTCAGTCATGCGTGTCATTGTCTGGGCTCTGGGTTCTCGCCACCCCCCTCCCCGAGCTTCTCTTCTTGCTCCCCATCGTCTTGCCCTACCCCCTCACTCTGGAGGTTGCCAAAGTTGATTCTCTTTTTTCCTACTCGTTCTCCCAACTTCTGCTCGTGTCCTGAGCCCCTGCTCCTACCCCACCCCATTTTCTCTCAAAAAAATCTCCTTTGCCCAGTCATCTCTGCATGCACTCAGGCTTCCCTAAGCCACATGCCTGCATCCATTCCGCTAGCCACCTCACTTATGTACCTAACCTGTCACCATCTTCATGGGAACCACTTGCTGTTTCCCCTGACAGTGACACTCTACTTCTTTAAGCCACCATTAGTCCCGACCCTTAGAGTCCTCTTCAGCCACCACATCCCCTGCATGTTTGTTGTGCATTTTGTCTCTTCTTACAGTTACCCAACCATGATTTAGTATCTAGAAGCTGGGAATAGGGCTTCTGATCTCTCTGGGTCACTGAGATCAGTGTACTCTATTAAAACTTGAGAATTTAGAACCTTTTGGACTACGGGTGGTTCCAGAAATAAACTGTGGAATTACATTATGTGTCTACAGGTAAATGGTGTCCAAAAAATACAGATTTAGCTAGCTGTATTTATAAAATAACAAGTCCTTTGTCAAAACTCTCCCCAAGGGTGTTCATGACATGGAAACCTTTGGGGGAACCTTTCTTTAGGAAAGTCCACCGACGGGGCCCCTGGGTGGCTTAGTGGGTTAAGCTCTGACTCTGGCTTATGTCATGATATCATGGTCTGTGAGTTCAAGCCCCGTATTGGGCTCTGTGCTGACAGCTCAGAGCCTGGAGCCTGCTTCAGATTCTGTCTCCCTCTCTCTGCCCTTTCCCCACTTGCGCTCTCTCGCACTGTGTCTCTCTCTCTCTCTCTCTCTCTCTCTCAAAAATAAATATTTTAAAAAGTTAAATAGGGGCGCCTGGGTGGCGCAGTCGGTTAAGCGTCCGACTTCAGCCAGGTTACGATCTCGCGGTCCGTGAGTTCAAGCCCCGCGTCAGGCTCTGGGCTGATGGCTCGGAGCCTGGAGCCTGTTTCCGATTCTGTGTCTCCCTCTCTCTCTGCCCCTCCCCCGTTCATGCTCTGTCTCTCTCTGTCCCCAAAATAAATAAAAAACGTTGAAAAAAAAAAATTTAAAAAAAAAAAAAGTTAAATAAAAAAAAAAAAGGAAAGGAAAGGACACCATGAGGTTCTCAGAGTCTGCCCATTTAAGTAACTTGCTGTCCTGGTAGAAATTTTTGAGAAAAGAATTGGTGGTGTTTATCTTTTTTTGTTACAGTGAATTATCATTGTCTCTCTCTTTGGAGCTTGCTCTGAATTTTCAGAATATTCCAGACTTTAGGGGGCTTATTTCTTTGATTAGAGTATAGGTAAAAGTCACATTCAGCAATATGGTCTCTTTGGCAGACATCTCAGACTAAATTGATTGCTCACATATGAATCCATTCATTCAGTAAACATTTTTAAGGAGCACTTGTGCTCTGGGGCAGTGTTGGGCTGATCATTTACCAGCCCAAAGTGAGGTAGAAGAGAAATTCACACTGTGAGAAAATGCTGCGAGAACTGAGGACGAAGGTCTCTTTACACTTGGAAAGCAAATAAAGTCCCAAAAGCTTCCTAGGAGAAATGACACTTAAGGTTAGCATTGAAGGAGTAGTAGACTGAGGGAAGAGAGCCTTATTTAAATGTAGTCATTCTGCTTGGGTAGATGTTGCCTAAAGAATTGGTGATGGATGCTGTTTCTTCCCATTATTGTTCTACCCTTTTCACTGTATTTTCTGGAGTACTAAAAAAGTAGTTGTTACTGTAATCATTGTAATCAAGTAAACATTTGAGATGGGTTGTAATGTACAGTCCATCAGATTGAACCATCAGATTTTCTGAAAACTTTGCTATAAATTTTAAGCAAAACTACTGAGTTTGATGACATTCAGTCATTAAAATTCAGGCCTAATTGATTGACATGTACATTTAAAGGATTCACTGAGAATTATTACAGTTTAAATGACTATCGTTTATCTTTAATCTGGCACACAGTATAAATTCAATAACTATTTGTAGAATAAACTAACAAATTCTAAATGTGTAACACAAGGAGACATTTGTAGGCCTAGTCTCTATATTGCAGTATCTAATAATTTGTGGGTTGAATCTAGATGCCAGGCTATATAATCTCACTTTTTGTGTAAGGTTTTTTCCCATTCAATTCAGTGTATAAACACTTAAGTGAATTTTAAAAGAACCAAATTATTGTCATTTCTCGAACATCTCTGTACCTCCAAACTTCAAATTATCTTAAGCATACTTAATGTTCATCTTTAATAACAGTGTTTTTATCAGTATTTCACTTAAAAGATAAAATAATCTTCTGAAGAACATATATTTTAAAATTGCTTTGAGAATGACAGGATCTTTGGTTCTAGTTATATTCTAGGCTGGGGTTCATTATTACTGTTGTCTTTTATGAATATGTGAACATTTAATAATATTTTAAGATTATGCTTGAATCACTTAAAAAGGGTTAGGATTCAGATGCACCAGTTTGCCCAGACATCAACTTGCCAGCAGTTATTCATGTTTTAAATAAATCCAGACATTTCTTGAGTACTAGTATGTCTTAATAGTCTTAACTGTCATTAAATATAGAAAAAGCAAATAATTGATTAACTGACAAGTTTTTGCTTTTAAAGAAAGTCATTAAAAAATTATCTAATTCATTTCTGGAAAAATTTCTAGAAAAGATAACCTAAGTTATATTTCTGAAATTGTAAACTATAGTATAATGAGCTATCACTTTTTAATGTTTTAATTTCAATTAAGTTAAAGTAAGAAAATCTTTGTACAATACGAGCTTTCAGTGAATGGATAGAAGTTGACATAATTTAGTAGTGTATATGATTCTATTAAATACTCCTATGTATTTTGAAGAATTGAAATGCAATTACCAAGTAGCTTATTTTTCTATTTTGTTAGATTAAAATTAAAAACTTAAATTTTATTTTCTGTAAATTTTATTTGTATTTGCAGGTTTAGAAATTGGTCCTCTAACTACAAATAATACATAGATAAATTGTATAAAATATTAGGTGTGATTTTATATTCTTCTGAAGTATAATTTTTTACTTACCAGTTACAAGGGTCCATTGTTGGAAGATGGCGCTCTGTCTCAGGCAGTCTGTGCTGGAGCCAGTTCCCCTGAGTTTACCAAACTCTGTGCTTGGCTGGTGTCTGAATTAAGAGTGTTCTGTAAACTAGAGGAAAATGTGCAAGCAACTAACAGTAAGTAAACATTCAGTTTTAGGTGCAAAACATAAAAGTAAAATTGGGGTATTGTCAGTTGAACATTATTAGTACTAAACCTGAAGTTTTAAGTTTTTTCTAAGTGTAAAAAGAAAAAAAAAAAACATTAAAAGTTGAAGTTAAGTGAAAGTTGAAAAGATCTTATTACTGAGATACAGAAATGGGAGACAAGTATTGCATATATGAACTTTCCATTCTTTATAAAACATGACTTGTGAGCTCTTAAATTGGTGGCTAGAACTCAAAGTTGGAATGTTTTTCTTAGGACCACTAGATTCCAGGAGGACGTGTGGCATGTAAAGTAAATGCATTACAATTCTTTTATACACGGGAAGAAAGAGAAAGAACACTTTCTTAAGAAGTTTTCTGTATCGCAGAAATGTATCACTAGATCCACCACAATCAGATGCAGCACCATCAGATTTACAGTGTTGAGAGCTGTTTTATACTTGCCAATTTTGTTATTGTATTAGCACTACTTTGTTTATTCTGCAAAAGAGACAGAAGCTTGGAACCTAACACTACACCATCTGGCTCCCTCCTACCATAGGTAAACCTACAATGGGAGACAAAGATAAATGCCTACTTGTTAACCTACGCTCATGGAGAACTATACACATACTCCCCACCCACACCCGACACAATCCCATTTGAAGAGCTCACGTTTTTACATGTTTAGTATATTTAATGTGCACATGTTAGTTGCAGCCGTTTGCAATTATTAAGGACACTGTAGCGTAACAGTAATGATAGCATGGCTTACATTTATTGAGCATTATGTTCTAAGCATTTTCTATGTGTTAACTCATTTAAAACCTGAGGCAGGTTTTATTGCTCTTTTATACATGAAACAAGAAAGCACAGCTAGGTTAAATGCGTTGTCTGAGGTCACACAACTAGTGCATATCACCAGAGTTCAACCCCAGCAGTCAAGATTGGGGGTCAGCACTCTTAATACTGCCTCTTGGCCTCACATTTCAGAGACTATAGGAACTTGTGAAAACATGTATACTAGATGATAACTATAACCTGGAGCCCCTTTCAAAAGAAAACATCTCATAGAAGCCAACATACAAAACAGGTAAAGTGTACCTATTTGGTTGAAGTTAAGAGGGAGTATGTTTAACACAAGCCTCTCCTCCTCCCTGGCTCCTTGTAAAGGAGTTATTTGGAATTTGAGTTTACAGAACAGTTTGCAAAACAGTAATACAGCCTTCCCATTTTACAGATGAGAAAATGAACTCAGATCAAGTGATTCAGAGTTTGTTGATTTTTGCCCCTGTGTGATAGAAAGCCATTAGAAAGAATGGTAAGGAAGAAGGGGCATTGTTTTTCCTTGGTTCACGAGATAAACTCTGTACTTAACGTGTTATGGGAATACAGAATTACAAGTCATGTTTGCTAACTTCAGATTTAATCTCATTGGGAATGTTAGGCACAAATGGAACCACTGGAGGTTAGTACAGTAATTCAGTGCTTCACTTTATGGTTCACAGCAGGAGGAAATCAGTGAGCGCAGCAGCACTTGGGGAAGGTTCTATCAAGGAGCAAGACCACTGGGCTTTGATGGGCAGGTGAGGTTTGATAGATGAGAAGCACATAGAGGGCCTATCAATCGCAGGGAATAACTTAAATGAAGGCACAGACGTGGAAATGAGTCTGCCTGTTCCTTCGACAGTGAGGAGACTGGCGTGGCACAAATGGAATATTTGTGGAGGTAGAGGGTAACTACTATATATATGTCATAGGTACTACTACATAGCAGTTCGCAGGGAAGGTAAAGTGGAGAAGCCGTGAAGAAGAATCTTTAAGGGCAGACAGATAATTAGATTAGGTGAGGTAGAAATTAGGAAACCATTAAACATTCTCCAATAAGGGAATAACCTAATGAAAACTTCTCAAGAACAGAAGTTGGCAGTGGTGTGAGAAAGGAAGGATTTAGAAGTCAAAGTAACTTGTGTTAGGAATATCCTGTTAAAACTTTCAACTTACATATATAACTTTTATGCTAATAAGAAAAACAATTTTTATTAAACAAGGTTATTTTAATTCTTAAAAGGCCCGAGTGAAGCTGAAGAATTCCAGCTTGAGGTGAGTGGGCTACTAGGGGAGATGAACTGTCCGTATCTTTCACTGACATCTGGGGATGTGACCAAGCGCCTTCTCGTTCAGAAGAACTGCCTCCTTTTGCTCAGTAAGTTCATAGCTACTAGAATGTAGCTGTTATTTTTTATTCATGTTTTCTTTGACTAATAAACTGGCTGTTTACTATTTCATTATGGATTGAAATCAGAATGCTACATATTTTAAAGAAAACTATTACATTTTCAACTTAGAAGCTAATCGTGGTCCTGTGCACTGGTAGCAGCGTTGTTTTGTAATTACTCCTCTTTTATCATTTAACTTTCCTGGTACTCGAAGTATTATGCTTCACCTAATGTGACCGTAGGTAGTGCCCAGTATTCAAGTGTGTGATCATTAAACCTTAGCGTTCTGGACTGGAAGCACATTTTAAAACAGACTAGGAAGGTAGTGTGGGAATAATGAAGATTTTTTAAAAAAATTAAAGTGTTATATATTGTGGGTATTTCTTTGTGGCTGGGTAATTGGGGGTTTTGGTTTTGTTTGTAAATCTATCAAATTACAATGTAAAATTTTCTGGAATAGTATTTGAATTTTTCCTGCACTTACTGATCATTCTGGGAAATAAATTGTTACAAAAACTTCTTTCTTTCCATGTTTTTTGTATACTAACTACGATTTCTTTCTTCACCCTGAAAAACAGTAAGTAGACTCACAAATTTTATTGCCTTAAGTGAACCCTGCAGTAAACACAGCCAGTAGTCTTAACTCACAAGTTTTGTAGCATCTGAGACACATTTAGATTAAGCTTTGGTTAAGTGAATATTATAGTTCTTATTATGACATAAATAGGTCGGGGTTTTTAAAATATTGTCTTTATAACTGTGGTTTCTGAATAATGTGACAGCTCTAATTTTGAAAGTTCAGTTTTTTAAAAATGGTGTTCATAGCCATTATACCCAGACACTGAGTTATTCCAGAATCACTTTCATAATTTCCCCTTTGTTGAATGATTTTTGGGGGGTGGAGGGGGGTATACACATAAGGTTAGATACTGCTTGAAATACTAATACTGCTGCATGTAGTTCTTAGGTGTGCATTCAGTATCCTTCAAATTGTGCAATTTCTAGAACTGGCTCAGCCACAGTGTACTCACTCGTTCTTCCTTTGTAACACTGCTTACCAAAACCTAGTATTTGGCAGTCGAGATATGTTATCTTACATAGGAAGATAAGAACTTTATGGAAAGCTTAGTAATGATCATGAATAACTAATGTTTTCAAAGAGCTAAGAGTTTGGCCTTTTTAGTGTTCATACTTATAAAAACCACTTTGAATATAAATCTTTATAAAATGCCTTTGACTCTTTCCTGTTTCTTAAGCAGACTGCACTGAATATTATTTTGGACTCGGGGTCATAATTTATAGACTTTAATTTTTTTTTTTAATGTTTATTTTTTGAGACAGAGACAGAGCATGAACGGGGGAGGGGCAGAGAGAGAGAGAGAGAGAGAGAGAGAGAGAGAGAGACAGAATGCAAAGCAGGCTCCAGTCTCTGAGCTGTCAGCACAGAGCCCAGTGCAGGGCTCGAACTCACAGACTGTGAGATCATGACCTGAGCCAAAGTCAGAGCCCGAATGAGCCACCCATGCGCCCCTAGACTTTATTTTAATGTGCTATCAACTCAAAAGCTCCTCAGTAATATACAACTGTTTGCTTCTCAACTAAATGACTAAACCAACTAAAGGTTATGCTGCTCTTGGAATTCATGCACATATACATTACTCCCTCCTCTATCTTTGCTTCTGCTGTTTCCCCTTTAAAATATTCCCCTCAGTTTGTATTCCCTCTGTCATGCTAGTATTTATGTACATGTGCTCATTTTCTTTTCGCTCTGTATAAATATTTCTCATCTTTCCAAGTATCAGTTGTCACATCTTAATGCTATAATTTTACTTCTCCAGCACCCTTGAACTTCTTAATATGAAGCTTTTAATACATTGTGTTCCAAAGGGGAATATAACCAATCTCGTTAGAATTGTTAGTAGACTAGACTTTGAATGAGTGGCTAAAAAACTCTCCTGTGTCTGGTTAAGAAGTTTTAGCTGTTCATTGCCTGTCTGGTTGTCCAATTATTTCCCTTAGGTAAAATAAGTCAGATATCGGAGTTCTTAATAGATGAAGAATTATTCATCTTTTTATGCATATATTCTTTATTCCTAACTAGATTGCCAGTAGAGATCATCTGTTTTGTTTTGTATTATATTTCCAGTACCCTTCCTAGTACTTTGAACTTCAGTTACAGTTAATGTTTTTTTTATGGGAATTGTATTGGTGAACTAATTTTATGGATGCCTGAGCTATGTTGTCCCAAATTTGGAGAACCAGTTTATTAAATCATATGATTTTCTAGAACAAGGGTTGGCAAACTTTTTCTTTACAAGGACAAGGCGGTGAATATTTTCAGCTTCGTAGGCCATAAGGTCTTTGTCACAACTCCTTAACTCTGCTGTTGTAGCATGTACCAGCCAGAGAGGTTATGGAAATGATCATGGTAGTGTTCCAGTAAAACTTTATTTAGAAAAACAGTGGTTATTTTCATGACCATGGAGTTTTACTTTTTTGGTCTTTTAACTCATACAGTTTGCTGTATGGAACACATTAAGATTTTATCAAAACCATTTAGAATGACCTTTCCAGCAGCTTGGCTGTTATTTATTGTTCTAGCATAACACCTTGGGTATAGGAAATGAGATACCCAAGCTGATCATTCTTTGGTATTTCTCATAGGACTTAAGAGCCCAGAAAATGTCTTTTTCCAAAACTCTCTTTCTAATGTCAGAAGGTTCTCACTTTGTCACATAACTGGAAATCCTGAGATCCAAATGATTAATCATCTTTCACAAAAATTTAAATGTCCTTGGGAAGGTTAAAGAAATAAGAGTAAATATTTTATACCTTCAGTCACCTGAAGCAGATTGCAGCCCTCATTATACCTGGCTGAAATCAACACATAAGGGGATGATATTGATACAGAAGGACTCTGCCAAGGAAAGCTTAGAAAGTTCTGTTGATGTTTTTCAGGGGAGTTGGGGGGTGTGGGGAGAGAAGGAGGAAGGTAGGGGAAAGGGAATATTGAGAAGATCAAAGATGGAAGAGGGGTTTCTTTAAACAGCCAGAGAGGGTGGCATTAGGCTACTGGAGGCTGTGAGAAAGGATCTTTGGGGAATTCCGTGCCCTTCCCCTTTTGTAAGTTAAGTTTTTATTACTTGAAAATGTTTTATGCCAGTTCTGAACAGACTACCTAAGTTTTGGAACGTAAGAGAGCAAGAGAGTTCCATCACTGCTGCATGTCAGTAGTGAGAAGTAAAAAAAAATAATAACCAGTTCCAACTGTTGCTGAGGATTGCCACCTGCCACCTTTGGTAAATTTGTTAGCAGATGCCAACCCCTGTTCTGGATAGTGGGATAACACAGATCCAGATTTTTAGATGTGATCTACCTTGTTACTTTGGTTTCAAAGAAGAATCACTTATTTTAAATCCCCCTTTAAACATATATTGATTAAATACCTGAATTACAGAACCAGTTTATATGTTATGTCATTTGCAGGTAAAAATGGTTTTCTTTTCTTGTTTTTATCCATTCTTGCAGCTTTAAAAGTTACGTATCACTAGGTCTATAGAGTTGTGACTCCAGACTTATGACTATTAACTGTAGCTGTATCTCATTTTGAAATCTTATTTTGTTTACTTCAGCATACCTCATCTCAGAACTAGAAGCTGCCAGAATGCTCTGTGTGAATACTCCTCCAAAAAAAGCTCAAGAAGGAGGCGGTAGTGAGGTCTTTCAAGAGTTGAAAGGCATATGTATTGCTCTAGGAATGTCCAAACCTCCAGCCAATATAACTATGTTCCAATTCTTCAGCGGGATTGAAAAAAAAGTAAGACCTTTAGTACCAGATTGTAGTGTATTAAAGGCATAGTCCTACATTTGTTTGAAATGAAGCAAGTTAATTTCTCTAAATGGGAACCTAATGTGCATATTATTGTTACTAAATGAGTTTTGGGTTTTAAATCCTAGATACCTTAAAGAGAAATTAGTGCTTTACTATTTTTTTAAACTTGTGAGCATGTTTCTTTTTCAAAAAGGAAGCTTTATGCTTTGACTTATAAACTGAAATAAGCTAGGTATAATGTAAAAAGAATTAAGACTTAAGTCCTTTTTAAAATTTTATCACTAAACTTTGAGGCAATTAATTTTTAAGGTCTTTATCATTAAATGTTATCACCTTCCTTTCCATTGACTGGACAGAAAAGGATGTCAATGTTTTTGGTTTTTTAATCCAGTCACTTTGAGTCTTACATGTTTCAGATGGCAAGCTAGGTTTGTTGACCACTACTAACAACCTAGTATGTGAAAATAAGTCAGAATTATTTTTATGCCACACGTAATCTACAGTTAAGAGGTTTTAAAAATATAATTGACTAGGAATAAGCAATTTTAATAAATAAATATAAGAGAATGGTATTTGTTATAGCAGAGTTATTCTCTGTATGCATATCTGCTGGACTCTAAGAATTGGTACATTTGCATTGTGGGGTCAGTGGACACCATGATGCACAAATTCGGCTGAACTCTACAGGGGAGCAGCACTGTATCCATAGTCTATATTTTCTGTGTGTTCATTCATCCATTCAGCAAATACCCATTGAGTGCCTACTGTTGTCAGGCACTGTTCTAGGTACAGTGAAGGAATCATGCTTCCATAGGCACTTGAGGAGTGGGACAAGTGAGTGTCTTTATCGTGTGGGTCTTGTACATTTCAAAACATCCTCCACCTTTGCCTCTGTCAGGAATCTTCTTTTGATGGCAAGATATGATGGGAAATGGGAAGATGAGGAAGATATGTTTTACTTGTAGATTTGTTTATTCATTCATTTATGTGTTTGTGTCAGTTAAAGGAGACCTTAGCAAAAGTTCCACCTAACCATGTGGGAAAGCCTTTATTGAAGAAGCCAATGGGACCAGCCCACTGGGTGAGTAGCAGTCATCTTGAATAAACTCGGTAAAGAACCATCTGCCTCTCTCATGGTGTTGACACTTACAGTTTGTGTTGTTTATGTTTTCTGATATGTAATATCCTAGCTGGACATTCTCAGAATCAGTTTTGTGAATCTTAAGATTTAGGCAGAATAATTTTATTTGTGTATGATTAGAAGCACTTACCTCATAATTTGTAAATATTTCACATAGCTAGTAAAAAATAAATTGCAGTCGAGTATGTTTCTAATTGCCAAATGGGTTGCCTTCAAGCCAAAAATGTCACTGGGCTAAGCTTCACACAGTGAAATATGGGAAGGCTTAATGAGAATTCTGTGCTTATTCTTTATTATGTTTTGAGACATTGTTTTGCCTATTTTTTCATCAACTTACTATAACTTTTAGTACTATATCAAGTAATTTGCTTTGTGCTAAGTGCTGGGGAATTAATTGGTTATGAATGAAGCAGACACAAGTTTCTGCCCTCTTGGAACAGGGGGTCAAGCAGACTTAAATTCTAACTGGTCTTTTAAATTTTGTTTTTAGGAAAAGATAGAAGCAATTAACCAAGCCGTAGCCAATGAATATGAAGTTCGGAGAAAGCTGCTAATAAAACGTTTGGATGTCACTGTCCAGTCTTTTGGCTGGTCTGACAGAGCTAAGGTACATACTAAATAACTTAAAAGAGCAGAGTGTTTACAGACATGATCCTTAAACATTCCTAGCACAGGTTAGCTATGGTGGAGACTACAAGAGAAATGCATAGGAGACACATACAGGAATTTTTCTTTAGTGAGTTGCTGAGTAGCAACTCTTCCAGCTATTCAGCAATAATGAAGAAAACATTTTTTTCAGGCTTTTCAGTTTTTTTTTTAGCAAAACCGTATGTTTTAGGCCCTACTAAGAGTACCCATTTGTAAGAGAAATGGATAGAGTATTTAAAAATCACTAAAATAAAAAATTTTGAAATCACTTGTTTGCTATACTTAAAGCTAACAATTTAATTTGCTACTTAAAGTGAGAAATACTGGATTTAGCAAGACCAGATATTACTGTGCATTTATAGAGAATTGGAGAATCTGGTAAGACATCAGTTTTACTTCAGATTAAATGAGATAATCCAGGTAAAGATCTTGGTCATTCAACAGATATTTATTAAATATTAAATATCTACTATACGATCAGTAAGCGGAAAGAAATTGGCACACTTGACTAATTTGACCTCCTTAGCACCCTGAAGTGGAGCTGATCCTTGAATTTATGGGGAGGTTGGTCCAAATGTGTATGAGGTATTCCCTTAATAGTATATTCCTGTTTGAAAACAGATTTTTTTTCTGAATTTTAGTTAACTGACTCTGAAATGGTTTTTATTTAGTTCTCCGGTTATTTGCTAATAATATGTTATTTTCACCTGAAATCTTTAAACCTTAGCAAAGCCCTATTTGGCTGCTACATTGTTGGGGTAGATATTTATCAACTTACAATTCTTCAGTGTTGGAAAGGGGTTTTAGAGATCGGTCTTAATTCCCCTCATTTTGCAACTGATGAAAATGGAGGCTTTGTCTGAGACCTCACAGCTACTTGGTAGCAACACATGGCGCAAATGGTTCTCTCCTGTGACTGTTGTAGGAAATACCAGAAACAATCATTTCACTCTCAGCGGGGCCCATGCACTTGAAAAACAAAAACCTTGCACCTCTTGTAGCTAGAAAACCGTCTACTGACTGACGTCAGTGCACTGACTGAGGCACTGACAAACCGCGGTCCTGAGTTTGGCATCGGCATGACAGCACAGGGCATCCTGACCCTGTGTGTTGGAGCTGCTGTTTCTCTCCCCATTTTGGACATCTCTAAAATAATCATGTTTAGTCTAAGTGATATTTAATATCCTTTTGAACCATAATACACAGTGATTTTACAAACTATATTAAATGTATTGGGGAAGATCAGCATTGTACAGATTACTTACACAAATCTTTTTTTTTTGTTTCCTCTAACGGAATTTAGGTACTGCTATCTCATTTTGAAACTTGGTTTTAAATAACTTCATAGAAATTACTTTATATGCACAAAATGAACTTGTTTCACATAATGAAATTTATGTACTTGTATCACTTTGAAATTGCATTTTAAGTCAGTTTTATTTGCAACATAAAACTATTTTCTCAAAAGTGTTTGTTTCCATTCAACAAACAGTGAGTCGAGCACTTACTATAGGTACAACTGGAAAGAAATACAAGACATTCAGGAAACATTCCTCCAGACAAACTATGGAATGACAATCTCTTTATCCTATTAATTATTAAAGAAAACTTTTTCAAATAAAAAGTCACTGATCATCCCATTGTTTTAACCACAATAGCTGTTTTCATTTTTAGTATTATCTCCCTTCTTTTGTCTATATACACAATCATAACAAACCTTTTTACATTCTATTTTTTCACATAATTTAAACATTTACCGTCCATATTTTAAGACAGACCTGCATATAACTGACACCAAATATTATTTGTCTTTGTGCTATTTTACTGTGTATCGTACTTGTAACTGTTGCTTCCAAAATTTAGTAGATTGGAGATTGTTTCTCATATTTAGATTAATTTGTCTGGCAAACATTTCTTATATTTGTTTGAACTTGACTTTCTTGTGTGTGAAATTTCTCTTTATGTCCTTTGCTCATTTATCTTTTGCAGTCTTGTGTTTCACACACATCTAAGTGGCCTGCCCCGGTATCCCAGTTTCCCAGTGTTTTGTCTCTCAGGAGCTGACAGTTTTAGTCATTAACTTATCCTTCTACTAAATGGTTAATGTACACCTTTTTTCCTTATTTATTACTTACAATAGAGGAAAGTATTACACAGGGGGATCACTCTGGAAGAAATGTGTCCTGTTAACATAATTAGTACAAATTAATCATAGCTAACATTTTTTCTCATTGTAAGTAAAGATGGGAAAATTAAAAAGCAAAATTACTGAAATGGTTTACATCCTTGTATCTACCTAGATAAAACGAGTATGTTTGATCTGAGACCAATGGCAGGGGGGAACCTTTTTACGTTTTTGGCCCCACAATCCTAAAGGGAAGCCCCTTGACCCTTTGTATCTCCCTCCGAGCCACCTCCCAACATTATTCTTTGCTCTATTAGCAGGTCTCACAGTTGTATCTTCAGATAGTTATTGACTAGGTTGGAGCAGTGGTGAGTATAATGTTTCTCCTCCAACCTTAAACCGAGTAACATTATCAGACATTTGGGAAGTCTTGAACATATTTAATATCAGTGTCTCTTTTTCATTTTGAAAATTTACTTTTGTCTTTGAACACTTTGTTTCAACAGAGTCAGACAGAAAAATTAGCAAAGGTTTACCAGCCAAAACGCTCAGTCTTATCTCCTAAAAGTACTATTTCTGTCGCCCACCTTCTGGCTGCAAGACAGGACTTGTCGAAGATTTTAAGGACAAGCAGTGGCTCTATAAGAGAAAAGACTGCCTGTGCCATCAATAAGGTGATTAAAGTATCTTCACTTTTCTTTCACATACATTTATTTCTATTTATAAAAATACAGCAGTTTAAAACCTCTTTCTTACCCCATAGGTGTTGATGGGCAGGGTGCCTGACAGAGGAGGTAGACCCAACGAAATTGAACCTCCACCTCCAGAGATGCCACCATGGCAGAAAAGGCAAGATGGCCCCCAGCAGCAAGCAGGAGGCCGAGGAGGAGGGAGAGGTGGTTATGAACATTCCTCATATGGAGGACGAGGAGGTCATGAACAAGGAGGAGGGAGAGGTGGACGTGGTGGCTATGACCATGGTAGCCGCGGGGGAGGAAGAGGAAATAAGCATCAAGGAGGCTGGACGGATGGAGGGAGTGGAGGAGGAGGAGGAGGTGGCTACCAAGATGGTGGTTATCGAGATTCAGGTTTCCAGCCAGGTGGCTATCATGGTGGTGGCCACAGTGGTAGTTATCAAGGCGGTGGTTATGGTGGCTTCCAAACATCTACATATACAGGAAGTGGTTACCAGGGTGGTGGATACCAGCAGGACAATAGATACCAAGATGGTGGGCATCATAGTGATCGAGGCAGTGGTCGTGGAGGGAGAGGTGGTCGTGGAGGCCGGGGTGGACGTGGAGGCCAGGGAGGAGGTTGGGGAGGAAGGGGGAGCCAGAATTATCACCAAGGGGGACAGTTTGAACAGCACTTCCAGCATGGAGGTTATCAGTATAATCATTCTGGTTTTGGACAGGGAAGACATTATACTAGTTGAGGCTACGGAACCTTACATTTTGCTAGAGCTCAAGTAATAGAAACTTAGTTTCAGAATTCTGAGTCCAGCATCAATTTTGAATTAATGTGAGACCACAGGTGGCAGGCAGATTCCTGCTTGGCATAAGTACTTGTAGGTCATCATTCAATTCTGTTTTTGTTTTTTTTTTTTTTTAAGGACTTACATAATGCAGTTTGTTTGAGAAACATATACAACCTCTCTCCTTTGTATGAAGAATTTTTTAAAAGGTAATTAAAATTGCCTTTAATCGACCAGTAGACTAATTCCACAGTCAGAACACGTGTACTTTTTGGGGAAGAAATTACTTGAATAAGTAGTTTTCAAAAAGTTTTGAAAATGAGGATTCTCCTAGATTTTTTTAGATTTACAACTAGGAAGGCTTCCTCATATTAACAGTCCATTTATATGTGTTTTCCTTGAAGTATTCTAATGCCTATTTTCCAAGCACAGTTCTGCCCCGATTGGCTTTTTATTCAGAGAGATTATGCCACATTTGCTTCATGATAGAACTTTGGGTCTGTTCCTATTAAATGAGCTCTTCTGCAGATAGCACATTCAGTAGCCTTATTCTTTTGATGGAATACTGTACCATATGCTCAACTCTGAAAACCTTGAACACGGCCAAAATCCGTAAAGATTATAAAAGCAAACTAAGTTGTGAACCTATAATACATGTAGGCATTTATATAGTATAGCAATTCAAACTGACCTGCATCCATTCAAAACAAGTTCCTCCTTAAACCTTATTTTTACTTGAAATCTGTTAGAAGAAACAGCAAACTGAAATTTGTTTTATGCACGAGTTAATACCACTGGCTCAGCAAATACAAAATTAGTTTGCTTGGGGCAGGAGACTTTTTTTGTAATGGAAGAAATGCACTACCAAGTAAGAGGACAGATTTTTGCTTAGTGCAGGAGGCCCTTTATTATTGCTGCAGAAAACAAAAGCCTGGCTGAGTTGATGTTTTACATTCTCCTTTACTGAAATCTACATGAAGCTTCGGGCTGGGTTTTTGTAAACGTAAACATTGTCAAGCTGTGAAAGAAAATGGCTGGAGGTGTGCTTTGTGTGAAAGGTGAGCAATAAAGTATCTGTATGTTCTCTCTCTGGTTTGAGTTTTCTTTTAGCTACTTTTAAAAACTGAATTATTGTGGATACTTGTTTCCAGCTTAAGAGCTAATAGTTTGTTTCCCCAAAGATTATTGAGTGTTTCTTTAAAACATAATTTGTAATGAAAGATAATCCTTACCCTAAGGCCACAAATAATTGAAAAATACATATTTCCAAATTTACCTTTCACTAGAACATTACAGCTAGAAAGCGTCACTACTCATTTCTGGCCACTGGGGGGAGCTGTTGTTACACAATGTATTAGGCAAAGATAAATTAATGACCCTAATCTTTCAGGGGTTTTTTTTTTTTTTATTTCGCCATTCTTCCTACGAATGAGGCACATTTTTCTTAAAAGGAAGTGAATTGAAAATATATGTTTGTAAAAGCAGGAATAGTATTTCCTTTTCCTACTAAATGTCTTGCCATAGAATAGCAATATTCTTTTTGCTATTGAGATAGGCACATTCTTTTGGTACCTAAAAACCATTTTAAAAACCTACCTTGATCATTTTGTTAATTTTACCAGTTTTTTTAGATTTTTTGGCAAGACTTTACCATCCTAAAAGGTTCAAACTTGAAGATAATTGAAAATACTCTTATTTATCATTAAAGATTTTTAAGGTCTGTCTTGAACATTGTAATTATTGGTGTCTCTATGCTATTAAATATATTTAGTATGTATAGGGATGTCCTATCGGAAATAAAATTGTCAAGGTTTCACATCTTAACCTAGAATGTATTCACAGTAGTTACCTTAACATTTGCTTTATCTGTTTTGTAACCAAAGACTCCACAGTATACCTAATGAATATGTTTCATTCTTTTGACAAACATAATTTTGATTTATTTTTGTGGTTAATAGACTGCTTTTCAAATTTGAGCATGTAAGCAAGCAAATACACATTTTTTTTATGATGGCTCTAAAATTTGCATCTCCATTTTCTGCCTCAAACTAGCTTTTTCCCCCCATTATAAACCCACAAAAAGATGGTCTTTTAGTTTCTCCTCTTTGACAGATTAAGTTCTCTCTGAATAGGGTATCTTTCAAACCACCAGTTAGTTTGCCATTATATTAAAATAAAGTTCTGAGATTTTGTGTAGGGCGTGTATTGATTTTACACATATTCGTAACTTTAACTTGCAGTAAACAATAACTTACTAGAGTAGGGAAGGTGGGAATTTCTTGGAGAAATAAGATAAAATGTTTAGATGGGAATTTTTGACATACGAAATCTTAAAATACTGTTAACTTAGATTGAGAAAGAACCTTTTGTTAGTGCTTTTGTTTCTTCTCTGAACCAGACACTAAATTAGCATGTCCACATTCTCTGTGCAGATTATCTGAGATCTGCCACTATCATTCTCATTTCTTGCTCTAGATCCAAACTGAGCTAGTATCCATTCAAATGTGCTGGACACAGAAGAGTTAAATAAGTTCTTGCTAAGGGAAACCATTTGAAATCATGTCTGTATATACTAACCTATTTTCCCACTGCCCAAATCACTTACATTCTATTGGATTTTTTTATGTTGTGCCCATTCTACCTTTCTGGATATTTTATTTACCTATATTGTATCCTTTTGAAAATAGGTTTTAGACATATTCATAATACTTAACCATCTCTGTCTTAACTACTTTGGATGGTATTTGATTCATTATTTTTTAACAGGGCCATTGGGTTTACTTACAAAATACACTCATCACAGGGTACCTAATGTTATATAAAATGTCTTTTTTCCCTGCTATTCTTGTTTCTCGTTGCTCACTAACATAATTATAATCACTAGAAATGTTCTTTTTGTTGTTCAGTGCTCCGTTTCCACAGTTGTATACATTAATGTGTTCCTACAGTTCAAATCACTGATGGAGGCAGGTACGCATGTCAGTGTTTGAACTCACTCACCTTGGGTACTTTTAGTCACCTATAAAAGTATGTTGGTAAAGATGTTGCATAAACACAGCTGTTGGCATGAGAACTTCCCCAGTAAATCATTTACTTCCCACTAAATGTAAATGAAGAAACCTAGGGTGGAACTAGAATAAAACTTTTTTTTAAACATGTTCCCTAAGAATTTGAGGGAAGACCTTGAAAAACATATGGAGGTAAGTTAGTCCTGCCTTGGAAAATGTCCAGTGGCAAAGCCAGAAACAGGTAATTACAGAATATAATAAAAATGAAAGTTACACCAGGGCACTAGGATAACACAGTGTTTAGTATTGCTCCTATGAAGTAGAAACATGGTAGAAGCCAGTTAATAGACGGCTCTACATCTCTTCCTAAGTAATTTGGACCTAGTTTATATGCCTCAGTATACCAAAATATGCAACATCTGGATTCTATATAAATCACTGACCGGAGAAGAGAATGGATTTAAGGAGAGGGCAACGATTGGAATCAGAAGCATATATTATATCCCACATAATAATAGGGAGGGGGATGATTTCAATCTGAAACTTGGGGAAATGTCAGGAGACAGACTTGGGAATGATCAACATCCACTGACTTTGCATTGGGATATTCAGAATAAGGAGTCTGTATTAAATCACCAAAGAGGGGGAAAGGGCATTAGATCTTTCTAGATTAGACAGAATCTCAGGTCACAGAAGCAAGAGGAAAACAGCAGCAGCATGGGAATCTAGGTTTAGTAGTAAGGGCAGTAGTCTGTTACCCTTCATCAAGAGCATTGTGTTACCCCAGTTTCACACAAAGAATGAAGCCCAGGATGGTTGTTGAGTAGACTACCAACATTCATGTAGCTAGTAAGCAGGAGAGCTAGAATCAAACCTAGGCTCCAGAGCTCAGTAACCAACAATTCCATATACTACAGGGATTCAGTGAACCAGAGCTTAAAATACCCATTATATCTTGTGACCTTTTCAATAGAACTTCCAGAACTAAAGCCAGCTTACTGGAGTTTGAGGAAGGAAAGACATGAAAGTAAATTTAGACTGTTTCCAGAATCTTCACTAGAGGAGAAAGTAAAATAACAATGTAAAATTTAATGGAATGAAGTGTGCCCTGAGAGGTTACAAAAAGCCAAGGAAATTTTCAAGGAAATTTCAAGGAAATTTTCAAGTGAGTATCTTCAAGATATAGCAGAATTCTCTGTGAATTCAAAGCAAACCTATCTATTACTGACTGTATCTTAATGCCATTTTTTTAAATGCGGCATTTACAAGATAGTTGAGAAATTTTCTTGGGGAAAGTTTTGAAAAGTACAATCAGTTCCTCAGGACAAAAAGGTTTACTCCCAGCATAGTTTCCAGCACTTAACACAGCCTTAGCCAGCACTGGCTCTAATGTCTCCTGCATTAGATTCCTACAAAATCCTTTCTCACTCAATGTACCAGTGGTACTGAAGACCAATCAGATGTCAACTACATTGGGGTGCTTGGGTGGCCCAGTGGGTTAAGCAACCAACTTCAGCTCAGGTCATGATCTCATGTTTCATGAGTTCAAGCCCCTCATCAGGCTCTGTGCTGACAGCTAGGAGCTCAGAGCCCTCTTTGGATTCTGTGTCTCCCTCTCTCTCTCTGCCCTTCCCCTGCTCATGCTCGGTCTCTCTCTCTCAAAAATAAACATTTAAAAAAATTTATTTTTAAAGTCAACTACATTAGTGCAAAACTATAAAGAAATTTGTTTTATTCTAACCTTCAATTTTCAGAAATCCCAACTGAAAGGGATAAGGGAGGGCTTTTTTGTAATCTTATTTACAATGATGCTGAGATAATAGTTTTAAATATTGCACTGCTAACAGTTACCTTTTTTCCCTGTTATTTAAGTGCTTTTCCATGGAAAAACAAGAGTAATAGAAAGCATGTCTCCCCTAGAGGCACATCTGTAACAGACTAGGGCAATGAAATGTATACCTGTATTAAAATTGAAAAGCAATGTGTGGATACAACAAATATTTGCCTAACAATTCATTTAGAGCACCAGGAGATGGGTGTTCTGGATTCAGAACTTGAGTGCACTAACAATTATTAAGTATGATAATCTGTATAAAATGTCCACCATGATGTACAGTACATGGTATAAACTCAGTGTTTAGCTACTATCAATACATAAGTAATTACTACTCAGGAACACCTTAAACAGAACCGAAGGGAGAATATCTCTCGTCCCTTCCTGGTTCAAGTTTGGAATAAATGTTTCAATTCTCCTTATTACAACTTCAAAACAGCCTAAATTATCTTGATATCCTACATACAGACCTATGATGCTTCTTAATTCTAGTTTTTGTCTAATAAGAGAAATCTTTTCCAGTGTATTCAGTGTGTGTGTAGAACAGAGCAGCTTTGGGGCGCCTGGGTGGCTCAGTGGGTTAAGCGTCCAACTTCGGCTCAGGTCATGATCTCGCGGTCCGTGAGTTCGAGCCCCACGTCGGGCTCTGTGCTGACAGCTCAGAGCCTGGAGCCTGTTTCGGATTCTGTGTCTCCCTCTCTCTGACCCTCCCCTGTTCATGCTCTGTCTCTCTCTGTCTCAAAAATAAATAAACGTTAAAAAAAAAATTTAAAAGAAACAGAGCAGCTTTGCAACAGCATCAAGGACAACAAAGGGATGGAGGTGAAGATCAGGAGACTCCTTGTTTTTACATTTCTATCAAATATCCCCTCTAGTTGGGCACTTTTTTTTCCTAATGATAAAAAAAAAAAACAAGGTAAACTAAGAAGGTAGGATGATGCATCTGATTTAGCATAGTTTTCCAAAATGGAATTAGCAAGAACATGCAGTCATTGCAAAGAATACGCTGCTCGAATGGATTGCTCTAAGTAAAGGAATAAATTCCCAATCCTCGTCTTCCACAAATACTCTTTCCCAAACCTAGCTGAGAAAATAACTTTTCCCACTTCACCAAAAGACAGACAAGCAAACAAAAAGTCCACAATATATTTCTGATATATTCCTCTTGTGAATTGCACCAGGTGTAAAATCCTCTGGGTACCAAACACAGAGACCTTAAAATATATTGGTTATCTATTCAAAGCACTCCCACCCCTTAAATCTCTTTATATTTATTTCCCTTAAGGATCAAATTGCCCTGTCTAGGGAAATTCTGAATTCAGAGAAACCAAACGAGTATTGGTTAGTTATGTGGATTATTTTAAATATCACCAGACTATTTTATAAAAACCAAATCTTATTACGATTCATTGGATAAAACTCATAGACAAAATGTTAAATGCTTTCTTTCAGACTTGGAGGTCATTATTCAGTAAGGTACCTAGAACCTATTTTATCAAATCATGTCCTGAGATATTTATTCCGATCACAGTCAATGCTCATTTCATCTTACAGCAAGCAATAAACTTACTTAAACTTATGATAAAACATTTTGTACATAAACTTAAAAATGTGCAGGTGAGCAGAAAGGCTTAAAGACCATAAGCTGGTAAATGTCTTCATGTATGTCTGAGGACTTACTTCATTAATAATGCACTGTCCTAGACCAGAAGTAGCTGCCTATATCGTATACTAGAGAAGCCTCTTTTTGAGAGTATGATCTTTACTAGCACTGGGGTGTGTAGAACAACCCCTCTGAAGGTGTTTTAGCTATAGAAAAAGAGATGGTATGTGGCACTGGAAAGAATGCTATATTGGGAATTCAAAAACCAGTTATTTCATTTTTGAATAGCATTTTGAATAGCTATTACATGGCTCAAAATTCAAAACATAGAAAGTTTTTCACTGAAGTCTCTGTGTCCCTCTGCCACACAGTCCTCCCCCTACCCACTCATAGATATTTAATTTGTTACTGGTGTGTGGATGTGTCCTCTTTCAGAGATATTTTACACATATAAAGAGAATAAATAAGCTCATGTTTTCCCTCCACTTATACACGAATGATGGCATGCAATACATCCATACATACTGTTTTCACCTTGATTTTTCTTTAAAATTTATTTTGCAGACCTTTCTATAACAATTCATGAAGAGTTTCCTTTTTTTTTTTTTAATGTCTAAATGGCATTACATTGTATGGATAGATATAAGCGTTTATTTGTTTAACCAGGGCTTTATTAATTGATACTAGATTATTTACAGTGGTTTCCTATCCTGAACAATAATGTTATGATAAGCCGTTTTCACTTTGTATTTCTCTTGTGTCCCAGGAGATCTTGAGAGGTCATAAGTAAGAGCCGGGATTCTGGATCCATACTGCTGGGGTTTGAAGCCTAGCTTCACCACTTATTAGCTGTGTGTCCTTGGGCCTGTTACTTAAGTTCTCTGTGCCTCAAGTTTCTCATTGTTGGTAAGAACTCGAGTTACTACAGATATTCGATGAATGGCCCTGTGTAAACTACCTAGAGCAATGCCTGACATACAGTAAATCCTGTTTCAGCTGCTGCTACTACTGCTAACGTTATCATCATCATCATCATCTTTAGGATAAATTCCCAGACACAGAACTACTAGGTCAAAAAGAAAATACATGTTGAATTTTGACAGATGTTGCCAAAATGGTCTTCATCAAGGTTCCACAAATTTATATTCCCAACAGTGATATGTGAATGGAATGTCTACTTCCCCACACTCATGCCAAGAAAGTGTTCAAATTTTTTGAATCCGAGGAGTGAAAACTATTACTCTAGTACAGTTTTAAGTTATATTTCTTTTTAGGGAGAAGGGTAACATATTGCGTCCTCTGGATTTCTTTTGGTGTGAATTATCTTTTCAATTCCTTTGCCCATTTTATTTGAAACCCAGAAGTTGAATTTGTCTTAATGAATTTGTAGCTCTGTGTACTGCATTCTACTTAAAAAGGCTTGACCTATCTAATAATTTAAAATATTTATCCCATAGTTTATAGTACGGTTTGATGTTTTTCCATGTAAATCTTTCGTTCATTTGTAAATTATCATGGTGTAAGTTTTGAGCTGTAAATCCAAATTTATTTTAAGCTTGCTTCCCAGTGGTCGTTATTTTGCTGAATTATATTTATTTTCTGAAATGATATGAGATGACCACTTTATCATATACTTAATTATCCTACTGCTTCCTCAGTTTCTGGACTTGGTATTCTATGTCTATGAATTCATACCTTTATAATATTGTGCTTTAATATCTGATGGAGCTAATTAGTACTCACTCATTAGTATTTTTCAGATATTACTTTGCTGTTCATGTTTGTTCCTCCCCGACCATGAACTTTAAAATCGATTTGCTAATGAAAAACAAATTGCCTCTTAGCACTTTTTAGGAATTGAAGAAATTCAAAGGTTCATTCGAAGACAACTGAAATCTTTATGATGTTTCCTTCTTACCCAAAAATTTGGTGGCTTTCCATTCATCTCAATCTTCTTTCATGTCTCTCAGCAGCACTTTATTTTATTTTTTAACTTTTTTTTTCTTTAAGTTTATTTAAGTAATCTCTACACCCAACATGGCTCTTGAACTCACGACCCTGAGATCAAGACCCACATGCTCTTGCTACTGAGCCAGCCAGGCACCCCCATGTATGCAATTGTAAATCTTATGGCAGCCATGTTAAGAAAGTAAAAAAAGGTAAAATTATTTTTAATTATATATTTTATTTAACCCATTATATCAAAAATGTTATCATTGCAACCATGTAACCAATACTCAAAATTTCTTAAGGATGTAGTTTACCTTTTTTGTGAACTGTCTTTGAAATCTGACATGTTTTCAACCTACAGCACATTTTAATTTGGGTTAGCCACATTTTGAGTACTCAACAGCACACTGGCTGGTGCCTACCATTTTGGATGGTCCACATCTGGCAAGTTATTTTTTGTGTACTCAGTATTTGGTATATCATGAGCTGAAAAGGTGAAAATAAATGTCTTATTCCACTTATTTATTTGTGTTTTTCTCATTGAATCTCCTACACTTTTGTCCTATAAATGTTGATGTTCTATAGTTTGGTGAAAAACATCTGTCTGTAATTATATTTTCATTGTGGATTGTTCTCTTTAGCATTAAAATAGGCCCGCCTTTGTCTCTTTTTGTGCCTTTTGCCTTGAATTTAATTTTATGTGATACTATATCTATGACCAATATTTCCTCTGTTTTCATTTGCCTGATATATCTTTGTCCATTTTTTTTAACTTTTGAGTGTCTGAATCACTTATGACAAGCCTCTCATACACAGCCTAGGACTGGGTTTTTCTTTACCAGTCTGAGAATCTTTTTAATAGTTGAATTTAGCCCGTTTACATTTATATGACAGATATATTTGAACTTATTTGAACTCTTCTTATTTTAGGATGTGTTTTCCATTTTTAGACTTTTAAAAGCTACAAGGTCTCTTTGCTTTGGTTTTTGTATTCCGGTATTTAGAAGGATTTAGAGTTCTGTTCCAGTGTTTACCTTTATAACTATGCAGACTTGCCTTCACCTTCTATATCTTTAGAAATACTAAGAAAAGTCATTGGAAACCTGGAATTAAGGCCAAAGAGGGCTTCATGGCCTTTGGGTTTCATTCTAAAGTAGTATCTAACAAGTGTACATAAAGGTTATCTGACTTTCTAGAGCAATGATTCTCAAGTGTAGTACCCAGTTAGCAGGATCAGCACCAGTATCACTTAGGTACTTGTTAGAAATGCTAGTTCTCAGGCCCTACCCCAGACCAAAAGAATCAAACTGTGTGGATGGCCCCCAGCCATGTGTTTGAACAAGACCTCCAAATAATTCTGGGAAGTAGTTCTCAGAGATGGGCACTTTTGCCCCGTAGAGAACATGTGCAAATGTCTGGGTACATTTTTGGTTGTCACAACTTAAGGGAGAGGAGGATGTGCCACTGGCGTCTAGCAGTGTGACCTGCAATGCACAGCAGAGCCCCCACCCTGTCCCAACAAAAAATTATCTGGAACCAAGTGTCAGTCAAGCAGAGGTTGAGAAACTCTCTTCTAGGGGAACAGAACTTTGTTTGTTATACTATTTTTTATGGATTAGGATCCAGATTCTCACTTGAAGAAACTTAATAAGAATGCAAACAATTTTTATCTGGTAGGGAAACAACTTTTTGCACAGTAGATAATCTAAATCTTAGCGTTGAACTGTCCAGCAGGATATTGTGTTAGTTCTCTATTACTGTGTGACAAAATACCCTAAAACTTAGTAGCTTAAAACAACGCTAAGCATTTACTATTATCGTGATTTCTGTGGACTAGGAATTCATGAAGTGGCTTTAATACATGCAGAAACAATTTTCATCTGCTCTGTAACAGTGTGGTTGGTTGGCTTGCTTTCAGGTGAGAGGTCTTCTGATACCTATTTAGCTATATCCTTTTTTTTCCCCTCTGGTATGCCTTGGGTTTTTGTTTTAACTGTTTGTAATTTTGAACTTCTATCCAAAATCTATGGGAAGTTCATGCAGGGAAGGAGCCAGGATAATGTCCAGACCAGGTGAAATCTGTCACCATCCTGGGGTTTGCACTAAGTTCAATTAGTAAAGGCTAATTGGCAAGGACTGGCAACCACGGATCTTTTTTGGTTTTGTTTTGTCACAAGACTGTAGCAGCCTGCTATGGTAGAGCAGATCATGTTCTTGCAAATGTTCCCTGTGTGCTCTGCTCTGTTTCTCAGAACCAAACCAGGTTCGGGAGGCTCCTGACCCGGGCTGGTACATGCATTCCTTCCCTTGTGAACAAAGGATTGAGGAGATACACTTCAGAACTTGCCTCTGTGTTGAGAGGGTGCTTGTAGCTGCCTGTGTTTGTTTATAATCCCTCTGCTACGGGGACATCTCCCCTGAAAGCCTCTGATCAATCTCTGATGCTTTTGGCCATCTTTCCTGTTGGGCCCTCCTAGGCACTCTGCAAATGGAACTTGCTTTTTGTTGTTCTTCTCATTGTTGCTTCTAAACGATTTCCAGCAAGATTAGAATTAATCATTTCTTTTCCCACCCCCAGCTTTTTTAAACTACAAAACTGCTGAAACGCTTAAGGAATAGTACAATGAATATCCATATACCCTTTACACAGATTTAACAATTGTTAACATCTTGCCACATTCACTTTCTCTCTCTACACAAAAACTTGTTTTTCACTGAACCATTTTAAGATTTATTTATTTATTTATTTTTTAATTTTTTTTTTTTGAGATAGAGTCGGGGAGGAGCAGAGAGAGAGTATCCCACCACAGCAGAGCCCAATGTGGGGCTCGAACTCACGAACCCCGAGTTCATGAGCCAAAATCAGAAGTCAGACACTAAACCGACTGAGCCACCCAGGTGCCCCTCACTGAACCATTTTAAAGTAAATAGCAATATTGATACTTCATCCCTATGTTAGCAGGCACCTCCTAAAAATAAAGACATTCTCTTATAGAACCATGAAATCATTTTCATACTGAAGTGAATAAACTTTAAGTTATTTAACATATGGTAGTCTCCTTCCATCAGCAAAGTATATGTTCCAAGACCCCCAGCGAATGCCTGAAACCGCGGTTAACATTGAACCCCAATATAGGCTGTTTTTTCCTACAATATACCTATGATAAAGTTTAATTTATATATTAGGCACAGTAAGAGATTAACAACTAATAATAAAACAGAATGTAAATACTGCAGTGAAAGTTACGTGAATATCATCTCTCTTCCAAAACATCTTTTTTAAGTTTTTATTTATTTATTTACTTATTTATTTAGAGAGGGAGAGAGAGGGAGCATGAGTGGGGGAGGGGCAGAGAGTGAGAGAATCCCAAGCAGACTCTACTATCAGCATGGAACCCGACGCGGGGCTCAAAACCACATACCTGAGCTCATGACCTGAGCCAAAATCAGGAGTCGGAAACTTAACCGACTGAGCCACCCGGGCGCCCCTGTCTCTCAAAACCTCTTACAGGGCTGTACTCACCTTTCATCTTCTGATGATGTGAGGTAACACAATGCCCGCATGAGGAGAAGTGAGGTGAGTGAAGCAAGCTAGTGAGGTTGAATGTTGTGAGGCAGGGGTCACATTAGGCTACTATCGACCTATGACCTCCTGACAATTGGTCAGAAGGAGAATCACCTGCTTCAATGGTATCACCTGCAGGTAACTGAAACTCTGGAAACTGAGCTGCAGATAAAGGGGACTGCTATCGTTCGTATTTAGATTTCCCTAACTGCTGCCTGCAAAGTGTCTGCTTTAAAAGTCCCATCAAGGTTTACAACATTGCATTTGCTTGTTGCGTTTCATTTGGTTAATGTGTTTCCTTTGATCCAGAACTGCTTGGTCCCTTTTAGGTTTCTTTTTGAAGTGTTCAGGCCAGCTGCCTTACAGAATGCCCCCCAGCAATGCCTTCCTTTTGCTATTTTGTATAAAATGCAAGCCACTTAGTTTCTGAATAGATGTGAATTCCAAAGTGCTTGTTATTAACATTTTTAAAAGAAAATAGATATTTTTGTTTGAGGTCTGAGTACCATCTAGACTCCAGCAAGCAAGTTTTGGATGCAACTTGGATGAAGCTATTTCCTGAGGAGTCTTAAATTCCAACTAGTTTCCACTCATTACCACCTTCAGTAGTTGTAAAATACATTCTGGCTGTCAAATAAATGGTGTACTTTTTATTTTAAAAGTTAATTGTTTTTCTCTTGTCTGCCTCTATTAACACTAAATTCTTAAGGGTAGTTATGCGTTGACCTATGTTCCTCTAAACTCACATTTTACGCATTTGGTTTCTTTATGTTGTCTACCTATTTTCAAACAGAGAGACAACAGCCAGTGTTAGGAAACAGACCAGAATTAACCCTCCACACACATAATGTCAGGAATAAGAATATGCGTTTCATGTTGTTTAAATCATGCAGAATTTAGTTAAACGTTGGGTTTAGAGCCTCCAAAGTACACAGTCATGAAAACATATAGTCTGGGATCCTGCAGACAATTTTAGAAAAGAAACCTGCTTAACTGCAGAGTAAGATTAACTTACTTGTAAGATCTTTACATACGCTGTTCAACCTGATATTTGCATGTACTATTCAACCTGATGTTTACAATAGCTCTATGAGGTCTGTTGAGGAAGGTGGGGAAATCTCTCCTTTCACAGGAGGAAAGAAACTGAGGCTCACATAGAGGTACCTGACTTGCCCAGGGTCTCATGACTACAACTGGCAGAAACAAGATTTAAATCTGACTGCAGATCGCATGCCAGAGACAGGCTGCACTCTCTTCATTTGACTGAATTTACCTCCTCAGTCAAAAATCAATGTGTTTAGTTTAGAAATGCTAAGGTTCCTACCATCAGTAACAGTTTGACGCTCCCTTCTGCAGGAGTCCTGCCTTGCAAGTTAAACAGCAAGCCCTTTGGACCTTTGGAGAGACTGTTACCATGGACAGGGGGAGACATTATTGCTTAAGGAGGCAGCCACTCAACAAAAACTGTTCAATACCAACTAGGGCCACCCTCTGGTGAGGCCGACCTAAAACAGCATCAGTCCGATTTGTACATCCCTCTAGGAAGACTGAATTGCAGCATATAACATATTCTGTCCTGGTACCTGATACCAGTCACTGTTAAGAGTTTGGTTTTGCTTTTGCCTTTCACCTAAAAGGTGATAGTGACCATCAAATCTACAAAAGGAAGGTCTGGAGAAACCAGATATAATAGTTTATTTTGCTTCTCCATGAGTTTGCCTAATTTACTCATTTTACTGATTGTGGGAAATTGACAGATTGAAACATCAGAGTCACCAGTGGTTGTGAGTAAATAATATAATCAAAATTACAAGGTAGCTTCATTGTGGACACAGATTCCTCTTCAGCAAAGTAAGAATAGTAGTGTGTGTGTGAGTGTATGCATGTGTATGTGTACGAATACACATACACACACACAAATATGTTTGTTTTATTTTCTTTCTTGTTTGTATTTGTTTTTTTATTCAAGGTACATTTGGTATCTTTGTCACAGGAAGGCTGACAATATAAAACTCTTCTTAAATATGAAAACTCAAAACTAACCCAAACTCAGTGATGAGTGAAATAATTGCTTTGAGGAGAAAAAGAAGAGTCCAAGTTTCTTCCTGAATTTTCTTAAAATTAAAAAAACATATACAAGAAATGTTTCATGTACTGAAATTGCCATTTTCTGTTTTTAATTTTGTGAACATGTATTTCATTGCATTTATGAGTAGGAATAGATAGTATATATACATAGAGCCAACACATAGGGATGGCTGCTGGCTTTCTGAGGGGCTTTGTACATGGTGAGTTCTCTTATTACACAGTTTAATCAAAGCTCCCTCAACTAATAACTTCATTTAATTTGCACATTGATTTCTCAGTCTGTTTGGCACAATTAGTTCTAGCAATTCTGGAACTGTACTTTATGGAACCATCTTGCCTTAACGCCCACAGGCTCTCAGCTCCTGAGGGCAGAGATCAGGTGTTACTTGTCTTTGTGTATCTAGCACAGGACCTGCCCAGAGCAGGTGGTCAACTGTTTGCGGAATAGAACTGTCCTCAATTTTACCTAACAGAGAAGAAAGGCATTTCTTTGCTGAAGGGACTGCCCCTCACAGAAACAGATTCAGTCTTATGTGGTATACACACTTCAACTCCCAATGCAGAGCAGGGCACCTCTGTGGGTCCAGCTTCTCTCTGGTCACGAGGCACCAGGTCATTCCCCTTGCCCACTGGCTCAATCCGACCTCTATATTTGAACATGTTGAGCTAAGTTCTCTCTCTTCTAATCATGTAAAAAACAGACCCACATCTAATTATTTAGGTCAAAGGAAGATATTTAAAATATTGATACATGAAAAGCTGAAATAAAATATTAATCAAAGGTGGTTTCTGATGATCAGATTCTATGACTATTTAATTATGGATGGTGGTTTCTTCAGAAGAGGACAAAAGTTCCCTGTCACAACCCAAACTTTTCTTTTGTAACAAATAAAATTCTCAAAACTATATTGACTTTTTAAAGACTGCTGGGTGTTTTTCATTTCACTAAGTGGTTTGCTTTTCTGGTGGTTTGTTTTTCTCCTAAATTTTATCCCCCAAAATTTTAATTGATTTTGTAATCACCATCCACATTTCTTATTGGCAGTCTTAAAAGGAGTTTTAGGAAAGATAGCTAAACCTAGTCAGATGAGACAAGTATACTTAATTTTCCCCCATGGCAATTATAAATATCAGGAGAGTTTTCATGGCTGTCTCATAGCTTCCTTATGATGCAGAATGGGTAAGACTTATTGAATATAAATGTATGACTCGTTACATATCCTAATAGCAACTGTATGGTAAGAACAATCCCCATGGCAATTATAAATATCAGGAGAGTTTTCATGGCTGTCTCATAGCTTCCTTATGATGCAGAATGGGTAAGACTTATTGAATATAAATGTATGACTTGTTACATATCCTAATAGCAACTGTATGGTAAGAACAATGTAAACATCTTCTCCTTGGGTTGGTAGAACCATCACCTTCCAGGATCTGAAGAGCTTCTGTGTCCTTCTAGAAAATAAGTCCTGGTCCCCTCCAAAAAGCACAAAAGAAAAAAAAAAGACCTCTAAATTGACTCCTCCCCCACCAAAAGTTTATAAAAATACTGAAATAATATTCTCACAACAAAATTAAAGTTTGAGTTTAGAGAAGGAGTATCAAGTACATGCAGAAAAGCTTTCACTTCACTCATAGATAAATGGCTCTAGAAAAAGATAGATGAGAAAACTACCAACTACATCACCCAATCTTTGTGACACCTAACTAGAGCCCAGGAAGGAGGAAATAAATAGTTCACGGGGGAAATCCTCTGTCCCATAGTCCAATCAGGGAGATCCCATGGTGTCACCAGTCAATAAAAGTCCAAGGTATCTTTTCAGATAACTTCCTGAGTTGGAGCGTTCTTCAGAGTTTCTCATCTCGCTCCTTCCAAATGCCAATATGATTGCCTCCAGTGTCCTCGGCCTGAAGTCACCCATCCTGCAATACAAATCAGAACCTGTTGTATGTCTGGGTTGCATTTAACAAAATAAGAATATTCCTAGAAAGCAGTTTATCAGTTACATTTGAGGGAACATCTCAGATGATCAGTACTTTGACTCTCAAGATTTAGAGGGAATTAAAAGGTCATATAGTCCCATAGCACATGAAATCTTAAATCTTACAGAGTCCAACAAGGATGCTTATGTTAATGTTCCCTAAAGGGTGCTCCACAAAACACTGGTCTGTTAAATGCTTCTTCTCGAGGCTTCCCTCTTAGAAATCCACAATGTAAATATGCATAAGGGCACTGAGAACACTTGTAAGGGAAAAAGATATATATCTATATAAGTATATATACAGAGAGATAGAGAGAGAGAGGCAAAAGATATAAACATATTAAACTTTGTTTAGTCCAGCAATCCCTAGCCCTTATAAATTTGTTGATTAGATCTAATCTAGCAGAAGATAATGGAAAACAAAGAAGCATTACAAAGAAAATATACATGTTCTTACTGCCAAGAGAATAATTATGATCTGCCATCTTGTCCCTGCGATCCAGGGGCTCAATGATCATTGGTGAAATGATATCCATGGTCACAAAAAAATATTCACACCCTTGTATTTTAAAATGAGGGTGAATCCTGCAACTCAGCCAAAGGAAATATGCACATCACAAACACAACTGTCTTTTCTGTCAGTGGGCCTTTTTACTCTTGGGGCTCATAAACATCATCTGATTCTAAATAATAAGTGTGTAGATCATTTCTCTGAATCCCATTCATTACCTTGCCGGGCAGAAAAAAATCCTAAGTATGAAACGCCTTTGTCTACATACTCAACTGTGGTGTAATTTTGTCACCTTTTTTTTTCCTTTTTCCTTTTTTCCCTAAACAAGGGTAAATGTCTTCATTAGTTACTGATTTGGATGAGAAGGAGCCTGTATGCCATATGCATTTTATTTATATATGAACGTACTGTCTTCTTCAACTAGCACACATGAAATTCAATACTAGTAGTCAGTGACCTGTCTCTATGACTTATACATGAGAAAATTGAAGGGGTAAGACAAACCCTGAATGTAAACGTTCAATTTTCAAAGAATAAAATTAAATTAAAAAAAATGCAGATCTTTGTCTCTATTTGCTTATAGAGGCTGAAGATCCAGAACTCTTACTCATGTAAGTAATTGTCCTACATCTAACAGGTTGTGAATTTCTCGTAAGCCAGGAGCAAGGTTGAGGTAACTTGAACAGTGCTAGGTGAACAGAAGTGAGCTCATGGCTACTTTCACCATTATTAAGCAAAAGCAGGTACTCCTCTGAATTCAGAGATGGTCCATGAGGTGAGCACCATCTAGAAAGTTCTAGGTAGGCATCCCATGACCCTACCCATTGAAGCTCTTGTTTTTCCTGAGATTTCAATCATAGCCACAGCACTCATGGAAGTAGCCTCCACAGGCTGGGGTGGTAATGGGGTGACTAGCACAATTTTCAGGCTTCATCCAAAAAATCTTGCATAACGATTTCTGGCTTTTTTTTAGATCCCCTTGAGAATCTGCTCAATGCTGTGGACCTTTCCCCAGAAATGAGCATATGTCCATATATAATTTCACATAAAATGTAATACATTTTTGTAAACTCCTTGAGGCCCTTCTTTAGACCCCAAGTGAAGACCCTTCCCCCAGGATATCTTCCTCTGTCCTGGTATCAGGAATTTTTTCTTATTCACCTTTATATTCCCACCTTGAACTATGCTAGGCCAGTTGAAGAAATGGAAGGATAGGACTGAAAGATTTGCCAAGATGATCAATGAAGAAATGTTAAAAATACAGTTGGTATTGCAAACCTATTGAGACAGAAAGTAAATTAGTTGGTTGCCTAGGGCCAGAATGAGATAGGGGAGACGAGCAGTGACTGCTAATGGATACACTTGGGAATGACATAAATGTTCTGTAATTAGACTGCAGTGATGGTTGTGCATCTCTGTGACTACTAAAAACCACTGAATTATACACTTCAAATGAGTATGTTTTATAGTACATAAATTAGGTCTCAACACAGCTGTTTTTAAAAGTTGGTGTTCTAAAGAAAGGAAAAGAAATGGCTCAGCAGGAATTACAAGAAACTGCATAAGACTGAAAATAATATGTGGCCTCCTTATTAATTGTCTTCAATGAGGAAGGAACTAGAGGAATTTTGGTTAAAGGTCACTGGAGATTTTCTCATCAGGGGGAACTATGGAGACAGTGTGTTTAGGTCTCCTAAAGAGTGGAATGTAGAGGACCACCCATAAGAATAAAGAACACTGGCTCGATCCAATAGGATCTCTGCCTAACCCAATAATTCTGTTTATGAGAATGATTCCGTAGAGACGCAATGGCTGCCCTCCATGGCACAGCTTGAAAGGTTAAGAATATGACACCAATTTCCCCAAATCTTTTTTCTGAATACTCTATAGACTGTTGACTAATAAATTTATCTAAGTCTATCTTGAATCAATTTATATTTTCAGCTTATTCTAACAAATTCCATATGCTTCCCAATCTGCTTCGGATGATGTGAGTATAATTTCTGCATGGAGCCAGAGCCTGGCTTATAGAACCTTGAGTCTGCCATGTCTCTGATTCTCACCACCCCCTTCTCCATAGTGCTGTCAAATGCTTTGTGTGTGTGTGTGTGTGTGTGTGTGTGTGTGTGTGAGGGCAAGAGTTTCCAACTCTTCTTCTCTTTCTGCAGGTTTTTTGTTTCCACTGTCCCCCTCCCCCAAGTTTGGGCCCTGATTCTAGCTTGGAAAACTAAGCTGATTGGTAAAGAGTACTGGTCTATTGGATACACACAGTAAGTTATGGGTCCCTAGGACATCATTTTAGGACACAGAAATGGCAGACTTCACTTAGCTTTAGAACCCATCTGGTTCCATTTTGTTTTAAGTTTATTTATTTATCTGGAGAGAGAGACAGAGAGAGCACAAGTGCGTGAGGGAAAGAGAGGAGGAGGGACAGAATCCCAAGCAGGCCCTGCACCATCAACACAGAGTCCGATGTGGGGCTCAAACCCACAAACCATGAGATCATAACCTGAACCGAGATCAAGAGTCAAATGCTTAACCAACTGCACCACCCAGGTGCTCCCCATCTGGTTTAATTTTATACATGATGAAACAGATGCAAAGAGAAGAAATAATATGCCCATGATCATGTACCTAGCCAACAGCAAGACAAAAAGTGATATGTGTTAATGCCCAACCATTCAGCCCCCAAAACTATAGGCTGCCTCCCAGGCTCGCTATGATGCTCATGTCGGCCCCTTTCAGCCTCCCTCTAGTGATTTCATTTGTGGTTTGACCCAGCACTGACCTCACCATCCTGTCTGGTCTCACCAGCATCTGCTTCATCCTGGTCAGGCTCAAACTCAGTGGCCCGATCAACAACATCAACACCCGCCTGCACCCTGGGCTTCTCATTTTCCCACTTGGCAAAACCTTTGTCCTTTGCTGCTTTGTCATGGAACTTGGATTTCATTTTGGGGAAGGTGTGGGACCCCGAGTCCCCCCAGCCAGCTTCTGACCATACGGGTTCGGTCTGGGTGGCCTGGCTGGTGGTGGCACGCTGCAGCCTCACAGAGATCTTGCGAGAAGAGCCTGTGACCAATGTGATGGCTCTGCTGTCCAGGTCTCGGTGTCCTGCAGTGACACCAGGGAACTCGAACACTTCATCCTGCACTGGAAGGGGGAAGACTGTCATGATTATGTGACATCTGATCGCTTCACAGCAAACAACAGGAGTCTGGCGGGCAAGGCCCTAGAGGGACGGACCAGAGGCAGACCCAAGCTGGCTGCAGGTGAGTTGCAGAGAAGTGAGACCTGAAAGCAGAGAGAAGCAAGCGGGAGTCAAGGCTGTCGCCATGCCTCTCACCTGAAGTTGGCCTTGGTGTTTATAATGATTCCGACCAGGTTCAGATCCAGGACCCGGTGGAGGTCTAGGTGTGGGAAGGCAAGCCAAAAGAAAGAAAGTAGAAAAGAAAAGTAAGAAAGTAGAGGACATTACCTGGGGGCAATGAGGGACTTCCAGGCAGCGACCCATGACTGCTGCCCAAGGAGGGTGCCCGGGCAAATCTCCTGCAGGCCAGAACCAGGAGGTCTTTGCACTGTTTGTGACAATTGGCTCCACAGTCTGAAAAATCCCAAAATATCACAGATGATTAGTGTGAATCATGTGTACCTGGTGCTGACTGGGCTTCCAGGGTGGCATCTGAGCCAGGGCCGTGTCCTCCCCATGCTCCTTCCCGTGTTGACTCAGAGTCCAGCTCAGGCCCACAGGATCTGTCCAGGGGCTAGAAAAGGGCCAGTGGGACTCACTAGCCTTCCTGGGGTTCCTCTCACATTTGCTCAACTTCTTCCACTACACGATTCATTGAGGCGCTGGGAAGCAAACAAGTAGGGGCGAGGCAGAGTTGCCTTTGCTTGAAACTAAATGCCAGTTCCACGGGACTGGGGCTCTCCCAGGCCAAGATGGATTTTCCACCAAGAGGCTCCCTGAGCCAGAATGAGGGAAAGAAACCCCAGCGTCTAGTGTCTCCCAGGACCAACAGCTGCCTCTGATCATTTACAGCGAGATGGCCCTTCATTCAGTATTAGCCTACACCTTTTTATTCTTCTTCATTCCTCCAGATCTTTTCCAGAACAACTGAGTTTCTTAAGTCTACTTATTTATTTTGAGAGAGACAGAGACAGAGAGAGACAGAGAGAGAGAACCCCAAGCAGACTATACACTGTCAGCACAGAGCCAAATGTTGGGCTCAACCATCACAGTGAGATCATGACCTGAGCCAAAATCAAGAGTCAGACACTTGACTGAGTCACCCAGGTGCCTCTTGAGAACAAATGATCTTATCTCCTCCTTCTTTTCTTTGCATAGAAACAGAAAACAAGGTGGGCTTATGCCTAATAATAAAAGCCAGACTTGACTGTGGCTTTGAAATGGCAGCAGACTCTGTGAAATCTCCCATTAGAATGCTTTAATTAAGAAGGTAGAATTAGGGCACCTGGATGGCTCAGTCAGTTAAGCGCCTGACTCTTGATTTCAGCTCAGGTCATGATCTCATGTTACCTAAGATCAAGCCCCGCATCAGGCCCTGTGCTGACAGCGTGGAGCCTGCTTGGGATTCTTCTCTCTCTGTCTCTCTCAAAACTAAACAAATAAACATTTTAAAAATATTTTTTAAAAGAGTAGAATATTAATTGCTACTTGGGGCAGAAAATTTGGGCTGCTTTGGAAGAGAGCAACATAATTATTTCCTATAGAGGGTCCTACATTTCCCTTAGAATCACTGAACAAATATGATTATTTTAAAGAGTATAGTTCTCTTGGGGAACCTGGGTGGCTTAGCCGGGTAAGCGACTTCAGCTCAGGTCATGATCTCACAGTTCATGGGTTCCAGTCCCGCATTGGGCTCTGTGCTGACAGCTCAGAGCCTGGAGCCTATTTCAGATGCTGTGTCTCCCTCTCTCTCTGCCCCTCCCCCGTTCATACTCTGTCTCTGTCTCAAAAATAAATAAACATTAAAAATTTTTTTAATAAATAAAGAGTATATTTCTCTCTCACTATCAAAGAGGAACTTTCTAATTCTTTCCAATACTCACTTCTCCCCCAAATGGTCTTATTTCAAATGATCCTTTAATGACATCATGGAAAGACCAAATTATAATGACAGGTTCAGTCTATTTCAATTAATCTTTTCACTCTATGTGCCTTTAAGAGACAATACCAGGGGTGCCTGGGTGGCTCAGTTGGGTAAGCGTCCAACTTCGGCTCAGGTCATGATCTCACTCTGGGAGTTGGAGCACCGCATCAGGCTCTGTGCCGACAGCTCAGAGCCTGGAGGCTGCTTTGGATTCTGTGTCTCCCTCCCTCTCTGCCCCTTCCCCGCTGGCACTCTGTGTGTCTCTCTCTCTCAAAAGTAAAATAAAAACATAAGAAAATTTTTTTAAAAAAAGAAGAGAAAATACCATGTGCACAAAGATGATCCAAGGGCTTAATTGATTTTAATCTTCATAAAATTGTGTGTATATGTGTGTGTGTGTGGGGGGGTGTCTTTAGGGGATAGGGTCAGAAACCAGAATAAAACTATGGCTGGGCAGTAAGATATTGCAGTTGCTTACTGCTTGTAAGTAGAAATCCAAGTTACACTAAGACAACTGATACCAAGAACTAAAGGGAAGGTTTTTGAGACTGGCTCCCATTGAGGTTCAGGGAAGTTCTCTGTTCACGCAAAGTAAGGGCCAAATCCTGAAAGATAGCTACAGGGGAAAAAAGGCATTCTAAGGGAATAGTGTTAATCTAAAGCCATTCTGTGACTAAGATGTTTCCTTTTGTAGTTATATCTTTCAAGAGCATTATCAGATTCTTAAAACCATCAGTACAAATAGTCTGCATAAATTATCCAGCAATTTCTGAAATTAAACACCAAGAATGTGTAATGATCATATGTACAAAGAGCAACATATTCCTAAGTGCCTATTAATATGCATGCATATTGCATTCATCAAGTATATATTTATTTGTTTATAAATTCCTATTGAATGGGGCACTTTATGAACAAATTCATTGAAAAGGGACAAAAATAATTTGTTTAAGGCTTCTCTTTTCTCATCAGCATCTGTGATTTAGTGAGAAAGGAACAGCTTAGATGTGAGAGTAGAAAGAAAGGCATCTATATTACGGGAATGAGTGTGGGCTCTATTCCCATGAAGGATGCAGTTCCTTTATACGGTATTTTAGTTACACTCAGCACACTTCAGAAGTCCCACCTTAACTGTGTGCTTCACAAGACTGTGTGATTCACAAGACATCTTGGAGATGGGGCGACAGGTGTGTGGGTTGATAGGGGTGGTTTGCTGGCTCTTGCAACAAACTATAAAATTCCAGTCTGGGATCTCCAAAACTCCATGGATCCCCCCCCCCCACCGCCCCACCAAAAACATTAACTCTTCAACTGCCAGTGGCCAAAGACCCAAGTTCTCCATGACACCAAGAGTTTCTGTGGTTTCATCAGTCAAATTTGATTCCTGCCCCAAATATCACATTAAAAAATGTTAGGAACATTATATTTATTTACCTTTGCATTTGTATCCTTGCTTGATTATGCCCCAGAGCTGTAACAAAAGACAAAAGAATGTCAGAGAATCTGAATTAAAATCGGCGGGGTGGGGGGGGGGGGGGGGGGTGGGAAAGAAGACCAGAAGAAGGAAGTCCTGGGAGGCATGATGTTCGGTGGCGCACAAACAGGATGTAGCAGATCCTGACACCCTTCCTGTCAGATAGAAGAACCAGCTCCTAGCTCACTCCAGCTGGGGGCTGGGGCGATAACAGTTTTGCTTCCCTTTTCTTTCTGAAAGCCAAATGGGAGCTGGGATGGGAAACTGATGTTGGTACAATTACTGGACTTTGGTATAATGCGCTCTCAGCAAAATTCCACGGGGAGGCTGTCACTGTGTCTGGAAGCCCCCAGCTCCCCCTGCCTTCTTTTTCATCGCAGTAGCTCCTCTTGGCATGCCCCCTGGGAAATAAGCAACCTACACAGTGCGTATCCCACTAAAGCATTTGCACTGTGCAAGGTTCTTTTCCAAGTAGCATTGGTAACTTAAAAGAATACAGAAAAGGAAAAGATCTATTTGTTCATGTATTCATTCTCGGCCTGCTCAGTGTTTGGTCTGTGCCAAGGCTGTGGGAGATGCAGAATAATGTTCAGATTCTGCCAGTCAAGTAGGAAGGAGGATGTAGGAAGTGACAAGTGTCTGAGGAGAGATGTGAGGGCCTCCAGTGTAAGGAGGGGGTGGTCACCCAGGTCGTTCAGGGGATCATTCTGGTGGTGGTGTGTCCACCCTCCTGATACACCACATTCTTTCCCGTGCCTCCCACGGCATCAGACGTGCGGCCGAGGGACACAGGAGCATCGGTATTGTTTTGCTCAATTCAGCAGGTTTCGCTCAAGCTGGAAAATCTCCACTTTTAACCTTGTAGTGGTTAGGTTAGGTGACTGATACCTATTTAATAAAATGATTTTGAAAGAAACAGGGCCAGTGGCTTACTGGGGCTGATGAGGGCATCACTTACAGGTATTATAGGGGAACAATGCCCTGAGTGTTCACCTATGAGAAGAATAGATAGCTGCCAATGTGCAGTGACTCAGGGCATCAGGAAGACTGATTCTCACCCCCTTTCTGAGAAGGAAATTCCACCAGTGGAGAGCGATTCCTTTGAGTCTTAAAAGTTATTGGGTCCTTCAGAATATATTATTAAGATTCAAATGTGCCCTGGGATAGGAAGGATTATTAAGACAACTAACTGGAAGCAAGGCCTCAGGTGCCTGGGATGATTGGAAGAGGAATCCCTACAGAGCAGTCCATACAGAAAACCAGAAAACGGAAGTGGTGTCAGGACTATGACATCATGTCAGAGCTACAGGGATCTTAAAGATAATCTAGTTTGCGGCTCTTCTATAAAAGGTGACTGGGATGATCCAGAAAATTTAAATAATTTGCAAGGTCCCAGACATGGAGACTTTGCAGTGATAAGAAATTTTTCCTCCCCAAGACCTTGGTGATGTTAATAATAATAACCCTAACAGCTACCATTTATGGAACTTTTGCTGTGCAAAAGACACAGTTTTAAGCTTTTTATATGTATTAACATTATACATATATAGACTGGGCTAGCGAGAGGGGAAGTCACTTGGCAAGGTCTTGTCACTAATAAGTAGAGAAAGAAGACTGTGTCACATGAGGGAAAGACAGGAAGCCACTGCTCCTGGGAGTTTTGTGTGTGAGCAAAAGCCACTGATCTAGGACAAGAAAGGATAAGATTTAAGAAGAAGCATTCTAATATCCAGATATGGCACATTATTAGCATAGCTGCAGGAACTGCTGGAAAAAATAAAGTGAAGCATGAGTCCTATCAGGAGGGCAAATCAGGGCATCACTTGCTAATGCTTCTTTAATAACTAGCAGACAGCACAAGGCAGGAAGAGGCTCTGGGTCAGGTGCCAGACAAGGACAGGAGACAGTGACCTCATGTAGATGGGCATAGAGCAATATTTCCCACAGTCCTTTGATTTCGGACCTTAGGTTGCCGTAAGATTTGGAGAGACTATGGAACCAGTGGAACATGATGGCTGAATGAAGCTAACAAAACTGAGCTCTGGCATCTGGACCAAAGAGTAATAGGCATGCTGGCTGCAGGGCCATCTTGTCCTAGAGGATCACATTTTCATCTTCTACAACTTGGGTATCAACTAGACTTTCAGAGCCCATGAGTCTTTGTTCAATACCAAGGCCAAAGCTGCCTTTAGATGACAAAGAATTATCAAATGTGGGGAAAAGAAGTGAACCAGCTTCCTGGTTCCAGATTCAGAGTCAAAACACCCGTGTTTGAATCCTGGCTCTGGTAACTACTGGCTGTGTGATCCTGGGAAAGTGGACTTATCCTCTCTGGACCTCTCTGTCTTGATAGGCAAATGGGGAGAATAAAATGTCCTTGTCGTGAACTAGTTACGAGGATCAATTATACTAACGTCTATGGAAGTACTTCATTACTGTCAAGTGCCAAATAAACGTTACTTATTATTACAACCATCTTCCTTCCAAAAAGATTTTTTTTTTTACTTTTTGAGTTATGAATTATTGAGCCATGCCATGATGGATGTCTGGTGACTGCTACCACATGAAACAAGAACTTGGAGGAACTGGTGAAGATAAATACTCCCCTTAATTGCACCTGCTACGAGTATTAGTGACGAATGCCAAGGCTCATTGGGCAGAACCTTTCCCTGGCAGGGATTAACAGACAAACTGCTCTCTTGAGTTAACAAGCCTCTCCATCCTCCCCTGTTGCCAGCCCTACAATCCTAGAAAGAACATAGTGAAACCTGCAGATATTGCTTTTGTTTTAAACTTAATTTTTTAATTTCAGGGAGCCATCATACTTTACTTCTGATCTAAAGCACACAATGGATTCTGTTGGTGTATTATTTTCCGACACTCTCAGGATGCTGTACAAATAACTACACACAAGAGAAATAATGGAAAACAGACTTACAAATCCTGCACAGTGTTCACAGAAGGTTGGCTTGAGATAGGTCATCTCCTGAAAATTATGGACAAATCCTGGTCCCATTTTACAGTGTAATTGGGACTTAGCTCGCAGGAAGTAAGCCATCATTTCATCTTTACTAATTAGGCCATCCCTGTAAAGAGAATCAAAAAAGGGAACGATCTTTGAAGACCACGTTGCTAAGTGGCTGACACACTTTAATCACCCAACCTCCCAAACCTTTGTGGCCAAAAGCAGGTGGGCAGTGTTTACTTTTCTGTTCTATTTGAAAGGAGGGGACCTCGAAAGACAGCATTCAGTGCCAGAGGCTTTCAGAGTAAGAAGATGTGTGTGTGTGTGCGTGTGTGTGTGTGTGTGTGTGTGTGTCCTGTGTGTCATAGCACAGAAAGTCTCCTTCGTTACCAAAGAGTAGCTTCAGAAGGACATCTCTTTTCTAGCCCTAACCTAACAATAGGGTGTGCAAGAATCAGGCTGCTGGAGAAATGCAGAAAACTGTAATGACTGGGCCCACCAGTCTCAAATTCATTCAGCCTGCTGTCATCCAGGCCACTGCCAGTGGTGGTAATCTTTCATTCAGGTCTTATTGGCTTACAGACCATTTACCAGAGGGATTCTTCCAGATCTTCACAGCCAGTGGCACCCACCCACACATAATCAGACTTCTTGTTTACCAAGATCAAATCCACCTGATAAGAGGTGATCTTCATGCTGCCTTCTCACCACACCAGCACACGCTGGAGACCACACCCTTCTGTGCCAATTCAGAATTCCTTTGTATCTCATCTGTCCTCTCTTGGGTCCTCCTGGTCTGAGGAAGTCATGCTCCCATCCCCCACTCTCCAGCCTTCCAAGACACAGCTCCTTCTGGGTTCTGCTCAGTCTCTTCACCCACTCCTTCCTCTATGTACAAACACACTCGTGACTTCCTCTCTTGGAAAATGACTTTCCTCAACCTCGCTTCCAACTCCAGCACCTATCTTTCCCTTTCCCTTTCTTCCTCCCAAGCTTTCCAAAAGAATGTTCATTAGAGGTTTTTCTTTTTTTTTTTTCTCATTTCCTTTGATTACTCCTCACTCCATATAACCAGGCTTCTGACCCTACCTCTCTGTTGAAACTGTCACAAGGACATCCTCAGTGGCCTTTTCTCACTCCTTGATGTTGCTGACCTCCTGGCTGCACATGACTTGGGGACAGGGTTTTTCCTTTTTTGACACTCTCTCTTCCATGTGACCCTGTGATTCTAAGTAACCAGTTTCTCTCCTTCCTCCCATGCTTCTCCTGCGGGATCTACTTCTTTCTTTCAGCTGCATGTAGGGAGAAGAGCCCCTGAAGCTACATTCCTCAGGGCCCAAGCTCATCTTCCTTTAAACTTTGAATTTGCTCCCACACCCAGGACTCCAGCCCACGAGGCTGGGCTGAAGACCTAGCAATCTATGTCTCCAAAACTGTTCTCCTGAATCTTGGTACCACATCTAGAGCTTGCTAGAATCTCTTCCTGGATGGTCTACTGGCCTTGCAAAATCAACATATCTAAAGAAGAAATCATATACAGTATGAATATTTCAAACCTGCATTTTTAGGGAAAAATTTTTTTTATATCTTTGTATTTATATACAAAGATATATTATATCTTTGTATTGTATTTATATCTTTGCTGGCACAGTGTAAGGTCCATCTAAAGAATCAGCTGAAAAAACAAAAAGAAATGAAGAGTAGGAAGTGATTTTAAATTCATGCCCTACTGAATTTAGGTTACACATCACTGACAGAAACATACTAAGGGAGGTGGGCAGTTAGCAGGTAACTTAAATTTCATTTTGTAAAAGAAGTTTATTTCTAATAATTTAACTTATTTTAAAGGATTCCTTTTTCCAGAAATACAATGAAGATGAATTAAAGTTTTAAGATGTTTATGATACAGTACCAAGGAAAGCCTTAGTGTACTGAATTACCTACAGATTTAATTAAAAAAAAAAAAAAACAAACTTCACACACCAACAAAATTATTATAGAATTTTAAAGTGATATAATTTGGACATTCCACCAGTATAAAATCTAGCATCTCATTATAGATGATTTTTAAACTAAGAACTAATGTCACATAATTAAAAATGAAGCAATTGGGGAGCCTGGGTGGCTCAGTCAGTTGGGCAGCTGACTTCGGCTCAGGTCATGATCTCACAGCTCATGAGTTCGAGCCCCGCATCTGGCTCTGTGCTGACAACTCAGAACCTGGTGCCTGCTTCAGATTCTGTCTCCCTTTCTCTCTGCTCCTCCCCTGCTTGCTCTCTCTCTCTCTGTCAAAAATAAATAAACATTAAAAATTTTTTTTTTAAATGAAGCAATCAAATTACTAATGTCAGTGTTTCTCTGCAATATATATTTCATATCATTATTTTCCAGTGAGCTGGATATTAGCTTCCAAAGTCATCTACTTTTCCAGGAATCATTTGAAGCTCAATAGAAATATATTTTTACTTCATTAACCAAAATAACTTTTGAGCTAGTGGAGAGAAAAACAAAGCAAGGACCCTTCTTGGCTATCTGCAGACATCACCTGCTCTTCTGAAAGCTGTAAGTAATTTAAAATAATTTTCCTTCCTTAGTTTTAATATTGCCCTCAGGTCCACTGATGCTGAGGACTCTACCAGCCTAGATGTAACTATATTTCTCCTCCATTTTTTCTTCATGGAGGTTTTGGGGTTGATGAAATAGAGCTAATTAGAAGTAATATGGAGAGTTGGGCTCATTTGCAAATGGGCACTTACACTCAGTACTGATGATGTAGCCTGCCCTATAATCTCATCCAGCCAGTCAGGTTTGTGAACACCAAGAAAAAAATCAGTGAAACATTACACTTGTCTCATCAACACACTAGGATTGAAGCTGTCAAGATGCAAATTAAAGGTATCTCTGGGGTACCTGTGTGGCTCAATCAGTTAGCTTCTGGCTGTTCATGTCAGTTCAGGTCATGATCTCATGGTTTGTGAGTTCAAGCTCCACATCAGGCTCTGTGCTGACAGTGCAGAGCTTGCTTGGGATTCTCTCTCTCTCTCCCCTTCCCCTGCTCATGCTCTCTCTCTCTCTCTCTTTCAAAAAAATAAATAAACTTAAAAATAAAAATAAAAATAAAAATAAAGGTATCCCTGTTCTCCTCTGACACTAATTTTCTGTTTCAGGATAGCTGCATTAAAACATAACAAAATTAAAACTTACTGATCTTTGTCCAGGACACAGAAGGAATCCAAAAAGGGAAAATTGGCAGCTATACTTTCAAAGTCCTCTTGGGAGATGTACCCATCATGGTCATGGTCATAGTTTCTAAACACAGACTGCAAAGGAAATACAAATATTTACTGAATAACTGGGTATGAGTCAGGCTCTGAACTTGTTATTGGGAAAGCAGTGATAACTAGTATATTATTCTATCAAGGAGCTTGGAATCCAGTGGGAAATAATGAAATCAAGAAGCCTTTATGGTATAACAAGATAAGTGCAATGCTGAGGATAAAAATAGGCTGCTGTGGGGGAATTTTAAGGGAGATTTTAAAAGGTTTCCTGGAGGGGCACCTGGGTGGCTCAGTCGCTTAAGCGTCCAACTTTGGCTTGGGTCAAAATCTCACGGTTCCTGAGTTTGAGCCCCACATTGGGTTCACTGCTGTCAGCCTTTCAGTGAAGAGTCCACTTTGGATCCTCTGTCCCCCTCTCTCTGCCCCTCCCCTAGCTGCACTCTCCCAAAAATAAATAAATATTAAAAAAAAAAAAACATTTCCTGGAGAAAGTGAGGTCTAAACTGAGACCTCAGTTTTGGTAAAAGTTAAGTTTGGTGAACTCACAAATGCCAAAACCATAACAATAGACAATGAAGCTTTAAAATGTTAAATTATCTAAAAAAAATTCAAGTATACTTTTTTTTTTTGAGAGAGAAAGGGAGGGAGGGAGGGAGAGAGAGAAAGAGAGAGAGAGAGAGAGAGAGAGAGAGAGAGAGAGAGAGAATGAGCAGGGGAGGGGGAGAGGGAGATGGAGAGAACATTAAGCAGGCTCCAGGAAGAGGGGTTCTATCTCACCATCATGAGATCATGACTTGAGCCAAAATCAAGAGCCAGACACTTAACTGACTGAGCCACCCAGGTGCTCCTAAAAAATTCAAATATACTTTTAACACAATTACAATCAGAATTCCAGTGGCAATTTGTTTTATGTGAACAAATTGATTCTAAAGTTCAAATTAAAGTAAACATGTTGAGAATAGCCTAATATTGTTTAAGATAAGAAGAAATGAGAGAGAACGTGCCCCATCAGAAATCAAATATTCCACAAAGCTACATGAATCAAACAACATGGTACTACAACTTACTATAGAGAGCAGAGTCCAGAAATAGATCTATGTATATATAGGCATTTAGAGTATCAAAAAGTACCTTCTCAAATCCACAGAGAAATTAAAATTATCCAATAAGTGCTGTTGAGTTAAGTGGCTAATAATCTTACAAAATCAATTGCCCAAAACTAAATTCTAGATGCATTAAATATTTTAATGTCAAAAATAAAGCTATAGGGATGCCTGGGTGGTTAAGCATCCGACTTCAACCCAGGTCATGGTCTCATAGTTCATGAGTTTGAGCCCTGCTTTGGGCTCTGTGCTGACAGCTCAGAGCCTGGAGCCTGCTTCTGATTCTGTGTCTCCCTCTCTCTCTGCCCCTCCCCCACTCATGCTCTGTCTCCCTCTCAAAAATAAACATTAAAACAATTTTAATAATAAGAAAGCTGTAAAAGTATGAAAGATAAATAGATAAAAATAATTTTTATGTTTTGTAATCTCTGAGTGGGAAAGGCCTTCCTTAACATTACATCAAAGTCAGAAGCTGTAAACAATTAAAAAAATTTTTATTTTACAGAGAGAGAGAGAGAGAGAGCGAGTCTGAGCATGGGAGAGGGGCAAAAGGAGAGAGAGAGAGAGAGAGAGAGAGAGCGAGCCTGAGCAGGGGAGAGGGGCAAAGGGAGAGAGAGAGAATGAGAGAGAGAGAGAGAGAGAGAGAGAGAGAGAGAGAGAATCTCAAGCAAGCTCCATACTCAGCACAGAGCCCAATGCAGACTTGATCAAATAATCCTGGGATCATGACCTGAGCCAAAACTGAGTCAGATGCTTAACTAACTGAGTCACACAGGAGCCCCTACAAAAATATTTTATTACGTAAAATGCAAAATAATTGAATCAAAAAACTCAGCTGACAAATGTAAAGATAAATGTCAGAGAAGATTATTTGTAATATACCTGAGAGCAGAGACAGAAAAGGAAAACAGGAGGAGACCTGTTGCAGCTCAGGAGAGCTCAGGAGAAAAGGAGACCACCAAAGTAAAATTACACGTGGCCAATACATTCATGGGAAATGCTCGATTCTGCTAGTAATTACAGAAACACAAACAAAACATTTTTAAACCTCTCAGATTGGAAAACATTAAAATAATGGGTAATTTCCTAGGGAATGAGAAAATAGGCACTCTCATATTAGTTGATGAAGTAAATAGCCACAATCTTTCTGGAAGATAGTCAGTGCTTACTCTCTGACCCAGCAATTCCACTGATGGGAATCTGTTCTAGGAAAATAATTGAACAATGCTGCTCAAAGACATACGTGGGTGTATGTGTTTATGGGGGAATAAAGTCATACAAGATAGTTTACAAATTATCAGTGGTTCCCCTTCGAGAGCAGAATTCCCAAGGCCTAAAAGTAAAACTTGTATTCTCCGTATTTTATGAAAAGCTTGCACATTTACAATGATTCTGACTTTCTTTATAATTGAAAAATAAAAGGATTTTTCCATTGCCCTCTGCTAAATTGGGTTTTCCAAAAGGTTTGTTAAGTTCTCCCTAGAAGCAGATGTATGCAAACAGATTATAATGAATCTTTCTCCCTTTTCCCAATGCTTTCTCTCTATTCTATTTGATCCATATTGCCCTATGTTGCAAGCTGCTTCAGGGTACTTTGGGAGAGGAACAAGGTATAAATGAACAGATTACTTAAAAACATGACTGCTTAGAACCCATTGTAAGTTTATTTATAGAAAACTGAATTGTGCAAAATCACAAAATATACAGTCTTTTTGCAAGTCCCAATACCAATACTTACCTACAATCAAAGTTGCTTAAAATTAACTACTTATACCTACTTTTATAATCTAATATCCATATTTATATCCATATTAAGGATGCAATTCTTTTTGTAGAATAAAATTTAATGTGGAAATGCATAATAAAATCCAATCTTTCATTTGATTGAACCAACAGTAGGCAATTTATCCAAATTGGACCAATCTTCCACCATAAAATTGGAACTGGAGAGAAAATAAGAGAGAAGGTAAAAGGGAAGAGAGAGAGAGAGAGAGAGGAAGGGGGAGAGGGAGATACAGACTCCCCTTGTGTAGCAAAGAAAGTCTGTCTGCAGATAATGGAATGAGCATTCAGAGAAAAGCAGAGAAGAGAGTGGAAAAGAAAATAGTTGTGTCTTTTCATTTCCCGGTTCTAGACCTTCCTGAGCTGCAACCCTTGGAGCTGGATTCCTTCCCCACCTTCCCTGGCTCCAAGCTGGGTCTGTTACACAACATCAACACAAGGCCTCCACTGAATCTTATGGCCTTCTCAGACCTTTTCCTCACCCTTTCTGAACTTTCCTTGCTGCCTCACATGCTGCGTAGTAGTTTTCTTCCAATGCATCATGGTTTCCTTGATGATCCAAGATGTAGAAAATTCTTTCTTTTTCTTTAGGTGTGTGTGTGTGTGTGTGTGTGTGTGTGTGTGTGTGTTTAAAGTAGGCTTCACACCCAGCATGAAGCTCAATGCAGGCCCTAATCTCATGACCCTGAGATCAAGATCCAAGCTGAGATCAAGAGTTGGATGTTTAATCGACTAAGCCACCCAAGCACCCCCTCTTTTTCTTTAAACATCCACCCCCCAGAAAAAAAAGTTTATTTTATCCCAAAGATATGATTCTATTGTATCATACCAATCCATTAAAGCAGAGTGTTTAATCAGATGTCATAGTTTTTATTGCCAAATCTGTTTCCATTTTCCCCACAATGGTGCTTCTACTCTTCTTTCTACATGAAAACTCTGATAGACACTTTCCCATAATTAAGTAATGTTTCTGACGTAAATGGCTCTGTGCAGGTGTGTCACAGACCTCAATATAAACAGCAAGAGAAACTATGCATCCTACAGGATCTTTTCTTACCTTCAGGTAATCAATTTATTGGGCATTTTATTGGGACCCATATAGGTTTTTAATGAGTAGATTCTAATCCCCAAACAGTCCCTCAAATTGCAGGGGCAATGATGGAGGCATCAAATGCTGGTGAAAGAAAGTTGGAAGTAGCTGAGGGTATTTGGGTAAATGAGAACAGAATGACAGGAAGGGGAAAAAGGCCATTCTGGGGGAATCTCCCCCATAAGCCAATGCCATGTAGAGCTCAGTGTCTGCTAAATTGATCCTACCTGCAAGAGGGCTGTTTTCATTGACTTCAGTTGATTCTTGGGCAACTGTAGAATATTCTGGGAAGAGAAAAGGGCCTTCTAGTGCTCTCTACTCTCTCTCAATCACTTACCTCAACTAATTTCCTTATGTGCTTGTTGATGACTGTGGGGTCTGGCTTTGGCATCACTCCTGATGCCCACTCCAGGGGCACCACAGGCTTGGTGGGTGTTGTCGGGGAGGTAGGCTGCTGACAGGGGGGAAAAACACACTTTTCAACTTTATCTTAGACCTTAAGTAATTAGGGGACACTGAGAAAGACATACACATTTTTATGTTAATAATACAGTAAAAACTTACATATGTATCACTTAAATGTTCTGAAAACAAACATGTTTTGTCAATAGAATCTAATCTATAACTAAATACATATTTGCAGAGTGTATTTTGTTTAGCAGTAGTCTAGATTCCATTTTTTTAAGTGGGAAAAAGATACTGTTCTCTCATCCCACTCCAAAATTCTATCCAAGTTCCCCAAATATTACTAAAACATCCTTAAAACCTATATAATAATCCATACAGCTTTTTGTATAATGCAAAATATATAAAACACCTGTTATCTGGTTCTTTAATACCTGGTGTTGATAATAAACTAGTAGATGTTTGCAGTAAATGGGCCCATGTGAATGGCCAAGTTTATGTTCTCATGCTGGCATCTCTTTCAATATGCTTAATCGCTTCTCACTATTTGGCTAATTAGATCTTTCTAGCCTCTTTTGTGAACTTGCTTCCTCCATATGTTTTCCCACTTTCCTGCAAGACATTTTCACTAAATAATGTGGCCAAGATGGTAGCAATAATGCATAACGTGTTTACACAACACAGAGGCAAAACACAATCCTATCGGGAGACAAGCCAAGAGTGCAATGTACTTTATTCCTCTCCCCAGGACCTTCATTAAATGTAAATATTTTTGCTGGTGCATACATGCAAATCTGTTTTAACAGGTGTTTATTTGATACTAAATTGGGGACAAACATGTTTGCAAGAGTGACTGTACTAGATTTAAACCCTTTGCAATGTTTTGAGGTGGGTGTTGCTGGTATCCTTTGGGCTACCAACAGGACCAGAAAGTACTTGCCATCTGGATATGATCACCAACACATAGGCTCACTCACACATCATGACTCTTTCTATCAAGCTTTTCATTTTGTTCATCTGATGAAGGATAAAGCCACGGTTCCCAAACTGTATAACGAGGTGTCCATCCAGAACACTGCAGTGGACTCTCAGGGATACCAAAAGATATTTCAAACTCCCAAGGGAAATACAGCAGTACTCAGTATTTGTTAGACACCATGTAAACTACCAGCTTGAAATAGTTTACAGTTCACCCATTAGATCATGCTGTATTTCTTTCAATGGTATCAAATATTTCCAAAGCAAAAAAAACAATGTGGAACAAGAAAAAAGGTAGCCATATTCAATCTGATGACAAAATTTAAGATATTGTTTCATGCCCAACAGGCACACACATCCATTAGTAAGTAATTGTGGTTTTTAAAGAATTAAAATATTTTTTAATTTTTTTTAATGTTTATTTATTCTTGAGACAGTGAGGAAGAGACAGAGTGCAAGAAGGGGAGGGGCAGAGAGAGACACATACACACAGAATCTGAAGCGGGCACCAGGCTCTGAGCTGTCAGCACAGAGCCCAATGCGGGGCTCCAACTCACAAACTATGAGATTATGACCTGAGCCAAAGTCAGCCACTTAACTGACTGAGCCACCCAGGTGCCCCTAAAATATTATTTTGATTTCAACATATATGTATTGTTTTTTAAAGTGGGTTCTAAGTCATTAGAACATTAATATATATCAAGCTGTTTGGACCTAACTATTCTATACGTGGAATTGTGAGGTATTTCTTTTGACCTAGAGGTAGAGTGAAAAAACTGAGACACCAAATAAAACACAAAGAACCAGTGAGACACGAGCGTGCCCTGTGAAGAGAAAAAGGTTCATGGTGGGACTTTGGTGAGGTCCACCAGCACCAATGGTAAGCACACTGAAGTTACAGGCTCTTGGTACCATCATCCTGACAGGAGCTTGTTCTCCAGTGGCAGCATGTGTCAAACCTAATTGCAAAACAGGGTAACAAGCCACTTAAGATAAGAGACAGTAAGGGATTGGGAAATGTGTTTTCATAGATTCATAGGATTTTAGCACTTGGAAGGGACTTTCAAAGATTCTGCTTTACAAAAGATAAAAAGATTTTTCTGTATTTGATGGAAACATCTTCTGAAATTGGCCAAAATCTATCCTGAAAACAAATGTAAAAGGCACAACTCAGGCAAGTGTGCCTTGTTCTTACCATGTTCCCATATAAGATGTGGCAGGAAAAGGACAGGCAACCTCACGCAGTAGAAAAGCCTAGGCATTGGGGCACTTGGGTGTCTCAGTCAGTTAGGCGTCCAACTCTTGATTTTGGCTCAGGTCATGATCTTACGGTTCATGAGATTGAACTCCACGTTGGGCTCTGCACTGACAGTGTGGACCCTGCTTGGGATTCTCTGTCTCACTCTCTCTCTCTGCCCCTCCCCCACTTGTGCACACGCGCACACACTCTCTCTCTCTCTCTTTCTCTCTTTCAAAATAAATAGATACACATTTAAAAGAAAAAAGCACAGGTGTTGAAGACAGACAGGCCTGAAGCCACATCCCAGTTCTCCCACCTACTGGCTATTAGTGCTCCGTGTGAGACACCTATGCTCACCAGACTCAGTTTCCTTAACAGAGTTAATGAGATAACATGGATATGATGCCCCACCAGGTGCCCAACAACCAACTGGTAGCAATTAAAGTGCTCTGCTCCAGGTAAAGGAAGGTGTGGGCAGGTGGAAATGCCATGGGCACACACATAGCTTGCCACACCATGCTCAGCCTCTTCACAACAAAGCAAAGGAATGAGGAGCTCACAAGTTGCTTTTTGCCAGTAACTTTACCTTTCTCTCTAGCTCTTACTCATGCTAACTTTTCAGAGGCTAGCCTTCATGCCTCCATTTACCTCTGCTGTATTTTCCCACATGGGTCTGTTCTTCAGTGTCCCCAGGAGATGGGCCTCTAGTAGGGGAGCTGAAAATGCTGATGGAGCCACCACACTCACAATTTTAACAGACGTTACCAGGTCAACTAACTCAGACTCAAGTGCACACCCTCCCTGTACCAGAGAACAGCCCTGCCTCTTTGGGGCTGATGCTGCAGAGTCAGAATACAGGGACAGATTGAAGGTCCAAGTCACTGGCAACATCCCACAGAGTTCAACTGGTAAGGAGGTAAGTCATGAGATCTTTATCAGAAACCTGATCTGAGGATACGAGTCCAAGAGGCAAGTACAGACATGTTTTCCTTGAACATGCAAACCTCATCCTCGCCGCAAATTTCAAATTTACCCAGGTATTCTTTTATGAGTGCAAAACAGATCTAAGATACAGTCCGCTCACTAAAACTAATAATCAGTGTACATTCAGTAATGCAATTTCCTCAATCTTATCATATAATGTTTCTTTGCTAAGAGTCAGCCATTAATTGAGACACTATCCAATGTGATACTGAAATTATGAGTTGAGTCGATCATTAGCAGAGAAATTTGTGAATTATGATCAGGGTATTTAAAATTGATTAAACTTCATTTTATGCTGAATGGGATTTTATGTTGAAGAATCTAAAACGCTGTTTCACATTAAGATGCATTGTCTTTTGTTGAGGGGGAGGACCTATAGGTAGGCAGTCTCTCAGAGGAGACACAACACATAGATGATAACAAGAAAACAGAGTGATTGGAAATAATGGTTTTCTTTGTTAGCCTCTGATGAAGAAATCATACTCAAACTGTCAGAGCTAAGCTGTTCCACTGGCAAAATGGAATACAGGTTTTTTAAATTCTTCAGTCTTCAGATCACAAAGCATCACTGTAACAGCCAATTACTGTAAATGACAATCAATGGTGTTTGGCACTGATCTTTAGAAAAAATCCACCTACCGATTTAGAATTTCTAGGCTCCAGCACCAGTGACAATTTGTAAATATCATCTTCTGTGTGATAGAGGTCCAGAGAGAGCTACAACAAATTAGAAAGGATAAATGATGATGTTGGATCACATTTACTTATTTATTTACATTGCTGAAATATTTTCAAACCAAATGTTGAAGCTCAGTGTCTAATAATTTGAGAGAATGCAGAACATTAAAAAGATAGCATGCAGAGGCAGAACATGAAATTTTAAAACCAAACACTTTAGCATGGTCATCAGCATCCTATGTGCTATATCAGATGTGTTTATATCAACAAAAGGCAACATAGTTGAGCTATGAAGTAAGATGCCCCCACTCTCAATGCTACAGGAATTGCTCAGAGAGGCAGCATATAAAGCATGAAGGAAGGTTCTGGAGTCAGTTGGGCCTGAGTTCAAGTCCTAAGCCTGCCACTGGTTAGCCTGGCACCTTGAGCCAGTTATATCTTCTCTGACACTCATTTGCCACATCTGTAAAATGGAAATTATCATAAAAATCCCTACTGAATTGAATTTTGATCAAGATAAAATGGAATACTTCATGTGAAGTACTACACACACAACCTGGTACACAGTAAAATGCCAAGAAATGTTATTTGGTGTTGTTGATGTTACTATTATTATGACAGCTGTTACTACTAATATTATTATTATGTGGGGGGGGGGGAATGGAGGTCACTGAAAACAGAAATGATCAGGACAGAGTCACAGAGGACCTTGTGAACTAGGACCTAACTGGGACTATTCGGACAGAGAAAGAAGGAGAGAAAGATCAGGACAGGCAGGGACAACAACTTAGACCAAGATTGGAGTGCATGAATGAAATCAGTAAAAACTAAAATGCATGGTCCCATTCATCTAAAATAGAAGGCATGAGACTTAAAATCAGCCTGGATGAGTCTCACCCACACCCTTTAATGTTAAGATGCCAGATGAATCATGCCATTTCATCAGCAGTGAACATAACCAGGTGCCCTGTCCTTTCTTCGACCATTGGGGATGAAAAATTCTATTTAACATATTTGGCCTAAAAATAAAAACTTAATGTGTATGGGTATAGAGTGAGGGAGAAGCACAAGAAGGATGAAGTGGGAGAAAACTCAGAGGCAAAAGATGTCTTTCAAGGATTTATCTTGCTTTCATTATTTTTTTTTTGAGAGAGAGAGAGAGAGAGAGAGAGAGAGAGAGAGAGAGAGAGAGGCAGGTGAGGGAGAGAAAGGATCTTAAGCAGACTCCAAGCCCAGCACCAAGCCTGACGCGGAGCTCCATTTCATAACCATGAGATCATGACCTGAGCTGAACTCAAGAGTTGGACACTTCACCAACTGAGCTACCCAGACGCCCCTACAACATTTAAATTAAGGATTGCACACATCAGGTCATATACTGCTTTATCTAGACTTTGTCACCTAAAGATTTTTTCTAAACATAATGAAATTGACTTGACTATAAAACTGCCCCATCATCATTTCAGATCTTGAAAATCCTACCCACAAAGAACAGACACCATATCCATCTTCCATTAAACAGTCATTCCTACCTCCAGGGAGGAGAGGAACCATCCCCTAGTGCCTTTACAAACAAATGCCTTTACAAGGCAGCTCATTATATAAAAGAATGAAGTGAAATGCATGAAAAAGATCTTTTGGTAGAAACACCGGTATAATAATGTCTTATTTGCCAAAACCGTCTTCGCAGATGTAATTACCTTGGGACCTTTCCTCTGAGCTCAACAATAATAAAAATGTGTGATAAGTAGAATGTGACACTGGATCTCTGGGTTAGGGAGGTGACAGGGAGAGGTGGGGTCCCTGATGAATGGGAGACAGCCACTGCTCAGGTACAGCCAATTTTTGTCAGCTTGACCATTGACATATCTTCTCATTTGTCAAGAGAAGCCAGAAATCTGGAGTTTTACATGAAATATCTCAATTTTTAAATCCTGGCAACCAACATAAAATTTTTATGATTCTGTGTAGGCCAAATAAAACACATCTTGCCAATGGCAGTTGCCTGCTATTTTATAAATTCCACGATGGAAAACTCTACCGGCTTCTAAGCCTCACAGAAGCAGGCAGTGCATCCATTGCCATCTTTTCTGCCTCTATAATCCCAGCCACAGTTTGCTGCCTTGCATTGTGAACGTTCCATAGGGAGAAAATCAAGTCACTGTTTCCTTCTGGATTCCTTGTTATCAGGAGTTGATCTGGACTTCGATGAGCATGACCCTGTCCTACTGATTCGGCCTTTAATAATGAATGGCAGTGGCACCTGCTGGGAAAGGGATGACAACAGTGCCAGAACATCTGACCAGAAATCCAAATAAACCACACACTGAGTAGGGGAGATGCTCTCTCGAAAGACACAGAACATCTGTGGTATTTTCATATATCAGATGGACAGATACCAGATCCTATGATGGAAATGTCTTCTCCAAATGTTTGCCCTTAATTTATTAGTGGTGATTTGATCCTGAGCAAGTTATTAGCCTTTGTGGGACTCAGTCTTTTGGTCTTTAAAATGGGAGGCATAAATAATAGCTCCTTCCCAGGACTTCTGTGAAGATTAAATGAGCTAACATGCATTCAGTGGGGTTTGTGTAGTGGGCCATAGAGATGGGCATTGCATGGTTGGCTTCCAGTCAAATGCCACTGTGCTCATCAGTGAATGTATTACACCTGCCATCTTCTGCTTTCCCAGCCATGATCCTACCTACATGCATTCTCTCATCTCCTCTGGATTTTACAGCCCTGTGCAGAGCAACATGTTTTACTTCTTCCACAATTTTTTTTAAAATAATTAGAGGCAACTTGTCAATGGAATCTCAAGAATGCTTGCTTGTGTCTAACATATTTTGAGCTTGGAGAATGGTCTGAATCACTGTTTCATGTTGCTGCATTTACACCCAAGCCTATCAGCAAAGATGGTTGTGGATTTAGTCTGCACATTAAGACCTATGTCGCCCTGACTAGAGAACTGTAAAATAAAACACACTTGGTCATCAAACTATCTTATTGACCATTTTTGCAATTCTTCGTCTTCTTCTTCTTCTTCTTTTTTTTGAAACTGTAAAAATACAGGGGGCTTTCCAGTTATTTGCATATACTCAGAATGGTAAAAGTAACTGATAGATCTAAAAATACTATGAAAAGAATCAGATGATTTCGTATACCATAAAGTAAGAAGCATCAGCTTTTAAAGCTTCTGGTTCCAGGATTAGGATCACAGTGGAAAATGCCTTCTCTAGATTGTCCCTGAAAAGAGGAACAATCCAAAATCCATGTGTTTAGTGCTGGGGTCTCCCTTCCTTCATGTGCCCAGGGCTGTTCAGGGGCTAAATTTACAATGATAAAAATGGCACACAGAGTCTCTGACTCATAGATTTTGTTCTGTAATTAATTCCTTCTTTAGCCACCCATGAAGAGGGAAGGAGAGATTACTTAATTTTTACAGATGCAAAATAAAGTATATATAAAATAGATGTAAAATAAATCAGAGTAAATGCCCATCACTGAGAGACAGAGAGAGAGAGAGAGAGAGAGAGAGAGAGAGAGAGAGAGAGATACCCCCACCCCAAGCTGGAATTCAGAAGTTCTCCCTTTGCAAGCCTTTTGTCCTTTAGAAATCTGTTTCTTCCTTTGTAAAATACAAAGGGACAGGGGTGATGTTACACTCTCTGCCCTTCCCAAGGTCCCTGACAGGGTGTCTGTGTATATGAAATATATGTGAAAATGCTATGAAAAATGCAATCAGTTATTTCTGTAAAGTCCCAAGGTTGCTATGCAGCCTACCACATGGAGCGGACATTCCGTAATTGTTGATTTATTTAAGAGCTCTCATTTTCCATCTTTCAGGGCTCTCAATCATGTATTGGCTTTCTCACCTGGAACCATGTTTAGAGGCAAATAATCACTTCAGGTAAAAACCTGACCTAGAATCTTGGGGAAAAATGAATGGAGAAATGCTGCACGTATGGATGCCCTCACAGCTTCTGTCAGTCAAATGGTTCTAATCCTAACACATACCTGCTTCATGAGATGGCCACTGGGCTCTAGTGAACACCTGATGGGAATCTCCTTTATCTGCATTGAAGAGATTAATCTGCTTGTGGCCAGGAAGAATGAATGTATATTCCTGGGCAATGACCCTTCTTGGTTGTAGGGAAGGAGGAGGGGTCTTGGCTTTAAATAGAAACTGCCTTGATCGATGTCCATATGTGGGACTGTGCTATCTGAGGAGCCACTGGGCTGGAACCACAGTATCAGATTGACACCAGGCTCCTTATTCTCAAGGGGCCACCAGTCCTTATATCTAGAATCACAGAAGTTTAGAGCTGGAAGAGATCTCACAAATGAGCACAAAATCCCTTATGAAAAGACCAAGGGCAGGTCTAGCTAACAAGGAGACAAAACTAAGTAACTGCACACACAGAGCTAAAAGCTTGATCTCCTGCCCAGGATTCTTGCCACTGTACTACACTAGATAACATTGTTGTCCTAAATACAGTGCTTGGTGGCTTCTATATTTTAATACCCGAGGGGGGGTGGGGCGGGGATTGATTGTGTTGTCATCCTTTTTCTTTTTTCTTTCCTTCCCAGGCAGAAAAAAATATATATTTCTTAGCCTTTATTTCTAGGGTTCAAATTTTCCATTTGCACCCAAAAATTTCATTCAAAATCTTTTGATACTTCTCTAAATATCTGTCATTATGTTGCTTCATTCATAACTCAAAATTAATTCCCCTACTCCATCATCATCTTTTGTTGGGATAAGAAAATGCCCAAGCATAGGCACCTGCTCTATGACACTCTCCTCCACGTAGTGAAGGTAGCCTGGACACAGACAGGTGGAACTTCAGCTGGTCTGCAGACATCACCTGTGCCTGTGGCTTTGCTATCTGATTGGGGCTGCAACTCTGGTCACTTATTCGTGGAAACAGATTTACATGGCAAATGATTCATAAGCGCAGGTGCCTGGATTATTGAGAGGGTTTTCCCCCCCCAGTAGAGAACGTCTGTGTGTTTACTGTTTGTCATACAAACTCAGTCCCAAGAGATTTGTTTTTGTGTGTGTCAGCCACTTCTGCTTTATGCTAAGGTACAGCTGGTATTACTCCATGCACTTCAGGGGTTCTATGCCTTGGTAAACAATCATGTGTTCTAGGAACAGTGTGTGAGAAGGTCTAGGAACCACTCCTATGCCAGTGCAGTGGTCCCAGAGGATTTAGGCCCTCAGAGCTTCAGAAGGAAATTGTTTTCATTTTCCATGGCCACGAATGGAAAAGAGTCAATTCAGTATTGCAGTCAAGTGTCTGAAGCTTCCGTATTATAAACCCAAACAGGGAAGTTGCTTCTCCATTTGTTAAACAAGGGTGAAAGAATTTGGTTATGCCTCTTCCCCCTGACAAGGCAGCCATCAATGGGGTAGGTTCTCTCCCATACACCTGTTGTGTCTAAAAGCGCCGGGACCTAGAGATCAGCCACGAATGACAAAAAATATGAATGCTAGTCGAATTTCATCTGTCTGACCCACAACATTCCTAAATACAGCATTCAGTTCATCTGTTGAGCTCCTACATATGCCAGGTATCATGAGAGGCAGTGGGGATATGGGATATATACGGCAGGTAAACAGGAAAAAAAAAAATCTAATACAAAATGATACCTCCCTATGGTTAAGAAAGTATAAAGGTCAAGAGCCACACATGAAGCAGACACTTACTGCTCTGGAGAGGAACAGAGAATGCTCCAGAAAGACAGAAGGTTTTGAATTTGAGCTAGTCACAGGGGTGGATAGAGAAGGGATTTTCCAAGAAAGTGCAAAGGCCAGGAAGCAGAAGGCAGCAGTTCGAGGTGGAAAGCCCAGTGTTCCTCAATGGCAAGTGTGATGTGGCATCAAGTGATGACAACTCAGGATACATAGACAACAAGTCTAGAAGGGCCTCAAAGGCCAGGCTGGCAAGGGGAGGGTGGCAGTGGGGACAGGGAGATCATGGAGGAGGACCAGGTATTATCCCAGGCTTCAGCTATGCTGTGCGGGAGGGCAAAGGGAAATGGATGAGGTGAGGCCACGTAGAAGGTGGTGATGAGCTAGACTGGTGTGACAAAGGAGAGTGAGGGGCTGAGGGCGGAGGGCCTCTCCAAGAGCTCTAGGAGCAGAGCTATAGGGGTGGTACCTAGGCTCCTCAGGACAAAGGAAAATTTCTCTGCCCCGTGATTATAGTCTCAGCTCATGCCGGATATGGGGCTGGGCTCCCCTCCCCTCACCCACCCTTTCAGATCCTGCCCCATCTACCAGCCCTGCATGCAACCTGGTGAATGACCTTCAAGGACTTTCCCGCATCCCCTGGGAAGTGAGAAGAGCTCTCAGCACAAACTCCTGTCCCCTCAACTCACCGTGAGCAGGTTGATCAAATCCATGTTGGGTTCTAAGTGGTGGGAGGCATTCTGCAGAGACACCAGTTCGCTGAGGGTAACGGAGAGCTGGTGCATTTTTACAATGTTAACTTTGTTGTCCTCCATCCAGTCTGGGAAAATGACATGGACTGCTATCAAGTCTTTCAAGTGGACGCCAAGGATGGGAATCTTGAAGCCCTCGCAGTCGGCAAAGGCCTTGCGGTAATTGCAGTAATTGCCGTTGGAGGAGACCAGCTCTGTCATTTCGTTCCAGTTCTGGAACAGATGGAAAAGTAGGATTTTCAAACAGTCTTCCCTCCTACCCACCCCCAGGCCCTGCCGTGTGTGGCTAGGAAATTCCTCAGCCACTGAGAGAAGTATCAATTGCACGAACACTGATGCAGGGAAATTATTAACCTAGAAAAAGAAAATTAGAAAAATGTCCTGGGCCTGGCTATATGAGCTAGACAGTGTGTTCTATTCTACTGCAAAACAGAAACTGCCCGCACCTCTGCCTACCTACTAGGGCTGATAGGGTGTTAAAAAGCATCAATCATCTAGAAGTATTTGGCAATTCATGGAAATACTACAGTCCACAAACATAAGCATGTATTGTATTAAAATACAGTATGTAGTATAGTACAGTTGTTGTTCTAAGAAAGTTGCATTCAAGATATTACTTAAAGGTTAACCTGGAATGGGATGGGGTAGGAAAAGCCACACCGAGGTATGAGATAGCTGTGGTTTGGGACTCTGCCACTAACTAGACAGGTGACCTTTGGCAAGTAACTTCATTTTGAGGGGCCTCAGTTTCCTTTTTTGTAAGAAAGAAGAATTCAAATAATTTTTGAAGATCCACTGGTGGTTCCAAGCCTCTAAGAGCCTCCACTGAATTCTTACTCATCACAATGTGTAAAATGTGTTTTGCTCTTTACTTGAAATTCAGTACGAAGCTCAAGGAAAATAAGACACTTACATAATGAACCCCAGTATGCTTAGAACGAGTGATATGCTTTAGGTCAGAGAGCAATGCTTCTTGGCTTACAACCTCCTGTTTACCGCTGGTTGCCTAAGAGCAACCAGACCTTCCTCAATTTTAATCAGTCTACAACTTTCTGAAAGCAGCCCTGTGACTCAGATGGAGCTGTTTCCATTCCTAGGCCCAAGTTTGGGTCTGATTTACCGTCATTATAATTCCATCCTTCTTGTTTGTGATTGGTTCAAGAACACAGAGGTAAGCCAATTGGTACATTATATTCTTCTAGCAATTGTTATTGGTCCAGGGGTGAAAATGTGACCTGAGATGGTCCAATCTGCCTAAAAACAACGTCTTTCATTCCATGGGGGCAGGGCTGAAGGCGGAAGCTTTCCCTGTCTCCAACTTGCAGACAGCCCAATCAGGAGAAAGGCCGGTCTAAGGAAACAAACAACTGATACTGAAAGGTAGGCAGAACTACTGAGCCAGAGCTCTAATCAGATTATGCCTGGAGTTGGCCCTGCTTTTTGTACTTCCAGGTATGTGAGATGACCCATTGCCTTACTGTCTAAGCAATTTCAAGATTTTTTAAAACTTATAGCTGAAGGTGTCCTTACTGATACAGCACACTACATGCTTACAAAGAAATCTTTTCCTAAAGATGAAATGTTCTTTTTCACTGACAAAAGAAAAATATTATTATTGTGGTCTGGAAACAAATATGGCAGAAAAAGTTCAGTTTAAAAAGACATAGATCATTGTTTTTTTTAAAATATATATATATATATATATATATATATTTTTTTTTTTTTTCCTGAGAACTCAGCTATAAATCTGAGGGATTTTTAGACAAGGTCAACATCTCTCTCTTCCTTTGTATCTGTCCACTGTGTTTAAAACAGTGCTATGAATAGAGCAGGTGTTCATTGACTTGATTTGAGGAGGGTAGGGTAGGAATGATTTGTCTTATTTGCCTTGTACGCCCTGTGTGTGTCACAGTGCATATCACATAGTTAGCACCAAGTGCATATTTGTGGAGTACTCACAACTGCCATATGTTAATGGTATTCTTGTTGGTACACTTGGTATTCTTAAAGGCCTTCTTATTGGGACACTTGCCACCACTTCCAACCTGTTTTTGCCAGTGGTGTGCCTATTACCTTCCTTTTAATTCCCCATGTGTAACCAACCATTGTCTAGGAAGAGAACTTTCCCCTTCTGATAGGAGCATCCTATCCCTAAACAATTTACAAATGACTTTTGTACTCAGGATTGGAATTTAATCCACCATACCTTCGTAACTTCTGAAGAAAGATGAGAATGGGTCTCCTTGAGGCGTGAGATAGAACTATGACTAAGGCCTCCCACCACTGCCATCAGAGTGTTAAAATTTTTGAGCTGAAGGAGCTTCTGCAATAAAAAAAAATTACCATCAATACTTTGTAAGAATTTTTCAACTATTCTAGCCTCTCTGAAGTACAGGTGAATGCACTATTTTAATAACAAGGATCTAGGACAAATAATATCAATTTAACATGAAGCACAAATGCAATCCACCAGGAAAATATATCCATCATTTTACAGAAAACGTTACAACGAATGCTTCCAAGTACTGCCAATTAAAGGCAGTCTTCGTGCATGAGAGAAGTATGATGTTCACCACCAGATATTATGAATACTTTAATTGTCCTTTATGGTGTGAACCCCAAATTTCTTTGATGACTTTTCTCTAGAGGGAACAAACATCTAGAATCCTTTAAGAACCCCAGGCTAATGCCCAGACATACATACCTTGGCGACATTGATAAACTTTGTAATGACTTCTGCCCTTTGCTGGGGGGTTGGTTTGCTAAGAACCATCAACTGGACCCACTTAGAGATTCCATTAAATAAAGCAATAGATCTCTCCAAGGTTGGGTTATTCTCCAGGCAGCCATGGATGACATAGCTTTGGTAATCAGTGAACTAGTAAAGGAAGATTCAGAGACTCTGAATTATAATGGAGTCTTTGTAAAATCAGAAATTAGAACGTTGTGTGGAAGATGTGAGACGCTGTTTCATAACAACATAATGATTTCTTTCATTTAACATTTATGATGGTATCTTACACATTTGAATATACACGTACCCTTAACATATTATTTTGCTGTGTTTCACTCCGCCATACACAGATACATGCTTACACATCACAGTGTTGGACAGGGCGGGGAGGGACAAGAGTCTAAGTCACATTCCAGTGAATCTCAAATTTGCTGGATCATAAGATCCACCTGAGGCATTTGCATTATAACATACTGGTTTCTGGGGACACTTCAGACCTAAAGGATCAATATCTCCAAAGAAAGAACCCAAGAATCTTCATTTTTCACCCACTACTTGTGATTCCAACAGCCAGGCAAGTCTGAGATACAATGGCATACATTAAAGAAAAGGAAATGAATACAAATATAATGATTTCAAGTCAGAATAATTTTGTACAGTTTTTTAAGAAAAAAGAAGAAGAAAACAATAATTGAAGTAAGGCAGCTCCTTAGCAAAACAGACACCTTTTGGGGGAGTCAGCATGGATGCCACCAAATACATGTGAGCCTTCTATCATGTAAACAATGCAGGGGGTTCCCTCTCATGGCCTGCCAGGAAGGGATCATTAAGGTCCTCTCCAAATAGGATTATTTTGTGAAAAGAATCAGTCTTTCAGAAATCCATACTTCTAACCTCATGTTCTTCTTTGCAAGTAATAATGTAATTAATTTCCTGGAACCTTGGAAAAGAAAGAGGAGTGATTGCCCCAGAGCTTGGTGAGACAAAGCCTGATCGTGAGCCATTGTGGAAATAGTCTCATAATAAGTAAATAGAGAGTAGGTGGCTAGGAAGAGACCACAGTCAAGAGGAAGAGAAAGGAGGTGGAGAAGGAACACTATTAAGATGGAGTAGGAAAGAAAAGTTTAATTCCGGCTCTCTATATCTGGAAATAAACAACCTGATGTGAGAGTCTCATCAAAGCCTACAATTCTTATTCTCAACCTATGCCCGTAATTAGGCATTTATACAAATCCCAACCTAAATAAATATGTCTTCTCTCAAATGGAGGGCCTAGCAAAACATGTTCACTTGGGAGAAGTCAATGGAGCTAAATAAACCTTGAATGGTTAAATCTCCACTGAGTATTTAGAAAATCATGCTTTAATCGTATGAAAGGAGACATTGAAAATAGCGACAGATATATAGCTCCTAAGCCATAAAATAAAGGCAGGATAATATTTATCTTTGGTTAAAAGGGATTGTTCCTGTGAATTAAGGGCACTTTTCCAGTGGAGCACAATGACAGAGGCTGCCAATATGAAAACGCAGCTTTTGGGAAAGTTGGCATGGTGGTTGTTATCCTTGGAAGAATAAATGTCAGTTTCTTACTGAGATCCTTCTAAAAGATTTATGCTCCAGAAAAGTGAGGTGCTCAGCCAATTCAATGGGCTCCAGATGGTCAAACAGCAGACAGGCTTTTCCCTTCTTGGATACTTTTTTCCTCTGTGTGACTCTTCTCATCCAGTCATAGGAAGGACTATAAAAGAAACAGTGAGTCTGGTCAATGTGCTGAAAGGCCATTTCACTCAATGGAAGTTATTAACCTACTGACTCTGTAACTCTTGGCCTGCTTCCAGGAGCTTGCGCAAAATACACGCCCTGTCCTTCATATTTGAAGAGAAAACCACTGACCCACTGCCAACAGAACATAAACTTTGAGTTGTTTTTCCAGACAGGGTGGGTTTGCACCGATCCATCCAGAATTTCTTACTTGCTCTTTCTTGTGACCAGTAAGGTTTGGATCACAGGGGAGAGGTCAGGGTTAGGTGTATAAATTTGGCAGATTATCAATATATATGATGGTGATTGAAGGCACATGAAAACCACCTGAAGTTGGGTTCTTACACTTCAGCAACATATGGATTATCTGAAAAATTCGTTATAAAGACAGAGGACTGACCTCACTGCCAGAGATTCTGATTTACTAGGAATGAACCTGAATAATATGTATTTTTAACAACATCCCTAATGATTCCTGGATCATGCACTGTTGATCAAGACTCTTAAAGAACTATTCTAGGAAAATGGACCAGAGTATGAAAGCCCAGGACACAAAAACATATATTTGCAAGATGGATAACCATACTTAGGGCCATTGCATAGTTTTCTCTGTACAAAGTTAACTAGTAGATATAAAATGCGAATCTAATTAGCACTGAGTTCCTAGTAAATGAGCTAACCAGTTCATGGCAAAACAATGGTCAACATTTGTAAAGCCTCAGGCTGATCTCAGAAGCACATAGCACAGGGCTTCTCAAACTTGAATGTGCACATGAATCAGCTAGTGCTCTCTTATTAAAATGCAGTTTCCAATTCAGCAGGTTTAGGGTGGGGCCTGAGATTCTGAATTTCTACTGAGCTCCCATGTGATGCCAGTGCTACTGATCTACAGGCCACACTATGAGTGGCAAGGACTTAGGAGACAGGAACTAGACTTAGTAACTAAGTACTCAGCATCTATTACATGCCAAATGCTATCTTACTATGCATTTAATGGATGCTCATAGTAGCCCCATGACCAAGGTACTATCCCCATTTTATACATAAAGAAATTGAGGCTTGGAAAGATGAACTATGTCCAGTGGGGCTGTGCTCATTTTGCACCAAGACTTTCTTCACAAGAGCACACCTTGATTCTGAAATAGTATGGACTGAGGTCAAGCGGGACCATCACTATTCCATCCCCTCATCATGACTCATCATGTTTGAAAGAAGCTTGTGCCACTCTTACATGCTGGATATGTCGATGAGGCTGATGTGTTTTTCATACCCTAGTTGGCTAGCTACTTCTCGGAACTCTTCAGTCATACGGATCAAACCAAGGTCCAAATTAAACTCTGCAGGAAACTTGAGAATCCAGTACCTGAAAGGCATCAAATATTTTTGATGATGAGAAGATTTCAAGCTAGACCTTTATGGAAATTATTGTATCATTTTACAGATTACATTTCACCATAAACCCAGGACCATACCCCAAATGAGCAATCTCCTATTCCCCTCCGCATGATACCAGCTCTCACTTTTCCCTCCTTCAATCAAGGACCCAAGTCTACCACTCCCTCTCTGAGTCTCTCTTTCTGACCCTAAGTCCTGAGTGTCTCTACTCTCATCTAAGTGCAGGAAACTCTTCTCCCAGTTCATGGCGACTACATGGGAAAGTATATGGTGGGGAAATAGAAAAGAAATGAATTTACTCTTTCCAACAGCTAGTTTCATTCTCTAATCACATTTGCTATGGCTTGACCTCTAAAAGAAAGATAAATTCAACTCCCAGGAACAGAGGAGAGCCAATTTAATCAAAATCAGTAAAAGAGGGATCAGAGTCCATTCTATTGCCAAACTAGGTCTGCCGCTTGGGAAAAAAGAAATTATCAACAATTCCAGAACCATAAAGGAGAAGACAAATTACATGTATAAGTATATTTACCTCATGAAGTAGCAGATCTTTAACCGAAATTCATCACAGTTTTCTCCACTGGCATCTCGATACGTACACTAGTTAAAGAAAAAATCCTTGTACCTTGTTTCCTTTGCCCACACCTGCAGCTGTTTGACCAATTTAGATGAATTCCTAATAAGAAGTCCATACCAGGGACATGTGAGTTATATGGATGTTCAAATGGGGAGACAACAAGCTCTGATGATATCAGCACTGAATAATTGTAACCTATGCACTATTACACCCCCATATTGAGTCCTAGAGACTCTCAGACTACACTGAGGACCGGGATATTGCTCGCTTTCAAGAACCTCTGCTCAGGGTAAATGTCCCCTTACCCTCTCCAATATTCCCTTCTATCCTGAGGCTGTAGAAAGGATGGAGAGGAAAAGTAGAAAGTGGAGGAAGCTTGCAATGAGCCAATGGAAGCCCACATGGCCCTAATACTTGACAGACCCTCTGCCTATCAGGCTCCTACCCCGTAAGGTTTCCCAGTCATGTGGAGGCCCCTGGGGCTGGAAGCAGGCTGATAATAAACATTAGATCTCCAGGAATAAAACCTCCTTATACATGTGAGGCTATTTTGTCATTTTGTGTCATTTGGCTTTCAATCACCTTTTGGGACTGCACGGTGTATAAAAGTGGTAGATTGCTAAAAGCTCTTACTAGAATGGGGTTTCTGGGTCTTTTTGTTTGTTTCTTTGTTTGCTTTTGTATCAGAAGGAAATCTGAAATTAATATCAACCAACCGACTGCAATAAACCTGTTAGAATGTTCTTTGTGTCTTGTCAACAAGGGAAAATGTGAAAACTTAGGTGGCATGTGTGCCTGATTTGTGCCTTATTTTGGTTGGCATTTCCATATGTCTAAACCATATCCTCTGTGTCCATCATTTTGCCATCCTAAAAGGAATAAATTAGGTCTTAAATAAGTGTTGACTATTCTTTCATTATACTAACAGCAGAAATGTTTAAGACAAATTAGAAACATTCAGCCTAAGTTTCCATTTCATTGTATATCTAGTGATTATTTTCAAGTACAGCCAAAACACCCAGATGGATAGTCAACTCTTTGGTCCATCACGCAGATGCCTTGTGTAGACATCTATATATATATATCCACAAAAGAGCTGGATAACTGACTGAAGACTGTTTATTCATCTTAATTTACCAGCTTTTGTTAGACACTCTACTAAATACAGAACTTGATTTATGATTGTAAAAATTATGCAGTAGTTGAAAGGATATATGCAGAGAAGTTTTTCTGCCAATTCAGTGGAAGATAAATACCATCGGTGCATCAGTAGAACTATTCTTGGCAAATAACTATTGTTCAGCTCTCCATTGTCATCTGTTAAAAAAATAAAATAAAGTGGGAGTGAGGAGACAACAGTATTACTCTTTTTCTAATATCAGTAGAGAAACATTAGTGTCAAAACGTCTCATAGACCCAATTATTGTTTGGGTCTTCCTTGCAAGTTGAGTGAATAGGTAGGTCTCACCCTCCCTCTGGTGTTAGATTGCCAGATTTAGCAAATAGAAATACAGAACACTTAGTTAATCTCAATTAAGGTAAACCAAAACTAGATTTTTTAGCATAAGTATATCCAATGCATTATTTAGGATGTACTTACACTAAAAATGTACCTTATATGAAATTCAAATTTAACTAATCATCCCATATTTTATCTGGCCACCCGACTCTGGTCTAACACTTCCTATAATAATAAATTTAAAAAAACAATTAAAAAACAACCCCTTTGTGATTCCATTTGTGCAAAGAATATCCTGAAATGCTGAAGTGGATACATAAACAACATAAAAAGCATGTAGCTTAGTAGAAGGTACAAGTCATATAAACAAATATAGAATGCAGCAGATTGTGCTACCCATGCTTGTCTGAGACAAAAGACTGAGGAATAACCATAGCCCCATATACCAAGTACCATAAGAAAGTCCCAAAGGGCTATGGGAGGAAGCAATCCACACTGCTGACAGCGGGGATTAGGAATGGTAATATGAACACCTGAAATGGCAACTGAGATGGTCCCTGAAGCAAATTTTAGTGAAGGAGTGTAATAAAGGTGTAGGCATAGAAAGATGCAAGGATGTCCCAGAAACATTAAGTGGACCATGTGGCTGGCATATTAGCTGTGGGAAGTAAAGTGAAGAAGATGCAGAGAGGGCAGTGATCCTGGGGGAGACAGACTGGGGTCAATCACAAAGGACTCAAATCTAGAGGTGGAGATTGAATTCTGTTTCACAGCAACACTTGCACATGAAAAGGGGGATGTCAGAGCATCAAGATACGTAAAAGGGAGAAAACCCTCATACCAAACATCTCAATGCAAGTGCTCAGCAGTTCATCTAGTGTTGCTGCTTTTCCAAGTCCACTTGACCCCATGGTTATTAAGCCGTTGTCAAAAAACTAGATACATTTTCAGCAATAGGTAGACCATCTCCATAATCATGCAACTTGGTAACGTTTGTGCTAGTACTGGTGTCTGTCCTTAGTTATACTCCAAGACTCTAAAGAAACAAGAAAAGAAAGTTATTAGACTAGAGTTCAGACCTCATTATAGCATTACTTTCCTACCAAAAAAGATAATGACTTCCATTGACTGCATCTTTTTTTTTTTTTTTCAACGTTTATTTTTTTATTTTTGGGACAGAGAGAGACAGAGCATGAACGGGGGAGGGGCAGAGAGAGAGGGAGACACAGAATCGGAAACAGGCTCCAGGCTCCGAGCCATCAGCCCAGAGCCCGACGCGGGGCTCGAACTCACGGACTGTGAGATCCTGACCTGGCTGAAGTCGGACGCTTAACCGACTGCGCCACCCAGGTGCCCCTTGACTGCATCTTTCGACCAGAAAAGTATCAAAGTGACAGAGATAATATGTCAACCACCATGATGGCAAAATGCCTGCTGACCTGTTCCTTCACCTGCAGGTGCCCCAGGACCACAGAAATGTTCTGTTAAATACCAGCCCATTTTGCAGCCGACATTGTCTTGATACAATATCTTAACTTTCTTCATATTCTTTTTTTTAAGTTTTTATTTATTTTGAGAGAGAGACCATGCGCATGATCAGGGGAGGGGCAGAGAGAGAGGGGGGAAGAGAGAATCCCAAGGAGGTTCTGCGCCATCAGCATACAGCCTGATGCAGGGCTTGAACTCATAAACTGTGAAATGATGACCTGAGCCAAAACCAAGAGTCAGACACTTAACTGACTGAGCCACACAGGTGCCCCAACTTTCTTCATATTCTTAAGAGATAAGAGAGACATTCAAGAATATTATAAATGTTACTTGGTTTAATATTATTATAAGTATATAGAAGGAGGTAAATTTTTTTAAATGTTTATTTTATTTTGAGAGAGAGAGAGAGAAAGAGAGAGAGTATGCACATGAGTAGGGGAGGGGCACAGAAAGAGGGAGTGACAGATCAAAAGCAAGATCTGAGCTGTCAGCAAAGCCTGATGTGGGGCTCGCTCTCATGAACTGTGAGATCAGGACCTGAGCCAAAAATCAAGAGACAGAGGCTTAAGTGACTGAGCTACCCAGGTACCCCAAAGGAGGTAAATTTTAAAGTGCAAATATATTTGTGAGAATTATCCTCAATGATCATATAAACATTCAACAATTGATTTAAAAAGTCTTATTTGCATGATTTCTCTAATAGTGACCTTAGTACTAGTGGGAATAGTAATAAAAGTATTAACAATAATCTGTTGAACATCCACATTATAGATCAATCGCCATACCACTTTCTAGATATTATCCAACTTGACCTTCATAATAATACTGTTATGACCAACAAAATATTTCATAACAATGCTTCATAAAAATAGTAATTATTATTCCCAATTTACAGATGAGGTCATGGGATTTGCAGAGATTCAGCAACTGGTCTAAAACTACACAATTATTAAGGCCTAGAATCAGGACTCCATTGTAAAATGAAGCTTTTAATTTCCTTTTTCCCCTTTCATTGCTCTCCCAAGTATGGATATCATACATTGTCATGATTTTGCCCCCTAATCCAGTATGAGGAATATCACTCCTCCACACCATATCAGAAAGTTGACATAGCCAAATGATCTGTCACATAGGTAGAAAAAATGTGGGGATGACAGCTTTCTCATTTTACATCACTGTCATAGGGGAAATGGGATTGGAAACCACCTCTGAGAGTTCCTTATACTGAAAGCATTGCTGTTGGAGGCACCATCATTTTATTTCAGAGTCCTTGATGCGAGCTCCATATAGTGCTTAGAGAAGGTGAGAGCTCATCATGATGTAAGACAGTTATCCACTTTGGGCAGTTTAATAGGTTAATGTGCCCACTGGGAATTAATCTCTTAAACTGTTTGAAGTCAGTGTCTTTTCTACTTTCGAAATTTATTTATTTAACAGGCAATCATCAAGAACCTGACAGATGCCAGGCACTGGGCTAAGCATTGAGGCTGCCGAGATGAACAAATCATTGTCCCATCCCTGCCTTTAGTAGGCTCAAAGTCAACTTCAGAAAGCAGACACATGAATGAATAGGGGAAAAAAACTAACTTCCATGTGTATGGTTGTGTTAGTTCAACGGGACCACCAAAGAGTGACATATGAGTGGGTCTGTGCAGTAGGCATATAACTCCAAAGGAAATTTTTTACCGTGTATTATTTCTGTGTAAAACCATATTCTTGTGCTGACGGTGCCACATTTAGAGACTAAAAAGTAGGATTATTTCATATGTGCAGTAAAAATAACAGAAACACGGGATCAATGCTATCCCACTTCTGCTGCTCAAACGATTTGTGAAAGGGAAATATTAAAGATGTCTGGAAGCAATTCTTTTATGTCTCTTAACCCACTTACCTTATTGGTGAGGCCTTTCCTGACCACCCTATTTAAAACAACAAGACCTCTCTCCTCACACCCACCTCCCACTTGGCATGCCCTACCTCACCTCCCGGCTTTATTTTTCTTCATAACACTCGTCCCCATTTGAAGTACTATATATTTTACTTGTTTATTTGTTTTTAAATCTTTCTGGCACTATAAACATAAGCTCTATGAACGCAGGATTTTTGTGTTTGTTCTCTGGCATACTCCCCAACTCCTAAGATGTTGTCTCTCATAGAGAAGATGCTAAAAAAAAGCATTTGATAAATTAATGAATGAGTGGATGAATGGATGAAGAAATGATAAAATAAAAATTGTAAAAAGTTTATCTTTGAATATGTACATATTTATATGAATATGTACTATAATATTTTTAGTTTGTTTTAGTACTTTAAATCAGCTTTTAGTAAACAGCCTGGGATAGAGGTTCCTTCCAGCTTTCTAGATTTAATAGGATCTGTCTATATTCATAATAAGAACTTGGTACCTCTTCCAGGACATTTTGGGGGAAACACTTCTCTTACTTCCTTAATGTAAATTCTGTCAATCCCATTAAAAGTCAAGACTGGACAATTGACAAGTTTGATTACCCTTCATGTATATATAGACACTTTTTATCTTGTGAACTCTTGTTACTGAATGGTAAATATATTGCTTAGAACCAAATGGCCTACATTAACTAAACTAGTTTCTCAGGTCAAATCTATAATTATCCAGTTGGTCTACTTTTTTTTAAATTGTTTAAGTGTTTATTTATTTTTGAGAGAGAGAGAGTGAGCAGTGGAGGAACAGAGAGAGAGAGAGAGAGAGGGAGACACAGAATAAGAAACAGGCTCCAGGCCTCTGAGCTGTCAGCACAGAGCCCAACGTGAGGCTTGAACTCACAAACTGCGAGGTCATGACCTGAGCTGAAGTCAGATGCTTAACGGATTGATCCACCCAGGCACCTCTATTCAGCTGATCTTCTTGAGGAAGGTATTACCCTTCCATAAGGGGTTAGAAAGAAATAATGTGGTACCAAAGACCTGTCACTATGTTTGGGATTATATTTGTGATCTGCAAGGAAGGCAGCACATGAGAGCCAGGCAGGCCAGGCTCTCCAGTTACAATCTGTTTCTGCAATCAGTAGATGTGTGTCTGTGTCCCCACTTAGCATTCTGTCACCTGCACATGCACCTGAGATCTCATTTTATTTGTGTGGCTATTATTGTGTCTGCAACGGCTTTTTCAAAAGTAAAGCTTCTTTATTATAAAAGCAACATATATTCATCATTTAAAATAGGACAGGAAGGAAAAAAAGTTGCCTGCAATCTCACCATCCAAAGATAACTCTTGTTAATATCATAGCACGTTTCTTTCAGTTTTCCTAGGCATATTTATTTTGGCAAGTTTCGTATGTAATCTACAATGGTTTAAATAAATACTTACCTACTGGTTTCACACAGATAGGTATCCAGGTCTGCAAGAATGTTAAGGGCAGTTGTCATTCTTGGAAAATGCACTGGGGATGCAGTCTGCAGAACTGGTTTATCCAACTTGAATAATAAGTACTTTGCAGAACCTGATAAAAGAACATAAAGAAATCCCCAGACAGAGTTAAATAATAGAAACCCCAAAGAATCCATGTTGTGTTAAAACATTTCCAAAACCCTTGAGTTATAGGTGGTTTTCGAAATTTTGTCCATCTCAAAGTCAATTAAATAAAGAAAAATATTCGAAATAGTTATTTGGTGACATGGTATTTTTTAAATCAAATAGCTATTTTAAAGATCAGCCTATTAAAGTGCTGTAAATGTGGCAAAAACCAAAATTTATACACATAGTGTAAAATACTATTTTAGTCCAAATACACTTGTACCATTGGAGTACTCATTACGAATTTCCAAACACTGACCTTGGAATGTTAGTAAATCTCTAAAACAGTTTGTTGTGGTGATCATCAAACTCTGACTCTAAATCATTCCTGACTGTCTCAATGTGAGTGTCAATGTTATTTTAGTCCAGGTTGTTTAGTCTCCCAATGGTTTGGGACTTGCTTTAGTGTTGATAGGTACTCTCTGGCTGAAATGAGAATTATTGCTCCCCAGCATACACATTTTCTCACAAGTCTGAAAAGGACACAATAAAGCCAAAATTTCCCCAGGGCTTGAATTACTTCTATGAGAAAAGTTCTCACTTCAAAAGGGCAATAGAGTTCTGTTGGGTGTGATTCCAAAGGCCATGATGTCTGCCTGCAGCAAAAAGTCTTTCATTAACATGAAAGCCTCTGTCTTCAAAAAATCCTTGTGAGGTTGCCTAGGACAAAAAGAACTATGCTCCCAATTTTAGAAATAGTAAAAAGGAGTCAGCTCCATGCAGCTAGCATTAACGGACATAAATTAGCACCCCAGCCTCTTGACTCAGAACCTTTAGAGTCTTTGAAAATTGGATTTCAGTCCTAGATAAGCAAATGTGGGGGAGTTTTACTTACGTCTGAGTAAAATGCCAATATTGCTGCCTACTTTACTGGATTGTTGAAGGAGTTACAGAAGTAACATAAAATACACCCACCATATGTCCTGTAAAATACTGGGTGCTCAAGAGAATGTGCTTCCCTTCACCCACAGTATCTCTTCCCTTCCAATATTTAAAGGTCTTTAAGTTGAGGACTTAGGTGAAGTACAGGACCAATATGATTGAAGTGACAGGAAGAGAGATGTTAAGTTAGAGAAGAAAAAAAGAAATAGGAGAAAAAACATTGTGACACTAGAGCTTCTAAGAGTGGGGCAGATGGCCTCATCAGCAATGGAATCCCATTCCTGAAAGTTCTTGAGCCAAAGTAAAGTAATGACTGTCAGAGATGTTGTGGGCTTAATTCCCAGGAGGTGTCTAGGAAGCATGCCAAAATGACAGCAAAGGTTGCTCCTGGCTCCAGGATTACAGAATTTGTAAGTTGAAATATTATATCTAGTAAAAATTCAACAAACAGTTTTGAAATGATGTTGGCCATGTTAGAACTTCGAAAGATAGTCTTGTCTATAGCATTATCTCTATTGCAATAAAAAACTAACAAAAACCCTTAAAGACTCTTCCCTCCTAATGGCAGATATTGTCTTTATATATAAATGACCACAAATATGTCTTGGCTTTTATAAGACCTTCATATGGAAATAAGGGGGTTTCTCTAAATGCCTAAAACCTTAGTGAAAATGAGTGGTAATTATTACAAGCCTTTAAACCTTAAGGATTAACAACTAATTCATCCTAGCATTTGTTGTTCTGGCCACATTCAAGCTGAATCTCCCTTTCTCTCCACAGACACGAGATTCAAAAGGTGTTATGATTATATTCCCTAAGACTAAGGAGAATCAAGAATATTAAGTTCAGTAAGAGAAAGGTTAATAAAGCCCTGAAAAATAATGAATTTATTTGACAAATATTTACTGGGGATTTATTAGACACCAGATACTAAGTAAGGTACTGGAATGGCTGGTAGACAAGATTGGGGGCAAGCAGAGAAGAGGATAAATGGGTAAATGAGAAAGACATAATTCTTATCTTATACTCTAGCAAAGAATTAAACAAATAATTACAATAAAGTATCCCCTGAAGGGGAGGGGCACTACTTTAGTATAGGAGCGAAACGAGTTTTAGCTAGGCAAAGAGTGGATGGGAATATTGCAATTATGAAAAGCTGAAAGACATTTAGAATGACTGAAGTATTGAATATGGCAAGACATGAGACTAAAGAGTCCATAGGGGTAGTTCATGAACAGTATTGTAAGTTATATGAAGGTGTATGGGCTTTATCTGAAAGGCAATGGGAAACCATTGTTTCAGAGATGAATAAGAGAGCGGTGTGATCCTACCTAGATTTTAAAAAAAAATTTAACATTTATTTATTTTTGAGAGAGAGATGAGAGGGAGAGAGAGACAGAGCATGAGCGGGAGACGGGCAGAGAGAATCCAAAGCAGGTTCTAGGGTCTGAACTGTCAGCGCAGAGCCCAACACGGGACTGGAACCCACGAACTGTGAGATCATGATCTGAGCTGAAGTTGTACATTCACCTGATATGAGCTGATAGAGCCACCCTGGCACCCCTAGATTTTTTAAAGATCCCTCCAGCTGCAGTGTGGAAAAGAGATTAGTAGACACCTACACTGATGATGTGGAAAACAGTAGTCAATTATAACCATCCAAGCAAGAGATGATTGCTATCTAAACCAGTGTGTGGCAACAGAGATGGAGGGGGGTGGTTTGTTACAGAATATAATTTGAAGATAGACACAAGATTTGCTGATCCGATGGCTTTGGGGAATGAGCAGAAAGAAGGAATCAGGGATAATTCCCAGGTTTCTAGCTAAACATTCGGTTGGGTTATGGAGCCATTCCCTTGAGATTGAGAAATTGAGGGGAAGGGGAAGGAGTAGGAAATTCATGGTGGACAAAAGATGAGTTCACTTTTAGATGTGTTGAGTTAGAACTGTCTGAGACGTCCAAAGGGAAATGCTGAGTTAGCTTCTGGATACCCATTACAGACTTCTGATTTGACACCTGAGCATATTTAAGTGCTAATCAGTTGGAAAGGAAAATTTAAGGAACAGGAGAAGAATTTAACCTACATAACAAGGATCCCGAGAGGACAGAAGTGATGGAGCCATGTATAGGTGGAGGGATTTACTTTGGATAATGTAGCAGGTCAGCTTTCTCATTGAAACAGCAGGAAAGAGGGCAAAATAGGTAGAGATATATGTAGATTTGTCTTTTTGATAGCAGGAAGTCAAGGAAGGTTCTGTCTAATCACTTTTATTTACTCTAAAAAGAAGGAGACAAGGTCATCTGCTAGAAGGTCTGACGTTTATCAAGAGGAAAAAATATGCAACAGATGTGGTAAAAAGCACAGAAGAAAGAAACAGAATTATTGGGCTATTTCTCATTATTTCCATTGAGAAGGCTGATGTTTCTTTTCTGGAGTTTGTTTTGAGAGTTTAGTGTTCCTTGTTCTGTGGGTGACATCATTCGTGCCACATTTCTGAAAGTATTTAACTTTTCTGGAACAACTTATATGGCAAGTTTCTTCTTTATGGAGCAGGCAATTCTGAGTTAATGCCGTTATAGTCCAGTCACATGTGGTTTCCATAACTCAGAGCTAAAGCACGGCTGGCATTTGCTAGGTAGTTTCCACACAAGGGCATTCCTTCCTTCTCCCATTTTACCCAGCTTCGCTTCAAATGGTGAGGAAGAAGACAGATACTATTGGATGTGATATAATAAAGAAATTGTCTCTCACCCTTTGACTTGATCCAGAACACTGCATTCTGGGCAACTATAGCTCAGCCACCATTCCCATGTCCTCTATCTTCCCAGTCGGGATTTCTGTATCTCTGCCCTACCACGTACACACACCAATCTCCTCATTATCTATTATCTTTAAAAAGATCACAAATAACAAGATACATTACTGTTTCTTCTCAGTTCACTCTTCATATTTGGCATCCTTTGCTTTTTTCTGCATTGGTCTTCTTTTAACTTTAATTTTCCTTCTCATTGTTTTCAACATTACCTCTCAACTCTTTGAATTTCTCTTTCTACCTTATTTCCTCCAATTGATTACTCTTTCTCATCATACTCTGTCACAACCTCCTGTCATCACTGTCAAAGTTGATTCTATCACAAACCAACCCAGATAGTGTGTACTAAGGAAATGAGCCCAGTGCTTAGACCAAAGTTACAACATTTTAAATGGGCCATGGTGACCCAGAGAATAAAGTATCCCACGTTTACAGACAGTGGAGTAATAACCCCAAAGGTAATTGAACAAATGACATACAGGATAAGCAGCCCTGGAAAACGGTGTTTTTCTCAACTCTAAAAGTAATTTTTTTCATTCTTGTCTTGGATGGGTTTACCTAATGTGATAATAAGGTTTTCCTGAGTTTTAAATTGTTGTTGTTATTGTTTTTTTGTTTTTCTCTTGAAAAGAGCTTTTTCTAAATCGATAGGGCATTGATAATCAGTGTTGTTGTGGGGTGCCTGGGTGGCTCAGTCGGTTGAGCATCTGACTTTGGCTCAGGTCATGATCTCACAGTCTGTGGGTTCAAGCCCTGCGTTGGGATCTGTGCTGACAGCTCAGAGTCTGGAGCCTGCTTCAGATTCTGTGTGCGTCTCTCTCTCTGTTCCTCACCCCACTCCTGCTTTGTCTCTCAAAATAAATAAAAACGTTAAAAATTTTTTTAAAAATAAATAAATAATCAATGTTGTGGGTTTTCGAAAACAAAGTAATAATAGTTTCTTCAAATACTACTTGTTGGTGGCATATAATATGATACACATAATGTTGGGAAAATTACTTATAGTTAAATCTTAGAATATCATTTTGTTAAAGCAAAATATCATTCTCCCCATTTCATAGATGAAGAAATTGAGCTCCAGAAAGGTTAAATTACTTGTCCATGTCATATTACTAGTTAAGTGGCAAAGTCAGGTCTGTCCGACTCTGAAAATTTGTATTTTTTCTACTACCCACACAAATTTTAGCTGTTGTTAAGACTTGCCTATTAGATCAATTTCTAGGCATTGCCTAGAACAAATGTGTACTATGCCCTGTGTTTAGCTTCTAAGCATTCAATCACTGGCTCTATTGTCTCAAGATGAATAACCATCATTATTACAGCAGTTTGGCAATTCAGGAACTCACTGGTACCAAATACTGAACGGAAGTCAATAACCAGCTCAGAGCTCATTCCACAAGGCCCCCCTTGTAGCTCCAGTCAACAATTAAGTAACAAGGCTAAGCGGCATTTTGTTTATTTTTTCTTGGTTACTGGTATTTACTATTGGCAATCAAACGAATATATTTACATTTAACAGGAGTTAAATGAGAAATGAGAATCTTGAAGAAGCTTTAGCAATAAATACGAAATTCCAAAGTCCAACCAAGCAGGTATTTTCCTAGCATTTGGCTGAAGCTAAACACAGAAGAGAACTGATATATACACATATTAGACATTTGCAATCAGATGGTTTCCAGATGAACACATTCAACTCCTTGGAAAGGTTATGACCTACCATGGCAACTCTAGTGTTCAAATTGTAAATAGGATCCCAAAAGAAGATTCAGAACGAGAAAATGTTTAGGCTAGAAGTTAAAATTTTAAACTTTGGGAAAACAGCTTTTATGAAGATCAATGTTTTCTCCTCAAGATGCCAGCATTATATTCATAAGAATCTCATCTGTGGCACTAATGCTCTGGAAGGACCTGATTCCAAATCCCCTCAAGTAAAGTCACTATCCCTTACCCTTTGACTGTTCATTTACTCCAGATTGAGCTTGATGATGATGATGATGATGTTGGTGGAGGAGGAGGAAGTCATTGTTTTGAATGCTACCTGGGTCCTCATTGTGCTGAGTGCTTTACCCATTGAACTGTGGGAGGCCAGTGTTCTCCCCAGTAACCTAGCAATAAATAAAACACAGCTAAACATTGTTCCTTAATTGTTACCAAAATTGTTACCAAAAAAAGGCCGTGTGAGATGAGCTCTGAGCTGGTTCAGTACTTGGTACCAGCACTAACAGGCTCATGCCTCTGTGCCCACCAGGAGCAGGAAGAGATTTTCAGTAACTGGCATGGCTAAATACAACTCTTAGGGAACCAGCCACTGGGCCCAGATGACAATCTCAGGGGTTAGCATCTACACAAAAGAGAATGAAGGTACTACACAGAAAGCCTCTAAGAAGCAAAAGAATGTGAACGGAAGGCACAGCCAGCAGTATAATCTGTTTCACAGGAATGCAGCCAGCAGTATAATCTGTTTCACAGGAATGCAGTAAGAACCACCAACATACTGGAAGGCTGACTTAAAAAGTATGTCCATGCTTACAGAAAGGCATTTGTTTGGCTGAGCAAAAATAAGGCCAATGATTAAGTATCTGTTAAACATTAAGCACTGGAGGTGTAAAGAGCCCATTTTTTAAAGTTTATTCGTTTTTGAGGGGGGGTGGGGAGGGGAGAGAGATTAAGAGAGAGAAAGAGAGAGGGCGACACAGAATCTGAAGCAGGCTCCAGGCTCTGAGCTGTCAGCACAGAGTCCACTGTGGGGCTCGAGCCCATGGACCACGAGATAATGACCTGAGCCGAAGTCAGATGCTTAACCAAATGAACCACCCAGGCTCCCCTAAAGAGTCCATTTGAAGGGCCTACTTCCCCTGCAGGATACAGATTACAAACTGTTTTTTGTTGCTATTGTTTTTTGTTTTTTAATTTTTTTTAAGTTTTTATTTATTTATTTTTGATAGACGGCGGGGGGGGGGGGGGGGGGGCAGGGGGAGGGGGGGGGGGGGCGGGTCCCAAGCAGAATCACAGAGCCAGACATGGGACTCGAACCTACAAACCATGAGATCATGACCTGAGCTGAAACCAAGAGCTGGACACTCAACTGACTGAGCCACCCAGGTGCCCCTGTTTGTTTGTTTTTAGAGAGAGCATGAGCAGGGGAAAGGGGCAGAGGGGGAGAGGGAAAGGCAGAGGGGGAGAGAGAGAGAGAGAGACAGAGACAGAGACAGAGACAGAGACAGAGAGAGAATTTTAAGCAGGCTTAAAACTGAGTGTGGAGCCTGACATAGGGCTTGATCCCATGAGCCTGGGATCATGACCTGAGCCAAAATCAAGAGTCTGACACTCAACCCACTGAGCTACCCAGGCACTCCATAAACTGGTTATTATATAATAAGGATCCCATTACACCCAGTGTCAGGGAAACATGCCCAGGGCATTCTGGGAGCACAAATACGGGATCAAATTTAACCAAAGAGATCTGAGAAGGCTTCCTGAACAAGGACACTTCTGGGATTATTAAGTTTTATGGGTCACAAAACTAGAACAGAAAATACCAGCTAAATTCAGTGGTATCAGCAAAGTAGCCGGAAATATCTGAGCTTAATTCCAGAATTGGGCAGGACATTGATATCATCAACCTGTTACCAAGAAAGTTACCCTCAGAGCAACTGGGTGGCTCAGTCAGAGCTTCTGACTCTTGGCTTCAGCTTTGGGCATGATCTTGTGGTTCCTTAGTTCAAGCTCCATGTCAGGCTCTGTGCTGATAGTGCAGAGCCTGCTTGAGATTCTCTCTTCCCCTCTCTCTCTGCCCGTACCCCACTCATGTGCTTGCTCTTTCTCTCCGAATAAATTTAAAAAATTAAAAAAAAAAAAAAGAAACTTTCTCTCACAGGAAACACCCCCACACACAGACACACGACAATACTTAGAACAAGAGCTGATGACAGTAAAATGATTTTACTCAGGGATGCACTGAGTTCTGAACTGTCATTGGATTTTTCAAAAAGCATAAGTAAATGGATATACTAAAAGAAGAACGGAGGTTGTACAATGCTGCTTTATTAGTAGTGTTATTAATTTTGTTATCCAATTTTACTATGGACAGTGATAAGCTTTAAAAACTAAATTTCTTACACTATTCTAATGCTAACTCCTGTATACACATGCAGACCCATTTGAAGAGGTAATATTAATTTCTCCTTTGTAAGTGAAACTGTGCTATGTTATCATCTAAATGAAAACATTTTGCTCCTGTTCAGAAACCGGTATGCTCATAGTACTCTTTTCAGTTTGCGATTACTTCTGATTTGGAGCGAGACCTTTTATTGAAACCAATTAAAGGTAAAGTATAGGAACAAAAAACATTTTTAAAATTAGTTCTGCATCCTCCATTAAACGTATATAGCTTGAAGGCCATAATTAGAAGGCTCCACTTAATGACTTTGTCATTTTCTATGATTTCAGGTGTTTCTCCTCCAGCAAACGTTTCTTCCTTTCTCTAAAAGGAAGACATATCTCAAGAGGTGGTGACATCTCTCTTCTTCTCATTTGAGGCATTAACTAATTTCACCTTACCCCTACAAGGAATTCACTGTGTATACCAACAAAAGAGAAAATATTAGTGACTAATAAATGTCAGTGGTGTCTGAGGTCCCCTTTAACTTCTCTAAGGCTTGCTTTCATCATCCCTAACACGAGAGAAACAATATTACTGTGCCTTCCTCATCAGAACAAAAAAAGCCCACTTAAAAAAAGGCTTTAAGAGCATAAAACACAATGGAAAATAAAAAAGGAAATTATGAAATGTTCCCAACTATATTTGAAAAGTGATTTTGGAATTTAGAGTGCATTTCCCTATTAGAACAACATTATAAATGGATTAATAGCATATTACATACAGAAGATAAGGAGGTTGGGGTATCTATCAATGCCGAAAAGAACTTTTAGAATTCTCATGGACTATAGAGGTTGATAGTACTACTTTGTGAATATACCAAATTACCCTTTGGAAATTTTGTAACTCCTAGAAACATGAATCAGATTCAGATGGGTATTTTTCTCTTATTAGTGGATCTAGAGAGACACAGGAAGAGGGGAAAAAGACATAGGGAGAGGAAGACAGCTTTTCACAAAGTCACTATTAAAGAGTTGGAGGAGGCAAAAGACTGGAAACAAGGATTTTGTTGATATTCTTATAAAAAGGGAGCATTAATGAATTGGAGCTAAAGTACTAGCAGTTTAAGTAAATATGAGGTATCTTTCCTGACCAAAACCAGAAACAAACAAAGAACATCAGCTCCCTATTGGCCTCCTCTCCTATCGCTCTCATCCTTCACAGTCAGGTAGAATTTGCTGGATTGATTCCATGCCCTCTTCAGAACACCCAGATCAAATTCTGTCCACTTCTCCCTTCACTCCCTACTCCCACACTTCACCAAAACTACTCTGGCAGAAGACACCACATTCACCCCAAGGCTCAGCAGCCTTGCGTTGCCTCTTGACCACACTCCCCCTGAAATTCTCCCCTTGGATGGTTTTCCTGGCAACTTCTCTTCCCTGGTTTTACTCCTGTGCCTCTGGTCACACCTCAGACACACACAGACTCCTTTCTTACTGCTGGGGGTCCACAGGTGTCCATGCCTGGACTTTTCTTCTCACCTCAGACTCTCCATGACAAACTCATCCACAACCATGGCTTCAACTACCACTCCATGTTGGTAACTCCAAAAAAAACTGAGGCCAGATGCATGGTATACTGTAGAGGTCAGCGAGTGGAGGCTGCAGATGGGCAGACCTGGGATCACATCCCAGCTCTGGCACTTAACTGGGGGTGCCTTTGAGAAAGTTTTACTTAGCTCGTGGGTACGTTTTCATACCTTACCATCGCACATTGCTAGTGAAGATATGAAATGATACAGCTTTGGAAAACAATTTGGCAGTTTCTGAAAAACTTAAACAGAGAGTTACCATATGATTCAGCAAATTCATTCCTAGGTATATACCTGAAAGAATTGAAAACTTATGTTCAGAGGCGCCTGGGTGGCTCAGTTAAGTATCCGACTCTGGATTTCAGCTCAGGTCATGATCCCATGGTTCGTGAGATTGAACCCCACATCCGCCTCTGCACTGACAACACAAAGCCTGCTTGGGATTCTCTGTCTCTCTCCACTCCTCCCCTGCTAGCATGTGTGCATGATCTCTCTCTCTCTCTCTCTCTCTCTCTCTCTCTCTCTCATTTTCTCTCACAAAATAAATAAATGAACATTTAAAAGAAAAAACAACTATGTCCACACAAAAGTTTATTCACAAATGCTCAGCAGTAGTAATCATAATAACCCAAATGTTCAAACAACCCAAATGACTATGAACAGCTAAATAGACCAACAAAAGGAAGTGTATCTACGTGATGGAATTTTATTCAGCCACAAAAAGGAATAAAATACTGATACATGCTGCTACGTGGATATACCTTGAAAACATGATGCCACGTGAAGAAAAACATACAAATAAAATGAAATGAAATGAAATAAAATAAAGATAAAATAAAATGCCAGACCACAAAACAAGCCATATATTGTATAATTCCATTGAGATGAAATGGCCAAAATAGGCAAATTCATAGAGACAGAAAGTAAATTAGGGCTTCCAGGGGCTAAGGGAATGGAAGCATAAAGAGTGACTCTAATGAGTTCAGGGTTTCTTTCTGGGGTGATGAAAATGTTCTGAAGTTTGATAACAGTGGTTGCTTTATAACCTTGTGAATATATGAAAAATCATGAAACTATACAACTAAAAAGGATAGATTCTAGTAGTATATGAATTATATTTCAATTATAATTTATTAATTAATTAAAAATTATGTCCTCTTCACCCTCCTACTAAACTGTTTTATTTCCTTCCTTGATGTACGGCTTCATCTGCCCCGGCATTCCATGCTGGACACTGAGGACTCATCCCAGATTTCCCAGCTCCTCCTTTCCCCCTCCCTCCACAGGCAGGTCTGATCATGTACCTCCCAAATGCTTCTCATCTGCTCCCATCGCAGTTCCTCTCCACTTCCACTCTCGGGTTCAGGTTGCCATTACCTTTCCCCTGCTCCATGGCAGTGTGCACTGTTGAAAGTTTTCTAGATTGACCCTCAGTTATTCTAGGATGTTATATTACCATAAAATGAACTTCTTTTCTATGTATTATGGACTGAATGTTTGTGCCCCTGCCCAAATTTATATGTTGAACCCCTAATTCCCAGTGTGATGGTATTTGGGGACGGGGCCTTTGGGAGATAATTAGATCATGAAAATGGTTTGTTAAGCCACCCAGTCTATGGTATTTTTGTTACAGCAGCCTGCACTGACCAGGACATCATGCTTTGCCCATACTGTTTCTTTTTTAGAATGTTTCCCTTCCCCTCAATAAGTCTGTTTGGCAATCACACACTCACTTCTGAAATGCCTATTTGAATTCTTCTCCTCCCTCCCAGCTCCTCCAGGCAGACTTTGGTACTCAGCTTACTGACTTCCTTTAGGCTTTGTATGATTTATGTTACCAAGTGGTTCTGTCTCCCCAGTAATTTCTTAAGAACCAGACTGTGTCTTTTGTCTTTCTAGCCCTCAACCCAGAAATGTATCTGATATCTGTCTATGGTTATCTTTCTCTATGACCTTCTTCTTCCAAGATGATCTGCAAACGTCAGATTTCTTTTCCACTGTTTTTCTCTAATCTTATTTTCATCTTGAATTTCTTCTTTTATTCAGTGAATTTACTCCTCTTACATTAACATGCCCATGATGGAATTTCAAGACATGCTTCTAGATTTTTTATTACAGATTTAGGTTATAGAGAATAAAAATACACGGAAAACTTCTTCCAATCATTTTATCATTTATTTAATAAACACTTATTTCTGTGCCAGACACTGTGATTAACACCATGGCAGAGATACAAGATTGTATCAGGCATAGATTGTAATCTCAGAGGACTTAAAATCTAAACAGGGAGCCACGAAATGAACAGAAATTATGATACAGGGCATTATGAAAGAGTCACGAGAGAAGTAATAACTTCTGACTCACAGAATCGAGCGGTGCCTTAAAGCATGAGGGGGGCTGCACTGAGTGGAGAAAGAAGGAAAAACCGCATGCAAAGAAAACAACACTGAAAAAGGCAGAGAGGTGTGGAGAAGCAGGAATACTAACAGAATGGGGCTCTTAAAACTGGATTTAAAGTTCACATGTGTTCATTCCTTTCACTCAATCAACATTGAGACAGGGAGAGAGAGACTGTCGTGTTCCAAGCATCACAACTAAACGCCACTGTGAAGGTCCATGTGATATAATCCAATGCAGCCCTCTTCTGGGTCCGTGCAGGCTTTACACATTTTAGTCATTTAATGAGTTCTGAGTAGGCTTGATTGATGGTTAAGAGCCGACTCTACAGACAAACCACTGACACCAAATTTGACTCCTGTACTTTCTACTATGTGGCCTTGGGCAAATTATGTAAGCTTTATGATGCCTCTGTACCTTTATCTATATAGTTGGAGAGTAATAGTATCTATGTTGTAGGGTTATTATGAGAATTCAATGAGTTAATACAGGTTAAATGCGAATTAACTGTAATATAGTACATTCTCAGTGTTAGCTACTATTGTTTTTTCCCTGGTAAATGACCAAAAAGTGCCCTCTAACTATGGAATAAAATGATTCCTATTTACATCATGTCTCTCAAAGTTATAAGCCACATGTATTTTATAGACACATACTCATTTGGCGAAAGAGGAGAAAAGGCAGCATAGGCTAGAAATCTGAATTATGAAATGAGAGCTAGTTTAAATCCCATTTCTACTAATTGTACTGTTGTCCCATATTTTCTTAAAGATTCCATAATCAGTGGAGCACCAGCGTGGCTCCATCAGTTAAGCATCCACTGGACTCTTGATTTCAGCTCAGACTGTGATCTCATGGTTTCGTGAGTTCGAGCCCTGTGGGGCTCTGTGCGCTGAATGTGCGGAGCCTGTTTGGTGTTCTCCCCTCTTTCCTTCTCTCTCTCCACCCCTCCCCCATTCGTGCTTTCTCTGTCTCTATCAAAATAAATAAACTTTAAAAAGATTCCATAATCAGGTTATTACTATGTAGTATTCATTATTTGGGGAGGATAAAGTAGCTGTCTCTAGACATACAACCCAACTATTCATATTCACCTATTTATATTTTTACCCATCAGTTACAATCTATTTTTCAAAGAAATATCTATCAAGCATGTAAGATAGGTCCTTACAGGGATACACAGACACATACATGTCCCCAGAGAAGTTAAAGAGCAGGAAATTTTAGTAGATACATATAGAAATCTCAGTAGTATTTCATATATACCAAAGGGTCATGAATAGGACCCCAGTCTTGACATTGAACTCATTCTTCTCCAGAATGGGAATAAATGCATGTCAGGTTATCAAAACCCATAAAAAAATGTTCTTGAGATTAGATAGAACACAAAAACATTTCCACCTAAAGTTCTGCTGATGGAGATACTGGTCACAATAAGGATGTTGAAGAGTTGAAATAGTTAGTGAAACCGAGCCAGGCACTAAAAATAGAATGAGAGCCTTGTTGGCTTCTGTGGTAATTTGTGGGGATTTCACAAGTCCCCATGTTCACACAGTTTTAACCCCTCGCCAATCTTTATCTCGCCACAAGATCTCATATTTTCAACACTTCTAATTTCTAGTCCAGGAACCAGGCCACGTATTTATTTATTTAACTATCTTAGCACTCTTCAACCGTTAATCACAGAAAACCTGAAAGTTTTTACCAAGCATTTGGGTAAAGAGATATTTTCTCACTACTCAATGCAATGCTAATTATTTGTTGCATTCTTAAAACAGAAAAATATAAATGAAGATGTTTAGAGGTGCCTGGGTGGCTCAGTCAGTTGAGCATCCAACTCTTGATTTCGGCTCAGGTCATGATCTCATGTTTGGTGGGATCGAGCCCCACATTAGGCTCCTCGTTGACAGCGCAAGTCTGCTTGGGAGTCTCTCTTTCCCTCTCTCATTGCCCCTCCCACACTCTCTCACTCTCTCAAAAATAAATAAAAAAAGAGAAAATGTTTAAAACTCTCATTAATTTATTACTACATAGTAATACCTGGTTTGGGAGATAAAGGGGGAAAAGCCACCATAAAGCCATCAATTACTGGGAAGAAAAATACTGGAATACCTCAGTGTCTAGACTGAAAAATGAAGGAACACTCAAGACCCACAATGTGTTACCTTCAGGCATCTAAAGCAGTGTGAACAGAGCCCAAGTTTTGTACAAGTGTTTTTGGTTCTCAGGCATTATAATGCTTTTTCCAACATTCAGTTTTGCTTTTGGATAAGGGAGTCTTGCCTTTGATAATGTGCTGTCTACAAGGTACCAAACATCTATTTATAAAAACTGGAAAATTGTTTTTGCCATTTAGAAGTATCCAAATCTCCACATCTTTGTGGTTATATGAAGCAATCTGAGTCATCCCAATGAGTTTTTTATGATAACCCTGTTTATAGCAAGATGACTGAACAGATGCCATATATTGGACATTAATAACATCTCGATACAAAGATGTTCTTGTGGGTCCTGATACAAAATCGTACTTCCCACAAAATCTAAGGAACCCTAGATCTGATGCTATAGCAGTTAAGTATAAAAGTACACTGCTGCTTAAACATTGTATTGTTCTCAAATGCCCTTTTAAAATTTTTCTCTTTATCTAAGCACACCTATTTAAAGGCAAATACTGAACCACAAGTCCTAGTTTTATTTTTTCTCCAAATTGAAGATGGTGCAAATTAAGTTCTTCCTTACTTAGCATTCACAGATTATAGAATGGTGACCCTTTGGAAGAGGTCTGGCCCATCAATGTTATTTTTTTTTGTTAGGCCCTCACAAAGTTTCAAAATCTTTGCATTATTTGCAAAATGTACAAATCCAGACTTTACCTTTTAAAAATCCAGTTTTCTAGATTCTTGTGGAGAAATCTTATCTGCCCCATGAGGCAACATCTGGCTGGAGCTGAGTAGCGACTGCCTTCCAGTTCCCCAAAGTTCCAACTACCCTCTATTGTTTCCCCAGCTGAGGCCAAGGGTCATTGCCATTTATGTGCCTTTTCTTTTTAGCAGATTTATAAGGAAGTAGATTTATAAAGAAGATTCGTATCCCAATCTACTTCACTCATTATAGTGTCTTCTTGGCCTGCAGATATTTGCATTTGTGAGCCCCGAATTCAGACACATCAGGCTCCCTCTTGACATTACAGATGCTAAGCAAAGGTTAAGGGGGATTCTTCATTGTACAGGTCTTCATAATGTTACTACTCATGGATTAAACAAAGAAGAACCACAGCTACCAAGCCTTCTGGCATATTTTCATTCAAAAAGTAGGTTCAGATCGCAAGACAAACTTCACCTCCCACCCAAGCAAGGCAATAAGTTTGAGAATTTCTACAGCATTTGTCAGGCTTGCTTTGGCTAGCAGATTATTACTTATTTCCATTTATAATATGCTTATAATGTCTAGATTACTTCCAAGTTTTGCAATTCCCTCAGATTTCTGTGTTTTCCTTTTGTAGAAAAGTTCTTGTAAAATAGATGTTCATTAATGATTCCCAAACAGCATGGGACTTGGTGCCAATACCCTCTCAACGCTTTACTTTGCAGATTCTGGAAAGATTAAGGGAAAATAGAACGTATACTGGAACGTCTATATATTTTAAAAAATGTACCTACCCATGCTTAGTGGAGAATACATTTTTAGATTCCTCACATTATAGTGAATATCTAGTTTCACTCTCTCCCACTTCCTCCCTATGTTGCTTTGGATCTATTGACTACAGCTAGTAACAGCTTACTCCTCCATGTCAGATTTGAGTAATACACAGGTACTCATCACTGTGGGCTTTCAGGATAGCTTCCTGTGGATAATTTCCGGCACTTAGATAATGAGTCACTTGGGTAACTAGAGACTATACAAGTTGAGCTGGTATTCTTCCTTTGTTGTTGTTTATTGCTCTAAAAGGAGAAACCAGAAACCAAGGAAGGGTTATTTACTGGGTCAGTGCAGCTGCAAGGCCTGGTCTCTAAACACCTGATTTCATCATTGTGCTCATTCAAGTCTTCTGATAGTGCCTTTTTTGTCTACTACAAAGAAACCCTGTAGTTCTAAAAAGAGAAAGAGATTGTGGTGCAGGAGAGACAGAGAACATTTCTACTTTTCAAGGGGACCTTTTATTCACCAGGTAAACTACCTCACTTTCTAAAGGAGAGCCCCAAGGCCAAATAGATAACATAATTTGCCCAAGTTTAAACAGTGAGTTCATGGAAGGAAGGGAAACACATCATCACAGTGAGCTTCCAGAGAATCCAGCCTCATACTGGGGTCCCTGGGACATAAAAAGTACATGTGTCAGAAAGCTGATTTTGAACTAATGCATCTGTCTTAAAAAGTATAACTTTTCCAACATGAAGCAGCCTTTGGCCACTTAGACTTGGAGAAATGAGGCAGCTATCTGCCGTCTGTCATGGAATTTCTACTCAGCAATCTAATTTTAAGAGACTTTGGCTCTTTGTACAAATATGACTCCTAACCAATCATCTCCCTTTGTCAAAATATTTTTTGTATTCAGGGGCCTAAGATGATAATGAGGTTTTAGTAAAAAGCTAAAATCCCTTGTTGGTGGGTACTGGGCATCTGAAGCAGTTCTGGGGCTTATGACAAAGAAGCAGGATGACATTTTGTTGACCCACAAACCACAAGAGTTCAGACATCAGTGCACTGCAGTTCTCAGACAAAGGAAATTGATAATACATGTAATCTCTGCACCATCTCGAATGGGGTTGTGTGCCTATTTAATGTCTTTCTTCAAAAGGAATTAGAGGGCAATAATCTAACTTCACTCTACAAAATAATTCTGAAAAAGAGTTAGTAGTATTATTTCTTTGTTGTAAATAAATAGGATTACAAAGAAATTAAGTAAATTTTCGATTAGCTACTCAATCAATTCACCAATCAACAAGCATTTATTAAAGATTAACTTTTTTCTCTTTTATTTCTGAATGATGTGTAACTATTATCTGTTAATCCACTTAAAAGTGTGATTCAAACAGAAAAAAAAAGATCTGACTCTTTTTTTTTTTTTAAGTTTATTTATTTTGAGAGAGAGAGCAAGAGAGAGAATGAGCAGGGGAGGGGCAGAGAAAGAGGGGAAAGAGAGAAGCCTAAGCAGGCTCTGTGCTGTCAGCACAGAGCCCAGCATAGGGCTTGAACTCATGAATTGTGAGATCACGACCTGAGCAGAAATCAAGAGTAGGATCCTTAAGCGACTGAGCTACCCAGGTGCCCCAAAAGGATCTGATTCTTATCTCATCAGGATAAAAGTAAGTGTCTGTTTAGGCTTAGTATCCAAATAGTTCTTTACTGATTAAAAAAATAATGACTGAACACAATACCTCTACCTTCCAGATATTATGCCAGGGCCTGGGTATCTGGTGAACAAAAGAGACCCGATCCCTGCCCAATGGTGTAGACAAACCGATATATAATTACAAGCTGTTATAAGAGCTAGGAATGAAAACTCACCCAGTATGCTAAGATAGAGAATGACAAGAGCAATTATTTTAGGTAAGTAGCAAGGACAGATCTCTTTGAAGAGTTGGAACTTGGAGATTAAGTTAGTAAGAGATGTGAAAGACTGAAAGGCCTGAAAAACCGTCAGAATTATAACTCCATTAACTGAGATAGAGAAGATTGGCAGGATGGCAGGAGTGCTTAAGATGTGCGATGGTTGAGGGGCACCTGGGTGGCTCAGTTGGTGGAGCATCTGACTCTTGATTTGGGCTCAGATCATGATCCCAGGGTTGTGGGATGGATCTGAGCATGGAGCCTGCTTGGGATTCCCTCTCTCTCTCTCTCTCTCTCTCTCTCTCTCTCTCTCCCTCTCTCTCTCTCTCTGCCCCTCTCCCCCACTCACACTCTCTCTAAAATAAAAAAATAAATAAATTAAAACCAAAAAAGAATGTGTTAAGGTTGAGATGCCTGTGGAACTCCTGGGTGCAGGTCTCAAGGTGTAGTTATTTAAACAAACATGGAAAGATCTGAGATGGAATTTAATTTGGGGAATTGTCCCCATATGAACAGAATCTAAAGCTACATAAATGATTCAGATCACTTAGGAGGAAAGTATAAAGAGAAAGGACAAGAGCATTCCACCTTGAGCATTCCAACATCTAGAGGTCAGAAAAAGGAGGTAAAGCAGCAGAGCGTCATGAGGAGTTGTCAGAGAGACAGAAGGAAAATGTCAAGCAAGTTGCTCCATGAGGCCAAGAGAAGGACATGCTTATGGAAGCTGAAACCATTAACTGTGTTGAATGCTACTGAGAGAGGTCAAACAAGAGAGATGGGAAACTCTGCTTTTTAAATTTTTGCTACAAGGAGGTTAGTGGTCACCTTGACAAGAGCAGCTTTAGTGGAGCTGTGGGCAGAAGCCAGGTTGCTGTGAGCTGAAGAGTAAATGGCAGATCAAGAAACAAAGACAGCTTGTGGAGAATATTAATTTAATAACTCTGTCTAGAATCGAAGAGAGATTGGCAGTGGATGCGGGGATCAAGGGACATTTTTACAAGATGAGAGCTGCCGAAACATACCTGTATCCTGATGGGGATGATCTTGTAGAGAAGAAGACGTTAAGGAATCAGGAGGAGGAAGGACTAACCAAGGGTCTGAGCACCTGTTGGAACATGAATGAAGAAAGGAAGAGAACGTGGTTGTAAACATAGAGTATATAATTACCAAGGGCAAGATGAAGAAGAACATAAATCAGAGACATAATCATCAGGTTGCCAACAGGAGTTTATCTAATCCACCTGCTTCTGACACAGTCAGTTCTCCTTCTTGAGATTTTGAAGAGGAAAGAAGGAAGCAGAGAAATGAGCTCTCCAAGTCCCAGAGGGAGAAGTCCCAGGATGAACTGTCCTATGACTTAGGATCTAATGATCCCTTCCCCCGCTCTCTTAAACAGCAGGGCCCCAATTCCTTTGAATATTTTTTTAGTAATTAAATATCTACATTCTTGCCTGCCAACGTTTGATGCTCTTAGATACCAAAGAGTGCTTTTGACTTGTATGGTCAACCACTCAATTCAGCTTTCTGTGGATCTTATTCTGAAGGACTGTTCATTTTACATCCCCGTTTTTGCCATGGTGCCAATGCAGTAGCATTTCTTAAGGATATAGGTCACCACCACATACTCTTCAACAAGTCACAAGATGAAATGGCACATGTAAATCATCTACAGTGTTTTCAAGGCATACTAGAGTTAGATCTATAACTGACATATATGGATCGGGGTGTTTCAACCTCAATACTACAGATACTTCAGCTGGATAATTCTTTGTTGTAGGGTCCATCCCATGCACTGCAGGCTGGTTAGCAGCATCCTTGGCCTCTATTCACTAGGTGCCAGTAGTACCCCACCCCCATCCCCAGTAGGGACAGCCCAAAATGTCTCCAGACATTGCCAAATGTCCCCAGAGGGCAAAATTGTCCCCAGTTGAAAACCACTGAAACAGGCTGTTGTCTGAACATCAAACTGGAAACTGAAAAAGTTAATCAAACATCTAAATTTCTTCCTAGTATCAGAATGTCTGCCTTTTGTGTAAGCAAATGCCTGGTTATGTAACTGAATTTTTCGGTCTTCAAATGAATCCTAGACATCTTCATCAACAATAAGCATTTGAACAAATGCATCTTCTAGACATCATCTCCACTTGATTTTTAATTCTGGAGCCAATTGGAAGGTTTTAAAATGTCAGAACTTGACTTAATTTAGAACATTTCAAAGCTTTCTAAGTCTAAGTTTGTCCATCATTCTACTAACTGACATATTTTGGCCCTTGTTTTATTCTTATGTTAATCATTTTCAGCTTCATTTTATTTTTGCTGTTTACCATAAGCCACATGAAGTCTTTCTGGAGAATGTCAGAGGACTTATGAACACAAGTACTTTTTTTTTTTCTCAATATGTGAATCAAGAGTTCTCTTTTGAGAGAATAGGTTACCTTCTTTCCTATTGCCCAAGAACTGGCTCCTCTTGAGTAATCTCAGGATGGGTCTAGATAGAATGCATCGCCTGTACTACAGTTTTGACTAATAAACCATCTACTCTGTCACACTGTTCTGCAGAGTTGTTACAGGCAGGCAGGGATGCTCAGTGTGAAACTGTTGGAGGTGATCTGTTCTCATACCTGCCCAATCATTTACTGGCAGAGTGTGTATGCTTCTAGGGGTCAGTTTCTTCACATTCAAATTCAGTTAACATTTACTGGGAAGCATGTAGTTTTGCCAAGTCAATTCTTGCCATTGCCTCAAAGACCGTTTGGTGGTCGAGTATGGCTGCTCCATATGGCCACAACTTTTGAGGATCAAGAAGTTCTCAAACAGCTCCTTGTTTTCATCAATAACCCAGTAAGAGTCGGCCATGAATTGTGTTAATCCTTCTTGAGTCCCAGCCTTTTGGCAAAATAAATGTATAAGATCAATCACTCTTGTATAAAATATGAATTTTCAATAAACAAATATTGAACTCCAGTTAATAATATGTATGATGAAGTACTTATAAATGAAGTGCACTGCTGTCTGCAACTTATTATGGAAAAAAAAAAAGATGAAACAACGGATGGATAGAAGATAAATGAATAGATGTGAAAAAGAAAACATGATAAATTGTTAATGTTAAAATTGAATTGGTGGTATATGGACATACACTGTACAATTCTTCCAAGATTTTTTGTTTGTTTGAACATTTTCATCATACAGTATGAAAAACTTCTTTCAATTATTTTAAATTTACATCTTTCAAACCTTTAGTGTTCGGGGATTTGATGAATAAATCATGTTTATTAGCCTTTGTGATTTTACAACTATTATTGTGTGCTAACTAAAGAGGTCTCAGTCATCAGGCTGTCCAAGGGGCTCCTGTAGACCCTTGAGCATTTTAGATGCTACTCTGGATGTTTTAATTTTTGTTAATGACTTTTTAAGTTGGAACAATCAAAATTACTCCAAATGTTCCAGGTCTGAAAGCTTTGTTTGAGGGTAATAGGAAGATATTTTTGGATTTGTTTCCAAACATCTCTGGCTAATGAAAAACCAGGCTAAATTGCTTTTCAAGGAATCCCTACACTGTATCAGTTATTGGCATATTCATATGCTGGTTATGCAAGTTAAAATGTCCAAATTTTCCTTAACTCCATTCTCACCTTCACCCCTGTATCTAATTGATCTCACAAACTATCAATTTACTTTTTAAGTATTCTGAAAATTCTTCCACCTTCTCCATCACTATTGGCTTGGTTCAAATCCATCTCTGGAGTCTTCTATTGGTTTGGTCTTTTTTCTATTCAACCTATTCCCCTCATTGCCTCTAGAGTTTTCTTTCTAGATTACAAATATATTCCTATCACTTCCTTACTTGACAAGCCAAAATAATAGTTATGAATTATTATTTTTTAAGTTTGTCTGTTTGTTTTGAGACAGGGCAAAAGCATAGGAAGAGCAGAGAGAGAGGGAGAGAGAGAATCCCCAGCAGGCTCCACACTGTCAGTGCAGAGCCAGATGCAGGGCTTAATATCATGAACTGTGAGATCATGACCTGAGCCATAATCAAGAGTTGGAAGTTTAACCAACTGAGCTACCCAGGCACCCAAATTGTTAATTATTTTAGATGTATTAATTACATTATGGATTTTTCAAAAGAAAACTTATATTTTAGAAATACATACTGAATACATACTAAAATATTTATGAGTGGAATGATTAAATGTTTGAGATTTGTGTCAAAACTAATATGGGAACAAGAGAACATGCATGGGGATAGAAATGAAACAAGATTCGTCATCAAAAATTGTTGAAGTCAGGTAATGAATACATGGGGGTTCATTATATTACTCTGTCTACTTGTGTATATGTTGGAAATGTTTTATAATAAAAATATTTTTTTAAATTTTAAATCATCCTCAAAAATATCTAAATGCTGCAGAAGGGCAAACACTACCTCAGCCATCAGAATACCCTTATCTTTGAGCCTTTTCTCCAGTTCCTCTTCCAACATGTACCCTCTGATTCAGCTCTACCAAGCTACATGTTATTTGTGGAAAGAAGACTTTTAAAATACAGTTTTTTCTTCTTGAACAATGGCTACTTGTCCTTTTGAACCTAGTTCAAATGTCACCAAATCTAAGGAACATTCCTTAACTCACACAAATAGTCATCTTCTCTTCCCCAGCATCCACAAAACTCTACACAAGCCTTTGTTATAGACCAGATATTTGTGTGTTATGATTATTGTGATTTTAAAAAATATATTGGTATGCTTAATATAGGTGGTAATATCCTACAGGGTAAAGTTTGTGCCATTATTCAGGTTAGTGCAATAGGCAACAGAAAGCATATGTTTAAAAATACTTGCCAAATTAATTGTAGGAAAATATATTTGGGGCTTTTTTTTTCTTTAACTTTTGTTACCTAAATGTAAACTCCAGCTTCCACATAAGAAGTCCCATAAACTAGACTGTACTTACTGAAGTTTTAATAACTTTTGGTTGAGTAAAATCTCCGTATCTGAGAATTAAAACTCAAAACAATTTTTTGAACGTATTAGCCTCTCTTACACAAGCTTGATGTGAGAGAAAATTCCAAAGAGTTGCAGAATTCTATGTGTGATATATTTCTCAGTCATCGTGATAGCTGAAAAGATAAAACCTCAATTCTTACACAGTAAAACCACCATCACTGGCTTAAGTCGACCACAGTTCCTGCAGCTTCCAAGAGAGTGTGAAGGAAGTATTTCTTCTAAAACACAGAGAATTAAAATAGCATGAGATATGTTCCACTGGTCCTGCTTCAAGGTCTGCTTGCCCTTTTATCTATTTGTAATCATGGCCCCAAGAAACAATTTATTAAGCGAGTATGATTGCTTCTTTTGATGCCAACATTATGTCACTTCTCATAAAAACCAAATATAACTTAAAGCAAACGGTCACTGCTTGTTAATCAGCCAGGTCCTCCAGTCATGATCTTCTTTATACTTGTCATCATCTGAGATCGTGTAATGATTTTTGAGTGTAGCCAGAGGCTAGGCTCTGCAAGAGAACCCTGCCCACGGTGCAGAATGCCACAGCTGAGAGAACACCTCAACAATGCAAGCAGGATGAGTGTTTTCTGGGTGCAGGCTACAAGGAGACTGCGGGATGCAGTCATAAATCCACAGATTCCTAGGAAGTCTCTTTGTGCTATGGCACTCCTCTAATGGAAATGGCTAGGTATTGGGCATGATGTAATGTTGGTTACATGACAAGGCCAGCAGAATCCAGACTCCACAGAATGGCTGCCCTTTCCATAGTGAGCACCAGATTTTAACATAAACATAGTGAGAGACAAGTGTGGTTGAGTAGAAAAGGCACACACTTTGTTTACAGGCAGACTAGGACCAGAACCCTGGCTTCACTACTCCCTGGCTTGTGACCATGTGCAAGATACTCAACCTCTCTGAAATTTAGTTTTCTCTTCTGTAAGAATGTCAATGATAATGTCTACCTCTGGACGTTGTGAAAATAAACATCAGTTTCTTTCCTCTCCCAGCAGCAGATTCTGTTTAAATGCCAACTACAGGGGCACCTGGGTGGTTCAGTCAGTAGAGTGTCCGACTCCTGATTTCGGCTCAGGTCATGATCTCACAGTTTGTGGGTTCGAGCCCCATGTTGGGCTCTGCTGACAGTATGGAGCTTGCTTTGGATTCTCTCTCTCCCTCTCTCTCTCTCTGCCCCTCCCCCACTCATTCTCGCTCTCTCTCTCTCTCTCTCTCAAAATAAACTTAAAAAAAAATAAATGCCAACTACAGAAGGAAAAGAGAGACAGATTCATCTTAGAATCTGAATGAGTAGGGAGAGAAAGAGATAACAGAGAAACCTAGAGCACCACCATTCAGTTGAGCACCGTCCTTGCCATAAACAGTGATCTGCAAAACATCCTGTCAACTCATATGATTTTGAATGGCAAGCATTCCATGTATACACGAAATACTTTCTACGTTTAGAAAGCAGAACTGAAAGTAAGACAGAATCCAAAGTTCAGTCAAATTGAAACCAGGGTATGATTTTTCCAGATTTTTCCAGAAATTATACTCAGTTCTTCCATTTTAAAAAAGTTTTAAATTCTTGAGTACTTTTTGAGCTCCAGAATTCTATGTTAACTTGATATTTGAGAACATGCCTCCTTGATAGTCATAGGCAAGTTGACAGGGTGTGGCTAGATGAGGCTGTTTGTCTTTCCAAGCTCCTCGATTCTGGGTCCAAAGAGTTCTATCAAACCAGTGTGTCAGTTCCTGAATAGGAACCTCTAGCTGGTACCTTCCTAAAGTGAACTTATATAAAAGTCTCCAAGGAAAATTGATTCTGCTCATTTTGAATTGTTAAATGAAATGAAAAATAATTATTTTCTCAAAACAAAACAGAGGCATGACTGAACAGACTTTTTTTCACCTTTCTTTCTTTCTTTCTTTCTTTCTTTCTTTCTTTCTTTCTCCTATACCCCATTCTCTCTCTCTCTCTCTCTCTCTCTCTCTCTTTCTTAATTTGGAGTCTGATTCCATGGCAAATTGATGGCCTCTTTGCCTAAGTTCTTCTCCAGCCCCTTGCCTTCCTAGTTCATCAGTTGCTAAGGTCTCAATCACAGTACAAATATTTCAGAAGGGAAAAAGAAAAGCAATTAAAATCATGTAAACACATTCAAATGTAGTTACTTGTCTGTGATTTTTTTAAGACACTTTTTAAAAAATGTTTATTTATTTATTTTTAAGAGAGAGGGAGAGAGAGCATGTGTGGGAGAAGGACAGAGAGAGAGAGGGAGACAGAGAATCCCAAGCAGGCTCCACACTGTCAGCACAGAGCCCAACATGGGGCTTGAACTCACAAATCAACCATGAGATCATGACCTGAGCTGAAACCAAGAGCCGGATGCTTAACCCCGGATGCATAGCCAAATGAGCCCCACCCCTCCCCAGGTACCCCCCCTTGTCTGTGATTTTTGAAACAATGAAGCAGCAGCAAAGTGACTAAAGTGAAGTTCTGGAACTAATGACAAACTTTTTTCCACATTATTTTCCCCATCACTAGTTTTCTGTCAAAGACTGTACCTGGAACACATTCACTTACAACACTTACAATGCAAAAGCAAATCAATGGCATAATGATCTAGGCAAGGCTCTTGGAATATTCTGTGGGGTGGGGACAGATCCTCCTAAAGCAGCACAAAGTTATGAGTAAAGATAGAGCAGCAGTTTGAATAGACGAGTCTTCAAGAAATAAAATGACTGGTTTGATCACATAGAAACTTCCAAGATGTTAGGGTATGTGCAGGCACGCAAATCATTCATATATTGAGTTGAACTCTCAACTTACAATAGGGGCTACTTCCTATTCTACAGGCTGGAATCCAGGAAGCTAAGCCTTTAACGTACCATCTTATTTTTTCTTTCTTTCTTTCTTTCTTTCTTTCTTTCTTTCTTTCTTTCTAATTTTTTTCCCCCTTTGTCTTCTTGAAAGGTGCAGAAAGTTCTGATTACTACAGTAGTTGCTAAGGAAAAATGCTCTTTGTGTCAACTCATGAATTAAATGTTGTTCAGGATTTTTTAAATTAAAAGAAGGCTACCTTTCACATTCATACTAAAAAAAAAGCTACTTTAAAGAAACAACAACACTGTAATAGCTGTTACGGTCAAAGAGCTGTCCCTTGTCCCCCCACACCCCCACCTCAAAGCCATAGCCATTAAAATGTGCAGCTGCATCATAAAATCATCAGGCACTTGTGCTGTCATTTTTATGACCTTACCAACATACAGATAGCACTGTTATACAATGAACTGGGTTACCATACCAGAAAACTGACTAGTAGTGAAGAGTCTCAATTATTCTAGAGAGCTAGGACTCTCTCAGTAGTGGGCAGATAACTTTGCAGAGGGAAATGGTCACAGGGGACACTGTTGCTAGTAGTCAGAGTATACTATTTCCCACGTGAATAAGGGTAATGTAACCAGGCAGAACTTCTAATAATGCTTTTGTTCCATGATTTTGTTCCAATAATGATTTTTGTGGGATAATGGAGTGCATGCTGGACAACAGACTGCGTTTTTTATATCTAAAACAAACAAAAAACCCAAATACCTTATAAAAGTTGAATATTACATCATACCGTAGTTAGTATGACTCCAACTTACGTTGGATCTGCAGGGAGGAAGATTACCAAGTTTGTTTAGAAATACCACCCCAAGCAAATACTACCATGTCTATCACTAAGGCTGACCTTGTTTCTGAGGCCAAATATCTGTAGGCTTTGGAAATACCATCACTGACATGCATGGGATGGTACATCACAAATCAGTCTCTCATTTAACTTTTGCCCATCAGAAGATAATACAAATTACAGCACTTTTGATCACAGAGGACAATTCTACAGGTATTATTCAGAGTCAGAAGACAGAGGACTTAGGTGAGTGCTCCCAGTTACTGGTCCCATGACCACAGACAAGTTCACTCACCTTCCCTCATTCTAAGTTTCCTCACTGTAAACAGTGGTGATGGTGATGATGTCCTCCCTCATTCCGTAGAATTGTGGCAAAGTGCAAGGAAGCGCCTTACACCAGAAAATTCCTACATAAATGCAGGAATCTATCTTCTCGATACTACAAAAGGGCTCAAGATCCAACACAGTGAACCTACGCCACGGACTCCAGAGAGACTGCTGTGATCATCTGAAAATGCAACAACACCCCACAAAACCCAGATTTTCAAATCCCTAAAACAAAGGGAATGTGACATGCAAACAGCTGAACAACTCTACGGCTTGTAAATGAGCGATCACTGCAAAGGGAAAATGAGACCCAAGGGAGTTAACTCTTCCGGAACAGGTTCTTTGGAATACACAGTCTGGAAAAGACAAAGAAACAAAGGCAGCCGACATGGCATCACAAATTTTGTTTCCTCATCCTAAAAGGTCCCAAGAAGATAACCAAACACTTTATCTTGCTTTAAACCAGCTCTGGAGTATACCTTACAGACTCTGCAGTGATTCTGAGTCTGTCTCATGTGTCTCTTGTATAAATAACCCACTGGACTATGCCAACTGCCATGAAAATAAGCCATTCCCACCAAGGACTGGAGGTAATTTCCAGTGGTTCTGTTTTAGCAGACTATATTGCTGATTTCTCCGGAGTTGGGCTTAGTTTTAGAAGCATCAGTAGGTGAGAAGTCGATTAAAAATTCCCCCTTCTTGCTATATGGAGCTTGATCTTCAGAATGTGTAATTTTGTCATATAACAGCCTTGAAAAAACATTGACCACTTTCTCAAAGACATCCATGACTGGTCTACATACTTAATTCTCCTCCTGATTAAGCAAAGGACCCTTCTGCTACATGTGCATTACTCAGTGCTCTTTCTTATTGCCAGTCCTAATTTTGACATTGAACCACATGGAGGAATATGGAGAGCCAAATGAAATTTTGAGATTTTTTTAAGATTTCTTTAAAGCTTGGTCTCTGGCTGATGAGCCAGAGAAGCTGCAGGTTCATGGCCTGCAAGCATGGCGACCATATGCAGGTCGGGGGAGTGTGCAGAGAAAAGCACACCTCTCCTCCCTCACCTCAGTGCCCCAGCCTACCGTCTCCCCTCACAGCTCAGAACAAATGGAGCAAACAAAAGGTGTACATTGTTTCTGTTCATGAACAACCACCCCCTACTTGGACAACCAACGTTCCAGGTTGAACAACAATGTACAGGTCTGCCTCATAGTTTTATCACCACCAAGCCAGCTATTTGGTGTGGGGTACAGGTGGAGTGGCTGTCCTCCAAAGGAAAGGAGTGACAGGAAAAGCTGAGAGAAAAGGCCAGAAAGGGCAACAAGAGTGGTGTATTCCAGGGTAATCATAAAGCTCAAACTTGCTGTTCTGACCAATGCGGGAGCCATCACTGAACTACTCTCAGCGAGAAAAACAGGCTGCAGGTCAGTGACCCTGCACAGCCTGGGCTTGGACTGTCACAAGGGGAAACCTCGCCCTTCCTGCCAGGGACCGTTCGAAAGAGCCTTAACACACGTTGTGTGTCTAATTGTATTGCACTGAAATATTCTCATTTGCATCCCGTTAAGCATGTCATTAAGCATTAAGCTTTTAAGTTTAAATGTGTGGAATTAGTGTATGTGTTCCACGTTAAGTCTTTTAATGTGTGCAGTTTCTGGTGTCCATTCCAGGAGCCAATTGGGTCTGTGCTACATATTGCCCAGCTAAGGGGGTCCCCGAGCTTCAGTTTCTTTGCCTATAAAACTGGAATAATAATATATAGCACATAGACTTACTCTGAAGATTATAAGAAAATAAATACATTTGCTTAGCACATCATTTGGCAAAGTGCTCAATAAATTCAAGTTATAATTATCAGTGTTAATGTTATAATAATAATATAATAATCCTGGCAGAAGCCTCTAGCCCTCTTTCCTGGCTCTGCGACTAACACTTTGACCCAGACACATTGGTTAGAATTTTCTCAACTCTGAAATGTGCTCAATTGCACACTCTAAAATTCCTATCCAGATCTGAAAGTCTTTGACCCTATGGACATACTACCTACATGTAAAATAATTATTATTCTGTTGATATTTTGAAAGTCAAGATATCATTGGATTTTTCAAAATAGTCTGTGGGCCTTCAAAATATCGGCACTTGAATAATTCCGAAGGCTGTTCTAGAGATAGCCAGTGAGACCCTCCATTTTACTGAAGGTGTCTCTATTATTCTGGAGAAATCAACTTCACCTCATAGTTCTTTTCCAATAGACTCGCAGTAAAAGTGAAACTACAGCAGCAGCAAACTCCCTAAAAAAGTGGCCCAGTGGGTAGCTAGGGCCCTGTAGTCAAATAGGGAAGTCATTGGGCCATGTGGCCACAGGCTAAATCAAGGACTTCACACAAAAGTCATAAAAAGAAATGGCGGAGTTAGAAATAACTTTTTGTCTCATTGAACACTCTGAGTCTGGTCGAATCTTTTCCATTTTATGGGAAAGAAGGGGAGAAACTTCCCAGCGCCAGACTAGCCACTTTCTCGGAGGGTCATCCGAAGGTGCTTCCACCCCAGATCTTTGGCCAGTGTGCTACTCCAGACCAAGTGTGTTGAGGAAAACTGCAGCGGGACCAGCGTGCCCCAGGTCATTTCCAGTCTGCCCTCCACATACCAGGGCAGGGAGGTGGGGCGGGGAGAGCTGTGTTCCATCCAGGCAGGGGGCAGAAATTGCAAGAAAACCGGACGGCCTGAGCATAGCTGACAATCCATCCGTCACCTGGAGAAGCAAACACACTTCAGGGTGCCCTGTGCTCGTCACAAGCAAAATAACTGTTTGGTAAGAATTCAAATCAAAACAACCTACTCCCCCTCCCCCCACCTTCCTTAATGTCCAGGCAATCCAGAAAAAGGAACTGATTTGGTTATCTCGCTCAATGCTCTGATTCAGAGACCTGTCACTTCCAGAGGTTTACCTCATCCATTACGGGTGCTGTCCTCTCCCTTTCCCCTTTTCCTTTCTGAAACATTCTGGCTGGTAACTACCCCAGAAGGACAAAAGTCTCCAAACAACACATCAATTCCAGCATAATGCCTGCTCTGTGCTCTCCTAAGAGCAAGCCCCAGCACCACTGAATGAACCCGAGAAAGAAGAGATCTCAGCTATTTGGAAGCCCTCCCCTCCGCCCCCAGGGTTGATAATCAACTTCAGGTAACATTTTTTAATAATCCAGGCAAGAGGTAGGACACTGAGCATCATCAAAACACTAACTTTCCTTTATCTAAAGTAAGGAAGACCAGGGGTGACTAAAAACTTCAGTGTCAAAGCAACGAAGTTGAAAAAGCTCGTTCAAGAGAAGAGCTAGAAAATATGTCTTTGATGAGTTATGAAGCTTGCCTGAAACCCAAACATGCTTTCTAATCTAAATCTCAATATTATTTTGTTAGTTTTCTATATTGCAGATTGTTATGCATTGTTAAATGAAAGAGTTTTCAAAGTTGAGTAGAAATGGTCAAGTCAGACATACAAATTTCTCAAAACACTATTTTGCAAGCTTCAATGGTAAAAATTGATTAAAATCAAACCTAGTCATCAATTCACTTTAATACACTCTCCACTTCATAATCTCAAACTTGACTTTGAACCTAAACACCACGGATCATGAACATCCCAGGCACCAGGAAATCAACTTGTTGTTTTCCTAGATAGGAATCAAGCAGTATGCCTCATTCACACTTTAAGTCAGAAAACATTGCTGCAAATGACAGGTTCTAAAAAAAAAAAAAATCAGTAAAAATACAAATGGCTATTGCCAACAGACAACACAAGTAACACAAATAATATACCTCCTTTAGTGCCAGAGGGAAACCAAAATCAAAATTAAAAATTGTCAGTGCCTTACAAAATGCACACACACACACACACACACACACACACACACACACACAAAAGTTCTCCAGTTACTTACTGGGGCGGTTCTGTCGCCTAGTCCTCACATCAGCACCCTGCCTGTCCAGCTGCCAAATGCAGGAGCATGCCGCAAGCAGCTGTTTCCTCCAAGCTGGGGCTCTGTCTCTTAACCAGTCACATGCGCCTCCTGATAAATACTGCCGCCTGCGCCAGGAGGTCAGAAACTGAAGATCATTATTCTCCTAATTCGCAAACCCCGTAACCCCTGAGCTGGCTCAGCCGTTTCATTAGCACGCAGGGCAGGACATTCCACCGTTTGTTTTCTTTTAGTGGCAAACCCCAAACATCTGATAAGTCACCCTGGAGGGCAGGTCACTGCAAGTGGAAAGTTGATGGGGGTGGGGTAGGGCGTGGGGTGGGGAGGCTGGCAGTCCCTGTGCTCTGCCCTCTCACTCAGGTCTTCACTGGGGCTCTAGAACAGCAAGGAAGGAAGCACAGAACGGCCCAGCAGGTGGAAACAGTGCTGCATCCCAGGTGCCCCCGGGAGTACAGCAAAGCAGTGCTCCATCTTGGTTTCGTTTTCTCCACATCCTGGGCTCACTTTGGTGGTAGAGCTGTTAACAAGGCAGCCTGTTCTGAGGAAAGCAGACTAAGAATGCTCAAGTTTAACTGCAAAGGCCAGGCCTGCTGTGCCAAGTGATGCTGAGGGGCAGACGTGTGAGGGTTAATGGAGAATATCAGAAACAGCTTCGTCTAGACAGCCATTGGAAACGACTGCAGGTAGCTTAAGACCAAACCTCCACACACTCTAGTTACCTGTTGGATTGTATCAACGTTCGGGGCACAGCAGAGCCATTGAGATGATCAGCCGGGGAATCAGAGTGGAAACAGAAACGATCACAAAATGTACAAGCCATTTTATAGATGTGCTGCTGCCCCCTTTGGCGCAAGGAAGTTGAACCAACGTGCTGTTTCCTGTGCTGCTCACGAAGGTGCCAGACCATCTGGGCACCTAGTTGAATTCAGACCTCTCACCTTAGCAGATTTCCCCACCCCGTCCTCTTCATCTTTCTCTCCAAGGAAAGCCTGCGGACTATCTGACTTTGGGTAGCGCCTGACTTACTGCTATAGTAAGAGTGACACTTTCTAAGACCAGAGCCCAAGCAGGGCAGAATGGAGATATGGCAGGGAGTCAGCTCATTTGGCAAAATGAACATCCAAAAAAGATTTTAAAAGGTTAAAATGCCCCAGGGGATTTCTGAACCATAATGAGCCTGTTAAACTGTCAACCTTGATTTTTAATAAGTGAGCTCTTACTCAATAGAGGAGTTTATGTGGGAAATCTTTCATATGCGGGTTTTGTCTCATAATTATTTACAGAATTAAACCAGCAGTTCCCTCCATACAGAGGATAGAGTGTTTTTCCAGAATAACAAAGACCAAAACTCCTCAGGCTTGCCAATTTTTCAGGGGACTAATTTGCTACCAACATGTGAATGCCCAAAGTGTAAATCCAGAAATTTTTTGCAAGCTTCAAAACAATCCCCTGTAGTTCAAAGTTAGTAATAAACTACAGATATCAAAATACAGTGTGCTAAAATATGTCACCTTCATAAAACTTTCTCCTCGTGTGACAATCATTAATCAGACACAGAAAAGGAGGCATATTGAAGATGTGAAATGTTATTTTGATTTATTTATTGGAAACTTTTGTGATCTTATGGCATCCATCAATCACTTTATTTACAACTAACAGTGTTATTCTGATGGTCTATTGCATACCACATAGTTAATGAGACAGAGACTTCTGGAAAATCCTTCAAAAAACAGTCTCAGGGTGCCGAGGTGGCTCAGTCAGTTGAGCATACCACTCAGCTCAGGTCATGATCTCACGCTTCATGAGTTCAAGCCCCTCATCGAGCCGGCTGCTGTCAGCACAGAGCCAGCTTCAGATCCTCTATCCCCCCTCTCTCTGTCTCTCCCTTACTCCTGCTCTCTCTCTCAAAAATAAATAAAACATTAGAAAGAGAGAGAGAGACAGAGAAACAGCCTCAAGAAAGGCAAGCATAAAAGTTCTCTCATTTCTATGAGAAGAAGGGACGGACCCCAAATCGTACATATAAAGTGAACTGTCAGTGCAGAACAAGACCCTGGACCCTTCTGACAATATCCAGCAGTGTAACTGAGGTTCCACAAACACACTCAGCCTTGCAAAGAAATGGGGAGACCCCACCTCTCTGTCCCAAATGCCTATGGGTACCAATCATCTCCTTCAACTCAAAAAAAAGAGCCCTCCTTCCATCAAAGGCCATCAGCCCTTGGACTTTGTGTCTCACCCTGGGACCCCTACCTGTTCAGGATCCTTTGGCCAACAATCATGCCTTCTCTCCCTGTCCACTCACCTTCCTCATTATCCAAATATGCTCACATTATTTTTACGTCTTAAAAGCCATTTGTTTTGATCCTTTGCTCCTTTCATTGTTGCCCTAACCCGCTCATTCCCTTCACAGCTAAGCTTCTGGAGAAACACCTCATGCCTCTGTCATCTTCACAAGCCATTTACATTGAGATCTGCTTATAGTCTGGCTTCTTTCTCCCAACTTTACCGAAACTGCTTTCCCCAAGTCACCAAAGACTGATGCTACTGGACACATTGTTGCTTTTATCTTACTTGACCTCTCAGCTGCACTTAACCTAAGTGGCCAAGAATTCCCAAATGTGTCCTCTTGTGGCTTCTGCAACATTTCACTTCGACCTCCTTCAGCCTCCTGTGTGGACTCTTCTAATACCTGCCGCCCTCACATGTGAAAATCCCCCCTTTTCTTCCTGTTTCCTAACAGTTTTTACATGTCTTAATTTATTACTGAATGATTACAGTGGTTTCCTAGTTAATTGTCTGGCCTCCAAAAGTCTGCCTCTGACCTTAACTAATTCATTTATTTTTTTACACTTTCATGCTGAAAGCTTCCCCAAAACCATGGTAAAATCGTAGGCATCTTTGCATTCCCAGAAGCTGTGATAGGGTTCAAGCCCTTCTTTTGTAAATTCTGCTACCATTGCATTTCTTTGTGTCAAATTAGGTCTTAATGTATCTATGTCCCATCCAAACTTTGACAACCTTAAAGAAAGCTTGTGACTTGTTCATTTTATATCCTGCAGTGCCTAATACCATGCCTGACTCTTGCAGGAGACACATAGCTGAAACAATGCTGACTGAATAAATGAATGATTAAAGAGAAAGGTCTTCTGTTTATTCTGCTCAGAAAAGATATGAGAAAAGTTTACAAAAACCAATTTTATATTAGGCCACCCAAAAATTGTAAGTGATTTGCGCCCAAAAGAAATTATTTTCACCACAATCTATGACCAGACTGGAATAAAACTATAATATAATTGCAAAAGTATAAGTCAAAAAAGAGCAAAGCTCTTGGAAAAATTATATAACTCTTCTTTTAAAAAATAATGCATTGGGGGGTGCCTGGGTGGCTCAGTTGGTTAAGCATCCAACTTTGGCTCAGGTCACAATCTCGTGGTTGGTGGGTTCGAGCCCCTAGTAGGGCTCTGTGCTGACAGCCCAGAGCCTGAAGCCTACTCCAGATGCTGTGTGTGTCTCTCTCTCTGCCCCTCTCCTGCTTACTCTCTCTCTCTCTCTCCCAAAGATAAATAAACATTAAAAAAATGGAAAAATCATCGATTGAGAAAAAATCAAAAAGGCAATTATCAAATACTTAGAAGTTTTCAGTAATGAGAACACCACACACCAAATATTGTAAGTAGAGCCAAAAGAGTTAATTAGAAGAAAACTAACTCAAAAAGCTGAAAAACAACAGATCAATAATCATGGAACAATGTAAAAGGTATTGAGAAATTGTTCCCGAGGAAAGTTTTTAGTCCAAATTACTTACACAATCAAGTTCTCCCTGAGTTTCAAGCCACAGATAATTTCCTGGCTGTATAAAATGTTCAAATGTGCAAAAGTAACAGAAATCTAACATAATACCCCTGATGTAAAAACAAACAAACTGATTAATAATGGAAACCACAGACGAACCTCACATATAAACATAGTTTACCATAGAGATGTGAATAATCTCAATAGTTAAGATACCATGATAGGAAACAGTCTTGGAATTAGCACAGTAGATACTCTTGAAAAGACTTTTGATAAAATTCAATATCAGTTTTTTTTTTTAATTAATGAAATGGAGTTAGGACAATTTTTCCTGGCATGATCAAGATTACCCCAAACCAAACACAGGCATCATACCTCATGGTGTAGTCCTAGAGGTATTAACGTTAAAATCAGGAACAAAAAACGATGCTCATTGTCACTAGTATCATTTAGCACTATTCTGGACATTCAAGCCAAGGTAACTAGACAACAACAACAACAACAAAACTAAAGAACTATGAGAAAGCAAGAGACAAAATTATCTAACTTGCATATGTTATAATCCCTTAATAGATTCAACTTCTAAAACTGTTTTAAATAATTAGAAATGTCAGTGAGGTGAACAGTCACAAAATAAAATTAATTGAGTGCCCCACATAATAGCCTAAAACTGTTAGAAAACATCAGGAAAAAAAAATCTTATTCACAATAGCAACAATAATAACAGAATTTCTAGGAAAAACAAGAAAAATGAAGAATATATAAAGAAATGTATGAAACTCTACTGAAAAAATAAAAAAACATTTCAATAAATGGATCATTGTACGATTTTCCAAGACTGGAAGACTCAACATTGTACGGATGTCGATTCTCCTCTATTTAATTTATAAATGTAATTACAGTTAGATTAAAATGCCAGAAATTTGAAAAAAAAAAAAAAACAGATCAAAAAGAAATCCTGAAGTTTATTTGAAAGAAAAAAACCTGAAAATTTTTTTTAAAAGAGAAGTTTATAAAACAACAGTGAGTGGGGGGTACTGGGTATTAAGTAGGCTGAAAACATCAAGAATTAGAAGTTTGGGCACACCTGCGTGGCTCAGTCAGTTAAGTGTCCCACTCTTGATTTCAGCTCAGGTCATGATCTCCGCTCAGGTCATGATCTCATGATTAGTGGGTTTGAGCCCCATGTGGGACTCTGCACTGACAGTGAGGAGCCTGCTTGGAATTCTCTCTCTCTCTCTCTCTCTCTCTCTCTCTCTCTCTCTCTCTCTCTGCCCCTCTCCCACTTGTGTGCACTCTCTCTCTCAAAATAAATAAATAAACTAAAAAAAAAAAAGGATTAAAGATTTGATTCTGTTGCTAAAAGAGGCAGAGCAATGAAACAGAACAGAAAGCCAGAAAATATAAATACAAGTACTATATTAAAATGTTTGTTGGGGTGCCTGGATGACTCAATCGGTTAGGTGTCTGACTTTGGCTCAGGTCATGATCTCAGTTCATGAGTTCAACTCCTCATTGGGCTCTGTGCTGACAGCTTGGAGCCCGGAGCCTGCTTCAGATTCTATGTCTCCCCCTCTCGCTGCCCCTCCCCTGCTCACGTTCTCTCTCTCTCTCAAAAATGAAAAAAAAAAAAAATTAAAAAAATAAAATGTTTATTTGTTAAATATGATATTTAAACCCAGTGGGAAAAGAATGGATTATTTAATAGCTGGTTGAATAATTAAGTATTAGGAAAAATTAAAGATGCAATTATTACCTCACACCATATACAAAGTAAATGCCTAGTGGGCGAAAGAGCTAAATGTGAAAATAAGACCACACACAGATTTGAACAAAATCATGTGATTGTTTTTATAATCTGAAAATTATTTTAATCATGGTTAAATACTTTTATCATGAAAATTGTTTTATTTTAATTATGATCACAAAAGCTGAAGCCAATTAAAAAAGTTTTAAATATTTAAATAACTAAAATGTAAAATTTATGTATGTCAAAAATAACCCTACTATAAACAAAATTAAATCACAAATGACAGAATGAGATTAAAACATGAAACCTGTATGGTAAAGGGTTAATGGCCTTAACATATAAGTAGTGTTTATAATTAACAACTTGGCAAAGAATATGATAAAGACTTTACAAGTGGGGCGCCTGGGTGGGTCAGTCCGTTGAGTGTTCGACTTCGGCTCAGGTCATGATCTCACGGTTTGTGAGTTTGAGCCCCGTCAGGCACTGTGCTGACAGCTCGGGGCCTGGAGCCTGCTTCGGATTCTGTGTCTCCCTCTCTCTCTCTGTCCCTCTCCTGCTCATGCTCTGTCTCTCTCTCTCGCAAAAATAAATAAACATTAAAAAAAAAGACTTTCGGGGCGCCTGGGTGGCGCAGTTGGTTAAGCGTCCGACTTCAGCCAGGTCACGATCTCGCGGTCCGTGAGTTCGAGCCCCGCGTCAGGCTCTGGGCTGATGGCTCGGAGCCTGGAGCCTGTTTCCAATTCTGTGTCTCCCTCTCTCTCTGACCCTCCCCCGTTCATGCTCTGTCTCTCTCTGTCCCAAAAATAAAAAATTAAAAAAAAAAAAAAAAAGACTTTACAAGTAAAGAAATATATTGGGGCACCTGGGTGGCTCAGTCGGTTAAGCATCCGATTTCAGCTCAGGTCATGATTTCTCTGTTCATGGGTTTGAGCCCTGCACTGGGCTCTGTGCTGACAGCTCAGAGCCTATTCGAGATTCTCTCTCTCTTTCCCTCCTTTCTGCCCTCCCCCACTTTCAGTTTCTTTCTCTCTCAAAATAAATAAATTTTTAAAAAAGGATCTCTTTTCAAGTAAAGAAATATAAATGACCAGTATAAATAAAAATCAGCTTCCTAAAATGGAGTACAAATTAAATAAGTGATAGGATACTATTTAGTATTTCTAATCATAACAAAGATAAAAAAATTGATAATTCCCAATGCTGGCAGGAGGTTTTGGAAAATGGCACCTTTATACTCTGGGGGCAAGAGTATAAATTGGTACCAGCTGTAAGAAAGATAACTTTGTGATATGTAGCAAAAGCTTTTTAAAATATGTATACCCTTTAATTCATCAGTTCCTGTCCTAGAAATATATCCCTAGAAAATAATATTGATTTTCATATGTGCAGGAATGTTTCTCACAGCATTGTTTATACTAGTGAAAAATTAGAAACAATCTGTGTACCAAAAATAGTTGAATAAATTACTATACATTTGTAAGGTTTAGCACTACACAATCATTATAAAGTAATGTTGTTGCAGTATATTAACACAGAAAAATATTCAGCATAGATTAAGCGGAAAACACAAGGTATAAAACAGTTTATTCAGTATGACCTCATTTTTCTAAAAAAAACCATGTGAACATATGTAAAAGTCTGAAATGTTATACAGTGGACATTTGAACCACACAGGGGTGAGGGGTGCCGACCCCCCATGCAGTCGAAAATCCTTATTTAACTTTTGACTGCCCCAAACCTTATGACTAATAGACTTCTGTTGACTGGAAGCCTTTCTCATAACATAAACAGCCAATTAACACATATTTTGCATTGTAGATGCATTATATACTGTATTCTTACCATAAAGTAAGCTAGAGAAAAGAAAATGCTATTAAGAAAATAATAAAGAAAATACATTTAGAGTGCTGTATTTATTGATAAAAATCCACATGCAAGTAGGTTCAAACCTGTGTTGTTCAAGGGTCAACTATATATCAAGTTTTTAATAGTGATTATCTTTGGGAACTGGGGTCAGTGTTTTCCAAGCCCTTTGCACTTATCACCTTTTTTCTACTGTTTCTGTTATAAATGTGTATCAGTTATTCATTTTTAATTTTTTTTAACATTTATTCATTATTTACAGAGAGAGAGAGAGAGACAGCACGAGGGGGGAGGCTCAGAGAGAGAGGGAGACACAGAATCCGAAGCTGGTTCCAGGCTCTGAGCCATCAGCACAGAGCCTGACGTGGGGCTGGAATCCACGGAACCTGAGCCGAACTCGGACACTCAACTGACTAAGTCACCGAGGCACTCCCAGTTGTTCATTTTTAAACGACATCTTTTTTTTTTCTTAATTTTTTTTTTTTAATGTTTATTTTTGAGACAGGGAGAGACAGAGCATGAACAGGGGAGGGTCAGAGAGAGGGAGACACAGAATGTGAAGCAGTCTCCAGGCTCTGAGCTGTCAGCACAGAGCCCGACGCGGGGCTAGAACTCATGGACTGCAAGATCATGACCTGAGCCGAAGTCGGCCGCCCAACCGAATGAGCCACCCAGGCACCCCTAAATGACATCTTTTTTATATAAAGAGACATGCAATCATCCTTAAATGTTTTAATTATCTCCACAAAGAGGAGAAAGCCATTGTCAAGAAATATGATCAAGAAAAAAGGACCAAGAGCAGCAAAGTCTCACCATCCATTAATAAAACTACACATATCTGCCCAACCGAGTCTCAGTTCTCTACCCTTCTGGTCCTGGACCCAATATTCAATAGCAAATCACTGAAAGTAGTGGAACCACCAGGTTCAAAGGATGCGGGAAGAGGAAAGAAGTATGGTGTTGCTTGAGCAGCTGGATTCCGTCTCTCAGAGATGCCCTGATGGGCCTCTATGCCTACACGAGGCATTCCCTTAGGTAGAAATTCCTAAATGGTACCCATCCCATGTACACATGCTCAGAGAGCAGGAACCTCTTCTGCCAGCTGCCCCCTGCCGAAGCGGCCCATCTATCTGTCCGCCTTGTGCCAAATTCCAAACAAGCTGCTCCGAGTTGGGGACACGCCACCTGCTGGTCAATTGAGGTACTAAGGCTATATTGTATCCCCACCCCACCTCCATTTCCTTTCAGGGGACCGCCTACACAACATTACTTTCTTACTTCTCAAGTTTAGCAAATTCTACCCAGTCTTCTCTTTCTTAAATACATACATTTTTTGGATTCCTTCTCTCTTCTTTTTTCTTCTAACATCTGTCTAGGTATCATGGGGAATTTTCTCTCTCACTCTTGTTCTTCCCCTTTTCTTTCCCATGAGCCAAAGTAAATACCCAGGCACAATGAGTTATCATAAGAATTGTGTTCACTACATGCCTGTAACAAAGAGAAAGAAAATGTGGAAAAATCAAAGTGGAGAGTTTTAGTCTCTAAAGCCCTTGAACAAAGCAAATCATTGTCAACAAATGAACACATCTAGGGTCTATGTTCAAAGTGCATTGCATTTAAGACTCACCAAAATACACAACGAAACTCTCTACTCTCAAAGGTTATAATCTCTCTGGGAGAAAAGGGGAGTATGCAGAAAGCCATATAAAAGGAATAATAACGATCATATATCATAACAATTAGTATCTATTAATACTGTAACATTTTATACTAATGTAGTATTAATATATAACAAGCTAACATCTGTGCACAATACTCATTGAATTCTGACAACAAAGCTCTAAGGAGATGCTATTATCACCCCTGATGATGACCTTTAATGAGATTAACTAGCCTGCCCACAACCCGTGAGCAGCAGAGAAAGAAAGAGAGAGAAATGTGGATGTAAAAGAACCCAGGTCCATCTGACTCCAAACCCTCCACATTTAACACCACCTCCCACCCACCAAATGATTTAGGGGCCACAAAAATTTTCATAGACTGGCCCATCCTTCTCTAATTAAACCTGCTTACACTCATGTGCAATAGCCAAGTCAACTGTAATGCACTTTGGGGTCTAATTATTGGCATTACAACAGTAGTTGTAATTTATAGATTTACAAGGGAACCTTTTGAACACAAGCCATTCAGAAACTGGAGACCAGCTGCATAGAAATAAAAAGGAGATTGAAAAAAGGGGACAGCCTCCACCAGAAACTGCTCCCACAGCCCAGTCTCAGCACCCTGCCTCCCCTCTTCAGCATCTCTGGAGAATCCCCAAATTTCTGGACAAACCAGCCCAGGTTAAAAATGGACTTCTACTTTTGGTCTCTTTTTTTTTCCCTATATTTTATCTCTCTTCTCTCTCCCTTTTTGTAAAATTTCATTTGTGTTTTTAAAACCCTATTACATATTGGTAAAGTTGTGTTCACTTAATCTAATTAATTTAAATTTACCTTTATGGCAGATTTTTTTTTCCCTCCATCGAATCACCTTCTTAAACTAGGCTAGCTTTCCAGCTGAAGCTGGATTCAGTAAACACAAGAAGGAAAGGTTAGCACCCTCAACACAAATCACCTTACTTAGCATAATTGCTTCCATAACAAACTTTTCCAGTAGTTTTATTTCTAAACCCTGATTTGACACCAACTGGCATTCAGATTTGAGGATCGCACCCCCATCAACCACAGACTAGTGGTCAATCTGAATCTAAATCTTCCACAATGCCACTGCTGCTTCCAGGACTGCTTTACTTCTTGAAGAAGTTGCTTAGAGGAGAAAAACAATTTCCTAAGCCTGCCTCTGTGCATTTTTTCTGAGAATCATTTAGTGTACAGAAAATAATAGAAAGGCAGTTTCAGATTTATAATTTCCTTTCTATCCAAGTTTCAGCATCGTTGCTATTTCAAAGCAGAAAATACAAAGCTGATTCAGGGAAAATGAGACCAAAAAAAAAATTAAAATTTTTCTTCTCGAAATATGTGATAACGAAATACACGGGGCGGGCACAATTTGATCTTTGCAGGCATCAGAGGAAAAGCACAGTTAGGAGCTCCAAATCCTCTTTTTCTCATTTGTGAACTCGAGGCACCCCCTTGCCTTCCTCTCCCCATCCTCCACTGAGTCTGCTGAACTGTACTGGGTTCATACCAAAGCCCACGAGCCTTGGCTGGAAGATGATGCTCAGTGTATGAAGGAAGGAATTGCTACACCATGGTTGTAATTATAAAACAGCCATATTATTTTGATACTAAATCCATCCGCTAACATTGTGCGTGCGAGCCTCCAACGTTTTGAAAGTTCAGGTTATGCCACTTCACTTTTACAAAAGAGCTACATTAGCACCTCCTTTTGCTTACCAACAGAAATCCAAAAAAAGTGAGAAGCGAAAACGGTGTTCAGCATTTGGCACATTGCCTTTACAGAGGCAGCGCAGCGCGTAAGATTGCACTGCCCAGCTCCTTCCCCGGGAGCTGCCTCCAGCATCTCAGTATCAAGCTGCTGCCGCAGTTTTGAACTGCCTCCGTGAGCCTCTGTTTTTTCTCTATTTATTTTGTGCATCCATTAGTAAGATGTGGTATCAGAAAAGCCTAAGAGAGGTTATTTTTGGAGTGTGGGAACGTTGGAAAAGTTTTCCATATACGTTAGTGGTAAGTGCTTCATTGCTTTACGCCATTTTTGGCTTACAAAAGGTTTCATAGGAATGCTCTCCTTTTGAATAGCTGGGGAAACCTATAATTCTAAACAATGTCAGTGTTCTATGTAATCGCTTCCGCTCTTCGCTTTATCACATTATCCAAACCCAGCTAGCTAACTGCAAGTCCTGTTTTCCAGTCCTTTGTGCCAAACTACTTGCTCACGTTTTAATCCAACCATCACCACCTCTAGGTTATAAATCTGTGAGGACTGAGCTTCTAACCTCATTTCCATATCCTTTCCTAAAGTTTCATTCCTTTTATCACACGCTCCACTAAACATCGCCATGATTTTCTTACACTGTGTTTGCTCAAACTCTTGGCTGCAGTCTTGGGGTTACTCACACCCTTTGTGTATAGAAAGCCTTTGGATAAGATGTTCTTCATCATGACTGCCTGGGAGCACACAAGGTGACCACAGACAGAGCAGGAACCCACTGAGTAATGAGAATCTAATATTACTGCAACCAGATTTTCTCATTTGTAGATCAGAGGGGGTAAACTAAGAAAGCACTCTAAGAAGCACATAAAAAAAAGTGGTATGAAAATTTCCAGTTTTCCTTCATGTTTTAATTAAACAGGAAGTTTTTGTTCTCAGGGCTCATCTTTGTGATTGCCACTCTTATTAGTGAAAAGCAATAGACCAAAAACGCTGTACTAAAACTCTAATTGAGAGGCAGGTGAAGGGGAGAGGTCAGAACTGAGAGGTGGGTGTTGCTTCTTTATAACTATAGGAAGTAAGAACTCTGGAAAACTTCTTGGCTCCTGGAGATAAACACATGGGAGGGCACAGTCAAATGCAGGGGAGCTCAAGCTAAAACAGCTGAAAAATACCAGCCTACGTGATGATGCTTTGATAGGTATTTGAATGCCTATAAATTCTTCTTCAATTTCTATTCTAATGGTCAGAATAACTGCATTATCACATAGAAGAATAGTCTTGTTTCCTTTTGCAAAATTGGAAGAGCAAGACTCCTATGTTTCTTTTTTACTTTCCAAAATATTTAAGTTTAGAAAGAAATTTGCTCATTGTACCAAATCAAATGATATATAGACATAAAGAAAAGTTTAGTAACCTCTCTCTCCTATCCACTCCCATCTTGCCAAGATAATACACACCTACAAAAAATGTATTGCTACATACATAGATGTATGGGGTTCTATTCTTTCCATTAAAAAAAGAATCTGTATTTGATTTTTCCCCTTAATGTATCATGAACACATATATTGGCTCCAAGGTCAATAATATAATTTAATTTGTACTCTTCAATAGTTGCATACTTCTCCACAGTGTATATCATACTTTATTCACCCTATTAATGAACATTCTAGATGCTCCCAGTTCTGTGCTTCTCTAAGCAATGTTGCACTAAACATCCTTGCATGTTTACCTTTAGCTTCTAGTGCTTTTAATTCCAAAGTATAGATATCCAAAACTGGGATTATTGGGTTTGGAAAATTATTCATTTTACTATACATTTTCAGTCATTTTCCCAAACCTGACCTAAAATCAATACAAAGGTCTATGGCCTTAAGAAGGCCTTAAAATAGACCTGATAAATGTCAACTTAGAGGATCAAGATTTTTATATTAAAAGCACTAAAAATTTCTCTCAGAATTATATTCCACCAGGTATATTAACTAAATTATTTATTTTGAAGATGCTTCCTTTTCACGAATAATACTATTTTTTAAAACCAAAAATGTCTTGGGGAGCCTGGGTGGCTCAGTCAGTTAAGCATCAGACTTCAGCTTAGGTCATGATCTCGTGATCCGTGGGTTCGAGCCCTGCATCGGGCTCTGTGCTGACAGCTCGGAGCCTAGAGCCTGCTTCAGGTTCTGTGTCTCCCTCTCTCTAAGCCCCTCCCTTGCTCAAGTTCTGCCTCTCTCTCTCTCTCTCTCTCTCTCTCTCTCAAAAATAAATAAAACTTAAAAAAAATTTAAACCAAAATTGTCTTAAATCAACTAAAATGGGTCAAAGTTAAAAGTTAGAGCCTAGTCCTTATTGTCTTCACACACCAAAAATTCCATAAACTCTAAAGGCCATTCCAGTTGTAGAATCAACTACTGATTAATTAAAAAATATATGAGCAGGGCTCCTAGGTGGCTCAGTCCGTTAAACGTCCGACTTCGGCTCAGGTCATGATCTCATGGTTCGTGAGTTCAAGCCCCGTGTCGGGCTCTGGGCTGACAGCTCGCAGCCTGGAGCCTGCTTTGGATTCTGTGTCTCCCTCTCTCTCTGCCCCTCTTCCTTTCTTTCTCTCTCTCTCTCTCTCTCTCTCTCTCTCAAAAATAAATAAACATTAAAAAATACATGAGCAAATGTGAATAAGTTATGAAGAACAAAAATGTTCACATTGGACCAAAAATATTTCAGTGTACTTTCAAAGAATGCGATGGTGCTAGTGTGAAAGAGGATCAGTCAAAACCTCACTCGTTTCTGTTTTATTCTCTGGACTGTGGCCTGAGTAAGCGAAGAGCCAGCTCTTCCCTACGGCTCCACCGTGAGACAGGAATAGGGCCCACAGTCCACACACAAGGATAGGAGTGCCCACGGTCTACAGCCACACTCCTCCCGGCGGAAGTTGGTTTTCTAAAACCACCTCTTCAAAATTATGTGGTTTTGTCATGTCATTTGATTTGGGACTTGAGAGTGAGAAGTTGAACTATATTTTTCTACGTTCCTAATAACAGCACATGTACTCCACATTATAGTTAACGAGTATCGCCATACCATCCAACACACTCTAAGACACAAGCAACCAAGCATAGAGTTCCCTGCCTTAAGAAAAGAAAAAATAAGTTATAATCAACATAAATTCAGGGAATTTGTTCACATTACCAAAGCATTCTTTATTTTAGAAAGCCACTCACTGCAGGATTACAAGAAATGTGTGCACTCTTGCTGCATTAAAAATGGCATTCAACCAACCTAAACTCAACTCATATTATTCAAGAGCACATTTATTAAGTAAAATAAACATGAGTCCAATTTTGGACCTCACTTACTGGCCCAGATGGTGTGTGTCCTTTCCTTCGGAACAAAAAAGTGGGCAAGCAATTCCTAGCTGCCTGTGATGGACAGGCTATTTCACAACTCCCCCCCCCCCCAAAAAGGGCTTAAAGCAACCTGCTAAAAATAGCCCCTCAGCTCTCACATTAGTGTCCTCAGCTGAAGGGCCAGGTGAAAATATAAATTGCTTGAAATACGTCCTGCATTCTAATTCCATAGAACTACCATTAGCTGAAAATCCCTGCTAATCCTTCTGACAATTCCAACATTAATAACGTTTTTCTTTTTTGACCATTTTTCCAAACTAGTAGGAGAAGCAGTGAGTTGAGGGTTGAGGATGTTGACACATTGGAGCCCTGGGAAATCAGGGCTCTCATGCCCTTATCAGCCACTCACCAGCTGAGTAAGCTTAACCCTTTAAGCATAAAATTCCTCAATTGTGAAAAGGAAATGATAATACCCAAGTCGAAAAATGGCTATATGAGCTGGGAATAATGCACTGTATTTCAGGATTTTATCCTATAAAAATATTCAACAAGTGCACAAAGACATATGCTAAGACAAACTCCATGAGACACCTGTAATCACAACAAAAAAAAAAGAAAAAAAATAGCCTAAAAGTAAAGAGAGGTTAATAAAAACAATCACAATGCCATTAATTCAATGCTACATATGTCATACGGCCGTGAAAAAGATGAGATGGGCAGATGGTGTGGTAGTAAGAAGTGAAAAAAGCAAGCTGCAGAAAGCACTGTGCATAAATGATTATTATTTTAAGCCCCCAAACCCCTCCACTATGTATTTAGCTCCATTTTTACCACAATCATATATGCTTTCAATAGAAAACATCTGCAGTGACAAGTAATAAACGTATATCCACTCTGAAGAAAACAAAGGGTTTCAAGAATTGCCAGTCTTTCCTTTGTTACACTATCCATTTTTGACAAGCACATTTATTTACAATAAACCTGTACTGTTTTTATAATTAAAAATTAAAGGCAATAAAGAAAGCAATGAGAAGTAATTACTGTAAAGCACTTGGCACAACGCCCAGTGGGCTTTGAGGAACGGTAATTATCACAGTTACTTCTGCCAGAAGCCACAGAACTTTTAAGCAAAACAAAGCCCCTGAAAACTAGCAGACGTTGGTAACATGCAGCCTGTTAAGCTCAAGTGTGAACTGAATCTATTTTTTAAGAGGCCACGCATGATCTTGGTGGTGGTGATGGCTTCACGGGTGTATGCACGTGTCAAGACATCAAACTGTATACTTGTGACACGCACCTTTTATTCTATGTCAATTATCCCTTGACAAAACTGCTTAAAAGAGAAAAACTGCGGAGCTAAAATTTTCCTCAGTGATAAGACGGCAGATGGGAGAATGCGATCAAAACGAAAGGTTTGCAAGATCTATGCGCTATGCAGAAGATGTCAATATGGAGATCTTAACTTTAGACTCTGTTACATCAAATAATGTCTTTTACGTGCACCCAGTTACAAGAACAGACACAGAGGACCTAACTTCCAAAGCCCTAGAGGAGAGAAACTGGAATATGGAAAACTTGAAAGATCCAAAAGAAGCAGGAGAGGAGAGAAAAAGAGCGGTAAACAGGGAATAAAAAACAGCATTATTAATTCCTCAATAACCACAACCAGTATAGACTGTCTGGACTCACCGTTAAAATGCAAAGACTATTATTAAATAACAAGCAAAAGGATGGATCTGTTTTTAATTAGTTCAGCTTCACAGGTGTAGGGAGGGAGGGTGTGTGTGTGTGTGTGTGTGTGTGTGTGTGTAGAGAAAGCAGGATCAGATAGCTTCCTTCAACTCAATCTCTTTTAACTGCTTTTCTGAAGCCTTGAAATTAATGGGAGGAAAGTTCTTTACACCAAAAATAACAAAGAGAACTGACTTGGTTGGGAGGGGAGAGGGTGGGGGAGGTGTAAGGGACGCAGAGAGGACTGGCAAATACAGAGTGTTTCCCCACCATAACCTCACCAGAGGGTGAATAAAACGCACAGGGAGCTGTCTAGCTGACACCAGATGGGGCCACCCTTCCAGCCTACATGCTCCCCTCTGGCCAGCGTGGAGCACACATCCGGGACATCTAACTCCTCTTCTCGAGAGGTCTGAAGGTAAAGAGGCCGTCCCTGCCTGGAGGAGTTAGCACTCTTCTGAGAAATGCGGACTAAACATAGCCAGGCCAGACGGGACAATTCATCCATTCTTTCATGGAATCTGCAAAACTGAGTAGATGGTTCTAATCAATCTTATCTGGAAAACAGATGGAAAATTCTTCCCAGAAGTTAATTCTTTAGTCTTATTCCAAAAGGAGGCCACATGGCTCCTCTGGCTGTGTGCGCTTAGAAGCGCCCTCCAAGCCTCTACTGGTTTGACACGGGTTGGGGTTGCTGTGCAGGCAGTCGTGGGGGAGACCCTAGGTGACTAGGGGACAATCAGTCATACAGTCCCCTGGCTGTGAATGGCACCTCCACATGTCCTCCCCTGCCCAGTTATCCAGGAATCTGTGATTTGGGCCTGATCACTGGGGTGCTAACATACAAACCCAATCAGACTAAGAAGCAAAAGACAGGATTTCTGCTACCAGCTCTGCTCAATCTAGTTGAGGGATAGTGAGTGAGTCGGCCACATTACCATAAGGAGTCCACCATAATCATCAATAAAGTAGGAATGACAATATCCATCTCACAGGTTTTTCTGGAAAGCTAATGAAATGAAGTACTTTGAAACCCCATAATATATTGTAGAAATGCAAAGTGTACTCATTTCTTACACTGGTAAGACAGCTTTAAGCCTTCATAGGACCTTTGCTTCCATCATAGCATTGCCTACAGGGGAGGCTGAGGAGTTTCAGCTGACATCTCCAGTGATGTCTGCCTACATGCCCACTCTCAAGGGCAAGCTCATCTGCCCCTCCCACCTTGAGAAACTCTTTGGTATTTGGGGCAAAGTTCATTGTCCAGGGAGAGGCATGTGATCCAAACTGCTGTAGTCTTAGTACCTCTCTTGCTTTGGCCACATTCGAGTGTTTCAGGGGTGAACATCTGATTCAGGCAGATGATTCCCTAACCTATGAGTCACTTCCCCATGCTTTTCAGACATGGAGCCAGAACATCTTTTTTCTGTCGCTAAGTCTTAGGATACAAAACCTAGAACTTATTAGCAATCACATTTTCTGTTCTGCCCATAACATTCTAGGATCTAAGTGGGAGTAGAAATCTGGTGTCAAACTTCAATTAACCTCTAGTTACTAAAAAAATTTTAAGCATTTATTTTTGAGAGAGAGAGGGCAAGCACAGAAAGGGCAGAGAGAGAGGAGGACAGAGGATCCAAAGCAGGCTCAGTGCTGACAGCAGAGAACCCCATGCGGGGCTCGAACCCACAAACCGTGAGATCATGACTGGAGCCGAAGTCTGACCAGAGCCAAAGCCGGACACTTAACTGACTGAGCCACCCAGGTACCCCTCTAGTTTTAAATATAAAATCCATGCTTTCAGCTGGACCCCATCCAAAGACCAGGGTCCCCAGTCTACACACCCCATGTTTTAACTTCTTGAGAGAAAAAAACCTCCAGAGTCCTGCTACACCAAGGGAGGGGGCAACTCCCAACTATGTAAAGTAAGGGAAGGGATCTGGGAATCTGCTTATTAGGAAGACTTTCAACCAGTCTTCCTGATGTTAGCCTCATCTTCACCTACAGTTTCAGGGGAATTCCTGGGTTCTCCAGGGCAAACTGGATTGATTTTCTGATTTCTATTGTTGAGTTACTAGTCAGCTATTTTCCACCTTTCAAAATATTGTCACTGTGCATTTGTGACTTAAAAAAAAACCCACTGATCTCATTTGAATGGGATCTCAGACTTAAAGTTTTGTGTTACACCCTTCTTTAGCCAAAAACTCAGGGTCTTTATAATACACTCATCACTCTATAATATGCAACCCTCTTTGGTGGTCCCTGGGGGCCAGGCCCACCCCAGGCTCTCTACCTTGGCCACCCTTCCCAGTCTTATGCTCCAGATTTCAAAACTATTCTTCTTCCCAGGCAACTTCCTTAATTCACAGGATTATTTATACAACCCAACTTAGAAAAGTACGATAACCCAAGTTTATGTCAAGGTATCACAGGGGGTTGACTTGATCCTATTTGGAATAGTTGCAGTTTTCAAAAAGTGACTTATGTTCTTTGTACGTGTGTGATTTCAAAACTCATGTATGTTCACCACAAACAATTTGCAAAGTACAGAAAAGCACAAAGAAAAATAAGATCGACTGTCATCACACCATTCTTAAACTTCCTTTTCATGTACATGTATGATAACCTGCAGAAAGATGGTATCCAGTGACCCTCATATGACTTATACCTCATGGAATTTATAATTAAATTGATGAGAGGAGAAACTCCTGGAAAATTAACTAGGGAGGCATAAAATGACTGAAAAAATGAAATATCCCAAATATACCAAACATCCTGTGATTCAATATATTAGATAGACAGTGTGTTATAGCATTTCTGAAGAGGTCAAGGTCCCTGAAGACTGCTGATGGCTTTGTTAAAAATGGCAGATGGGTACCACATCTGGAAGCCTGCAGGATTTGGATTGAGAGAAAAAAGGGGATGTGGTGGAACCTGAGCTGCCTAGATCAGCACAGGGAAATCTGCAGAGAGGGAAAACACACGACATGTTTAGGCAAAGTTAGGAGACACATTATTGGTTAGGACCTGGCAGAGAGAAGTAAAATAATAAAATAAAATGCTCTATTACATCCGAAGGCCAGATGTGTAAGAGATGGTTTACATAGCACAAGCCTCTCTTCTGAAAACTGTCCCCGTCCTCAGGACTACTACCGTGCCTCCTCTCTCAAGGTCATAAATGACCAGACAAGGAACTGATACACCTGAAGCAGGTTTAGGTCAGTCTGATTATTAGATTCTTTCTCAAGAGAATTGGGAATTCAAAGCAGGAGATCTATCCATTTCTATCGGTGCTTGAACAAAAAGGACCTTCAAACTGAGGAGGTGATGGACATCCTCCTTCCTCCTGTGCTCAGTGAGACAGGAAAAGCAAGGGGGCCAGGAGAGCAGAGCCTCTGAGGAATGGCAAAACCCATCAGGTTCCAGCAGTCACGGCCTCAGGCCCTGATCACCTGGTTTCTGGAGGGAGGTCCTTGCCGTTCTCAACTTCACTTCTGGTGCTTCCAGGACATATTTTTCTTAAAACCAGTATAGCTACGTTGAGTGAATTTCCATTCACTGAAGCTTGTCTAAGACCACAGGCAGTTTGCAGGCTTCTGTCAGGAATTTAGCTAAGTTACTCCACGGTGTTGCTACCTCAGCATCCATTTTGTTTGGCCAAGTGGCCTGCGGACCTTACACAGGCACTAGCCCCTCATGTGAGGGGATAATATCCTGCAGAGTCACAGGTACATGTAAGTTCCTAACAGGACTTCCCTAATGACCCTTGTGATAAACAGTCCCCCCAGCCTCCCAGGGCCTTCCCTCATGCTACCCTTAGGTAAGACCCCGGTGGAGCTTACCAAACTCTTTTTGGTTTGAATCGACCAATCTGGCCATAGCCCAGGAACCCCAAAGCATTCCACTCACAGACTCTAATAAAGGCATGTGCCCTCGTCCTGTACCTGTACCCTACCTTGACCTCCCCGTGTAGACCCTCAAGGTATGCAGAGTGCCTCCTCCAGGACCTGTGAGTAGTAAATCTATTTCAGTTTCTGGTATGGACTTCCGTTTTGTTCACCATCCAGCAACAGGGGTCTACTTAACAATTGTTAACAAAGTCCTAACACTCTCCAAGACAGAGTATTCTCCCAGGAGTATGGAGAGGTGGGTGTGAGGGAAGGGGAGAGCCTGAGGGAAGGAAATCAGCTGGATGGCTGCTCACAGAGTCCTTGATTGAGGTAAAAACAAACAAACAAACAAACAAACAAACAAGAATGGAAGCAGTAGTGACAGGAAGGGAGGAATGGAATATGAGACACATTTAACAGGAAGGATGATCTACTTATGGGGTTACCTGGAGGTGAAGAACAAGTTAGAGGAAAAATGGTTCCAACCCAGATGGGATGATGTCACCATCAAAGGAAAGAACACAGGGAGGCCGGGTAGATAAGGGAAACAGGGTAGGGTTTTTGTTTTGGACGTGCTAAGTTTGAAACGATGATGGAACATCAAGTAGAAACAGACAGACAGAGACCTGCACCTAGAATGGAGGCTAAAATTCCCTCAGAGTTAGATAAGCAAGTTCAGAGTTATTTACAGATGGAAGCCATGAATAAGATCTCTGAGGGAGAAAGGATTTAGACAAACACAGATGACAAGGACCCCTGGTAAACAGCTACAATGGAGGGCAGAGAAAAAAAAAAAAACCCTTATCAAGATTGGAAGAAATTGGGAACAATGTGGCATCTCAGATTTCAACAGAGGAAAATCGTAGGATATTAAATGGTACAGGGATCAAGAGGAATAAAAATGGGAAGAGATCATTTCCCACATCAGTCAGAAAGTTTCTGACATTATATTTTCAGTATAATGGGATTGAGGACAGAGTATCTGATTTTATGTGTTTAAAACTTTGAAAGAGAAATGAGAAAACGAAGGTGGTATGTGCCAGAATACATGCTGAGAATTTCAGCAGTGGAATTTGAGAGTTCAAATGAGTACTTAGTGTAGGCAGTGGATTTAGGTAGTCTGAGTCGTAGTTCTCAGAGCAAAGAAAAATCATAGATGCTTGCTTGCTTGCTTGCTTGCTTTATTTATTTATTTATTTGTTTATTTATTTATTTATTGAGAGAGAAAGAGAGAAAGCATGAGCAGGGGAGGGACAGAGAGAGAGGCAGACAGAGAATCCCAAGCAGGCTCTGCATTGTCAGTACAAAGCCCAGCGTGGGGCTAGAACTCACAAAATCGTGAGATCATGACCTAAGGCTGGAAATCAAGAGTCAGACATTTAACCAACTGAGCCACCCAGGTGCCCCCAAATCATGGATGTTTTAAAGAAAATGTCCTAGAAGCAAAATAAATTGAGAGAAAGGATTTCGAAGAAGGATGGGCTCATCCGTCGGGAGGGGTAGGGATAGTTTGGGATACAGAGAACACAGATGTGCGTGCCCCAGATGTAGCATGCCTCTTTGAGCAGCCTGTGGCACAACATGCCTTGATCTCTGTTAGTTGCCTTCCGTTACCAGAGAGACAGCCCCAGTTCGCAGCCAGAAGGAATTATTGGAAGGTGTTCCGAAAGAGAGAAGTCATAGGAATCCATTGTTCTCCTGGCCCAGACTCCTGTTCTTGAGCTACATACATAATGTCAACTGACCCACATGCCCTTGAATTCTCTTGCTGATTTGTCAAGCCAACCGGTGGCCCCATTCAGCCCAGACTTCTTGACCTTGCCTAAAGGCCAGTTAATGCCTGACTTCACCACCTGCTCTTCATTTACTGGTGATTAGAAAGAGCCATGGTGGTATCCACAGAATCCAAGAGTTCATGGCACTCACGAAGATACAAAAAACTGAGTTGGAAATCGTACCCAATACGCAAAGACCACCTGCACACCCCTCCCTCCCCTCCTGTTTCCCACCCTGAAGGCTTCATGGAAAAGCACAGAGAACCATCCAAAGTTGAGTCCATCATTCTCTGCCTTTCTTTCCCTGCAGGAGAACGGGGCATTTGTGCACGAATCTCTGTATCATGTGCCCACATATTCTCTTTCACTGTGGCCTTCCTCTCCAACTTCCCTCTTGGCCAAATGTTACTCAGGAAAATCTCACCCTATTTGGGAGTGAGAAAGGATCCTAATTATGGCTCCGCACTAAAAGCATTGCTAGGGGTACTTCTTCCTTAAGGAGAAGACAAATCCTAAGTTTAGACATACAAATGTAAAGGCTTTCTCCCCCTAAGAGTCTCATAGGTAAGGCACCCTCCTTAGTAAAGAATTCCATCTATTTCCTCATTCTTCCTTGGTGAATTTGCTTTCCTACCAACATTAAGGGACAAAATAAGTAGGATATATCTTTGATGCTTGTTCCCGAGCCTGGTGCAACACCAGACATTTGCAAGCTCCTCTTCCAGTGCTCAATGTTTTGGATGTAAGGTGACTCTGAGTTAATTCAGCATATTTTTTGTTTTAATTATTCATATACTATTTATGGATTAATGTAGTGTAATTATTAACATATTATTAATGTATGATATAGTAATGTAGAAGTGATACAATAATTTTATTTCACTAAAATGCATAGGAATAGGGGAGCCTGGGTGTCTCACTCAGTTAAGTGTCCGACTTCGGCTCAGGTCATGATCCCACGGTTCACGAGTTCGAGCCCTGCCTTGGGCTCTGTGCTGACAGCTCAGAGTCTGGAGCCAGTTTCGGATTCTGTGTCTCCCTCTCTCTCTGACCCTTCCCTGCTTGTGCTCTGTCTGTCTCTCTCAAAAATAAATAAGCATTCAAAAAAAATTTTAATGCCTTGTAATAATTTAACTAACATGTATTCATAAAATAATAATGATTAATAAAGAAGAATTACTTAATGTAATACATTGCAAATATATAGTAAATACATTGCAACAATTTCATTGAGAATATATGTTATTTTAGGTGCACATACCCAGTCACTATTTATGACTTTGTTTCTATGGGGAAAATGGAAAGTTACTTCCGAAGGCCAAGAAAATTCTTACAAACAAGCTTTTGGAGCACTACCAATTTGTAAATCGATGGATGGTCATCATGTACATTTGATTTTAGAGTTTTCTGACTGCTTTAAATCTGGCTTTCCTAAACAAACCCTCCCGGAATAAGCAATGAACCCAAACGACGATCGTTCTAGGGAGCTGGGACTTGCCGCCAGGACTTCTGGGGCTCTTGTGTCCAGGTTCCTGCCATTGGTGGGGCCACAAGAACCTACAATGTCTTGTAGTTTTATCCACTTCCACTAGTTCTATTTTTGGATCCCTACATTTAGCACACAGAGCTATCTTTATCGCTCCAGCTGACTGGCATGAGAGTCCCCAGGGCATAGTAGTTATACAAGATTGTTGAAGCATACTTCCTTCTCTTCAAATAAGACAAGGCAGAATGCACAATAGACATCAGCAAGCAATCACAATGTTAGGAGTGTGTGTGTGTGTGAGTGCGTGTGTGCGTGTGTGTGTGTGTGTATGTGTGTGTATTACTAAAGATTTCTTTCTTTGTGCTAAGTTGCATGCATTATTAGAAACACGATGTTCATAATGCTTTCTGGAAGTTAGTTTTAGGCTGTGTAATGGAATCTATTCCTATGCCTAACTTCACTTGAAAACATTGTTATAAAATAAAGTCTCTTAACAATTACATAGTCCAGATTTCAAAAATTGGGAGTTTTTAAAAACCTCTATTACCCCTATCTACCCTCAACTGAGGAATCCATTACAGACACAGTCTAAACGAACAGCTGGATTGTTCTAACAGGGAAAATAGTTGGATCTAATAGGCAAAAAGTCAAAAACTGGCCATCTTTTCTTGCTCTTCAGTTATTCAACTATTCAGTTGCAGATGATCCCTGTTCGAGTGGCATGCTAGTACATCACAGAGGAGAAGGCTGAGTCCTGGACAGACAGTGGGATCTCACAGCCCAAATTTCAGATGCCATTTACATTACTGTGGCTGCACTATATAGGTCTTCTGTTTAGATTCCCACTGTCTACTACAGTGGCCACCAGGCACCTGACTCCATTCAGCATGTAAGATGAGCCTTGTCTGAACTGAGACACATGCAAAGTACACACTGGATGTCAAGGACTTAGTACCGAAAAAAGAAAATGTAGACTACCTCAGTAATAGCCTTTTATATTGATTGCGTGTCAAAATGATAATGTTTTGGTATATTGGGTAAAATAAACTATATTTAAAAAATTAATTCCGTTTCTTTTTATCTTTGTAATGTGGCAACTGGAAAACATAGCATGACAGTTGTGGCTCACATTATATTCCTATGGGGCAGCACCGGTCTAGAGGTCTCCACAACAAAGAGCATGACCAGTGAGAGGTTTTTAAGATTGGAAGCGAGAGCTGCTGCAGAATTTTACTCCAAATCAGGCTAATCTGAGAAGAATATGACTTGGAGTACAGGTTAAAGCACGCCCTGCATGTGTAGTTCCCCCATGCTAAGAATTTTAACAGTGCCCAGCAGGACAGTTAAGTTGTGCTCACAGACAGAAGCCACTAGGGTGGAGAAATGTTACCACAGTGTATGTAACACCTGCCTTACTTAGCTCTTTCCTAGTTGAGAATGCAGCCTTCATTTTCAGCTCAGCGGTTACTAATTGTGCTCATTCCACCAGAGAGTGAATCATGAATTCACTTATTTTGAGTTTTGGTTGTTTGTTCCCCACCCCCACCCCCAACCCCCTGCTGTTCAAATGAAGACTAGGGATCATTTCACAGAAAAGAGAAATATGGATTTGATATTTTAAAGTTTAATAGAAAATGAAGTGTTTAAAATTTCATGTATGGGCCACAAATGGCCAGTTTATTAAAAAGGAGCGTTATTAGTGGACACACACAGGGAGAAGTTCACACTGGCCCTGAGTATCGATATACATAAAAAATTCAGTTCCAAATCCTTGATGTGTGATTACCGGATTACTGAATCAAAAACATATTGGGGGGGTCACTGCTGCCAGCAAAGAATTGTGTAACTGCTGGTAAAAACAACAGTGATTTCAGGAGTGGATTGAAAACAAAACAATAATATCTTTGTAATGTTCTGAAATCGTTGTAGGAACAAAACTGAGACTGGCCCCTTTGCATTTCCCAGTCTGATCTGCTGACCATCTTGTCTGCCCATAATTGTTTTCTGCCATTCATTTCCTCCAATTGTCAATTATTACTAAAACAATTATGAAAAAAAAGTGTGTGTCTTTGTTTCCTGTTGCTGATGAATATAGTGAAGTCATAGACCAGGCTAGTGCATCATCATCTTTTCCATTACAATGAATTATGCTGTCCCAAACAGGATACAGCTCTTGACTGGGCAGAGAGGCCGTAAATGGAGCTGAATTAGCACCTACATGATTGTCAGCCATGACAGCAAGAAATCAGAACACTGGCACTCAGCTCTCCTCTTTTTCAAAACACAACTGTTTTTTTGTTCCCAATTATAAGAGTGGTACATGCTTATCTTGGGGAACATGCTTATCCTGGAAACAAGTAGAAAATAAAAATCCCCATTATCCCACCAACTAGAGACTTCTATTGTTAATATTTTGGTATATAAATGCTCAGCTCTCAGCTTTTTCAGGTAAACATATATATTTCTTAAGAAAGTGAGATCATACCATGTATATACTTTTTTTGCCTTCTCTCTTTCACTTAGCATTTAGTATAAACATTAAATAGTTTAATGTAATTTGATGCCTATATGAAATTCCACATTGTGGAATACTACTCAACAATTTCCTTATTTTTTTTTTGTACAATAAAACCTTGGAATGCGAGTAACTTTTTCTGCGAGTGTTCCGCAAGACGAGCCAACATTTCTAATAAGTTTTAACTTGATAAATGAATGATGTCTCGCAATACGAGTAGTATGGGACGCCAAACATCACATGATCACAACTGTGCCAACAGTTCTTGAAATTCGCTTTGATAAACAAGCGCTTTGCATTACAAGCATGTTTCCGGAACAAATTATGCTTGCAAGCCAAGGTTTTACTGTATATTTGTCCAAAATTTGTCCATTACAAATAGGTAAGCATTCTTTTATATACAGTTTTGTCTGGATCTATGAATATTTCCTTAGGCTGTATTCCTCAAAGACAGATTATTCACTTTTGACTAAAAACTATATTGTGTATCTTGAAGTAAATATTTGGAATAAAAGGAAAATTGATTAACAACAAAATCACATAGGTGCATTCAAAGCTATTTAATAACCAAACTTGATAATATGTGCCTTCCTAACAAGATAAAAAAGTGATTTTTTTTTAATGATTACAAAGTTTAAGATAAATATAACACTGGTCTATTCAAAATGCCCTTCAGGCCAGCCAGCTGGAAGGGGGTACGTAATGCCACGAAGTCCTTTTCCAGAACCTCCTAGCACAACTAGCCTCCAAACCACTGAGGAACCCACAGATGATTCTGCAGTGATTCTCTGAACTATTGGTTTCCTAAGGAGCAGGGGCTGCCTGCGTGGTCCCTGCCTGGCCTGAGCGTCGTTACCTGAGGCAGCCACTAGAGGGCAACCCAGGATAGAGCAAGGAGTTCAACATTCTCTGGCCTGTTTGCAGCATAATCTTTAATTCACCAGGTAGGTGACGAAAAGTAAAAAATGAGGCACTGAAGGGAAAACCAATTTTGGAAATAAATGTGCAAATAAATAAACACAAAAATCTGAGTATAACCTCCTCCCTTTTCCTCGGGGAGATTAACTAAAAGGTGCATAACTCTGAGAGCTACCACACTTAGAAAAAATTGAAGACCAGGAATCCAGTTAAAACTCAGGTGACAGTGGGGCGTCTGGGTGGCTCAGTTGGTTGAACATTCAACTCTTGATTTCAGCTCAGGTCATGACCCTGGGCTGTGGGACAGAGCTCTGCGGAGGGCTCCACACTGAGTGTGGAAGCTGATTAAGATTCTCTCTCTCCCTCTACCCCTCTCCCCTCTTCATGCATTCTCTCTCCCTCTCAAAAATAATAATAATAATAATAATAATAATAATCAGATAACAGCATGGAAAATTGGTTCCTTTAGATCTCTGCAGATGCAAAAAATGAATCCAGAGCAGATCCTCCTTGTTCTCCATGGGAATTAGCAGGCATGTGGGCTTTGGCCTCTTACACACTTGCGTTCCATTCTCTACCTGTCTCTCACTAGCTAGCTGGTGGTGAACGTGTTACTTAACCTTTCTGAGCTGCAGTTTCCTCATTCATAAAATGAGGCCAGTGATACAACCTGCCCATGGGTGGTTGTAAGCATTCAACAAGACACTGGACATGAAAGGCTTAGCAGAAAAGGAAATGCTGGCCGTTATCTCTTCTGCTTCTCACCTCCCTCTTAAGCTGTTTCCCATTTCCAGCTGTTCACTTACTCTTTCCACCTGACTATGCCATCACAGCATCAAATTTAATAGGCCTGAAACCAAAATCCTCATCTTCCCCGCTAACTCCCTGACCTGCTGCTACCTCTCTGATTGGCTATTTCTTAGAATAGACAGTAAAACATAACATCCTCTGTAACACTTCCTCTCTTCCTATAACCATAGCCAATTAGTTTACAAAACATGTTGATTTGTTCTCTAATGTGTCTCCATCTGGTTTCCTTCTCTCTGTTGTCACCAGGCATCAGAAACCTGCTCTGTTTGACCCACCAGGTCCTGCCTTGAATGGGCAGATCTCACTGATGTCATTTCCTTCTTCAAAGCCCCTCACTGGCTTCCCAGGGGATTCAAATTAGATTCTGCACCCCTCTGTCTGGCATTACAGTCCCACCACAGTCTGACCCCAACCTCCTCCAGACGCTTCTCTCTTGCCCCTTATGCTTATTGCCCCTGCTTATGTCAAGCTGTTGACACACAGCTCCCTGGTATGGTTGCCAGATTTAGGAAATGAAAACAGAGGACACCCAGTTACATGTGAATTTCAGACTAACAACAAACTTTTTTTGAGTGTAAGTATCTCCGATTGCACTGGTGTGTATGAAGCCTACTGCATGGGACTTACTTATTCAAAAATATTGTTTGTTGTTTATCTAACATTCACATGTAACTGGGAATCCTGTTTTTCATCTGACAACCCTATTCCTTGGGCACACCAAGAATATTCCCATCCCTGCCCATGTACACAGTTCCAATCTCGTCTCGGACACTTATTTCTCACAGTACCATCAGATCTTCTGCCTGCGAGGTCAGCTCAACCTCATACCTCCGTGAAACCTGCCTGAGTCAGGAGAACCTCCTTATCTGGTACCCACTATGTACATCACTAATTTGGTTAATTTTTTTTTTTAACATTTATTTATTTTTGAGACAGAGAGAGAGAGCATGAACAAGGGAGGGTCAGAGAAAGAGGGAGACACAGAATCTGAAACAGGCTCCAGGCTCTGAGCGGTCAGCACAGAGCCCGACGCGGGGCTCGAACCCATGGACCGCGAGATCATGACCTGAGCCAAAGTTGGACGCTCAACCGACTGAGCCACCCAGGCGCCCCTAATTTGGTTAATATTAACCATTAATTTGGTATAAGATGCTTTGTGTCCTATAGAATTCCATTTCTCTGAGTAAATGTTGAGTTATCAAAGGTAAAGTTTGCAGTGCAAGTAGGAAAACTTCATAAATATGCTTGTGTGGTGTGGGGCTGCTGTAAACCTGTAATATAGGGCGTGAAGGGATGAGAGCAGAGGAGAAAGAAAACTCCAGACACACTAAAACCAATATGCAACCCCCCCATCCCCACAGCATCAGGCCAGGTGGGTCCAGCTGCCTGACCTTGGCATGCTTCGCCCCACACTCCATTTCAACGCATCCTACAAGTCATGGGTTACACATGGTGACATGTCAATTTGTCACCACTTCACACTATCTCTTCAGTAATCTGATTTCACTTATATTTAAATGTGAGGGCCAGAGGTGGCTTGATAACGTCACCTATTAACACACAGTAAATAAGAGTCATGCTGGAAACCAAGCAACGGATTTCTATTTGATTAACAGAAAAGCTAAAAAAAAAAAAAAAAAAAAAAAGCTCCTAATTTTGTTTTCAAAATTAGCTAACTCTAACATAAAATACACTCAGGAGCTCGAAAAAAAATCAAGAAACTGGTGAAACTATTAAACAGTCCCCCCCAAATCTATTTTAAATAACTGGCATTGCAGGAACACATTTATGACCATCTGCGGGCATCCAGAAACCAATGACCAAGCATAAGACTTCTCAAAGTGAAAAAAAAATATGTTCTTAGAATAAAACACATAACTCCTAATTGTCTGTATTAGTTAAATCTTCGATCGTATTTAAAACATTTCTATTCTCAAAATGTAAATATACAAGTGAAAAATACACATTTTGGGAGTGCCTAGGTGGCTCAGTCGGTTGAGCGACCGACTTCGACTCAGTTTCATCATCTCCCGGTTCATGAGCTCGAGCCCCGCATCGGGCTCTGTGCTGACAGCTCAGAGCCTGGACCCTACTTCAGATTCTGTGTGTCTCTCTCGCTGCCCCTCCCCTGCTTGTGCTGTCTCTCTCTCTCTCTCTAAGAATAAATAAACATTAAAAATATGTTTTAAAAAAAGAAAAATATACATTTTTCAAATGAAAAAGTTGTTTTGAAACTGTAAGGGCAGGGAGTTCAACATTCACAGAAACCAGGACCACTGTAAGCAGCACCTCTATCACTAGTCTCACGTGGAGTGGAAATTAATCAGATTACCCTGGATTTCACTTGGTGCAAAAAATACAATGGATGCAGAACTGACTATGTGGCACTGGAGTGTCTTGGAAACAAGTGCTAAGAGTTTGTTTTACTTGTTTCTTCAGATCGATCATATTTACCCAGATTTATGTTATTTCTGTCTTTATTTTTATGGTTTCAGAGCAACTAAGAAAACTGGTTCTCTCTATTCAAGAATACTACACTTTGCTACAGTTTCCAAGGAATGGATTGTAATTTTTCTAAACAGAAAAAAAAATACTAATAACGCTTAAACTCTCCTAGGAAGGAGAACAGCCAGTCAAGTCCACATGGAGCCACAGCCACGTCTTGGCTCCTTGCACCAGTTACAATCTGGCTGGCTCAGCTTTTTCTGGCTTCCAGCTTTGCTATCTTCTTGCAACAGATTCTAAACATACCAGTCTCGAACTGGGATAAGCCAAAATAACAGCCAACGTTTCCTTCTGCTCTTTCTTTTCAACAGACCACTAGAGACGTATCCCTTTGTTGTCATTGTGACATCAATCAAGTTACTGCAGGACACAAATGGGGGGTAGTTATCAGTGGTGGATGCAAATATGGTGCATCATTTCAACAAATGTGCTTGTCTGATGGCAAGGAATGTTAAAAGAATTCGGAATGTCCCTAGGAGCTTTCCAAGTTTTTGTGGGCAGCATCAACTGTTCTTGGATTTAACCTTTCCACCTTTCCACTTCCAAAGCTAGTGGCATTTTTCAGGTCACTCAGAAAATGCCTGCTAATTGAATGTTTTGAAATCCTAACTTAAATGTAAATAAATTATGGTGAACAGTTTCTATCACCATAGCTGTTCAGTGTTGTTTTGGTGCTTCTAGAAAGTCCTCCTTTGTCTGAAAATGAATGTCCCAGAGAAGAAGCTTTGTGTTGAAAACAACAACAACAACAACAACAACAACAACAACAACTTTATCTTCACTTACTTTTCTACAAAATTTAACTTTTAGTTAAGTAACTTTTCTCAAGTTTGAGAGCTGATTTAAATATATTCTAAACCAGTATTGATCAAAGAAATGGTACATGATCATTAATCAGCACTTTGAAGAGAATAAACAGACAAATCCTAGAAATCATTTTTCAAAAATGATCTTCAGCAAAAGTATTTATACTATTTAATCCCCTGGTGATCACGAAACTGAAGAAAGCTTAATGGAGATAAAGCTATCTTAAGGAAACAAATACTATTTCAAAAAAATATATATCATTGTTAAAGACTGAATATGTCATAACTGAGACTGATTTCTATATTTCTTCAGAAATATAAATAAGCTTATGAGCTTTTCATGAGGACCTGCCTTCAAAGCATATATACTGTCTCTGGCTACTTCCATTGCTTATGATATCCCTTATAGACATAACAATGGACAGTCTTAAAAATGACACTTACCTTAACTCACAGACGTGGAATCATATCAAGCTCATTCCTCTCTTGAATTTTCTCTTTCCACTTCACCAACCCCTAACAAGTTTCTCTTCCCTGTGTGCAAACACCTAGAGATTTCTGTTCTGGCTTCTGAAACACTGCCATCACCTTCAATGCCCCAGTGCTGGTCAAAAGTGGGGAGAGAAAAAAAATTCAAATTTGCAAGCTGTTTACGCCTAACAACGACAGTGAAGCTGCTGGGCTTTGAGCTCAATGAATTAAAGGTTGTTTGGCTAAATGGCAGGCACACTTCCTCCTATTCTTTCTGAACTTAGTTTTCCTGCCTCCAGTGGAGCTTTTTCCTTTTCTGGGCTATAAATAGGCTGGTCGTAAGAGCACTGAGGAAAGAAGAAGGCAGGAAATGCATTTGATTTCAAAAAGTCTGAGGTGTGTGTGTGTGTGTGTGTGTGTGTGTGTGTGTGTGTGTGTATGTGTTTCTTTCAAGTGAATACCAATAAACAAGCTGAGGAAAATTCAGCGTTCGTAATGGTACCAGAGTCAAAGTTTAATTTCCTATCATCTACACTTCGCTAAATTGACATTTTCCATAAGGAAAGCTTGGGTTTGGAGATGTATCATTTTCTGTATAAAATACCATCAGCAAACATGTGTCACCTCGTTCATTTCCCAAAGGAATGGCTTATAAATAGAATTTCCTGGGGGAAATGAGGGATAGGGCAGACCACAGGGGTCACCAAACTTATTTCTTTTTATTCAAAAGTAGTTGAAATACTTTTGGAGGCAAGGTTCAACAAAAGGAAGTTATCAACAGGTGAACAAGAAAAGCACACACTTTTGCTTAAAAGAAATTATGAAGTTGAGTTTATAGACTGGTCGCCCATCTGTATTAAAGATTATCCACGGTTTTGCAACTGAAAGATGTTTAACTTCTCTCATGATTACATACAACATAAGATAAAAATTAGATATTGCTTTTCACATATCAGACGGACAGGTCAAAATTTTGGTATTGCCTAATACCATTCAAGTGTGGAGGAATAAGCATCCCCATAACAGCTGATGGAAGTATAAACTGGCACAAACTATGTGGAGGGCAGTTCTCAACTTCTTTCAAAATGTGAAATTCAGATACTCAAACAAGATACTTAAACACGGTTGATTTGGCAAAGTGGGAGTGTGGATCTGGAATGTGGGGACAGATCAGTTTGTGATATACATATTTAGTGCCCTTTTATTTTTTGTAGTGTGCACCCATGCTGTAAAAACTTATTAATTTTAACAACAGAACTTTATTGTTTTTTAATTTTTTAATGTTTATTTTATTATTATTTTTGAGAGAGCATGAGCAAGGGCAGGGCAGAGAGTGAGAAGGAGACACAGAATCCGAAGCAGGCTCCAGGCTCCGAGCTGTCAGCACAGAGCCTGATGCAGGGCTTGAACCCACGAATCGTGAGATCACGACCCGAGCCAAAGTCAGACGCTTAATCGACTGAGCCATCCAGGCTCCCCAACGACAAAATTTTAAAAACTGTTATTACTTAAGATCCATCACATGATTCTATTAGTTACCTATTGATTATCTATCATTTTCTGTCAGTCGTTCCACACTTACTATCAACAATTTGTTCTTTGTGTTAGGGGAACACTTTGAGAAGCAATCCAGGAGAAGCTAGAGAATCTCTTGATTGGAGGGGCTACTCGGCGTGCTGCACGTGCTGTCTAATGACCGGTAGACTCAGTAGCACAGGGATCAGACTCTCAGGGGCAGGGCCCAGCAACTGTCTTAACCCCAGGTGATTCTGGTGCTCACTGAAGTATGAGAAGCAGTGGCCTATAAAATTATTCTCCTTACTAATATCCCACCTTCTAAAAAGGATTTGGTGACTATAGCTAATGACACTGTAATGTGTATTTGAAAAAAAATTTTTGAACATTTATTCATTTTTGAGAGACAGAGTGCAAGTGGGCAAGGGCAGAGAGAGAGGGAGACACAGAATCTGAAGCTGAGTTGTCAGCTCAGAGCTGGATGCGGGGTTTGAACCCACAAACTGCAAGGTCATGACCTGAGCCGAAGTCAGATGCTCACCTGCCTAAGCCATCCAGGCGCCCCTGTGATGTGTATTTGAAAGTTGCTAAAAGAGTAGAACTCGGGAGTTTTAGCAGAATAAAAACTAAAATTTTACAAATATGTTTGATGGCAGACGTTAACTCGACTTACTGTGGTGATCATTGCATAATATATACAAATATTGAATCATTATGTGGTAACCTGAAACTGGTCCATTATACTTTGATTAAAAAAATAAAAATGAACAGGATTAGACAACTGGTTTTGTTTTACCTAAGAATAAGGAAAACTTCTAAATCCTTTTTATGCTGGTGACTCCTATTTAGAAGACTAGAAGATGGAGTGCCAAAGCGTCAGACTTCGGCTCAGGTCATGATCTCATGGTTTGGGGGTTTGAGCCCCACATTGGGCTGTGCACTGACAGCCTGGAGGTTGGAGCCTGCTTCAGATTCTGTGTCTCCCTTTCTCTCTCTCTCTCTCTCTGCCCCTCCCCTGCTTGTGCACACGTGCATGCACTCTCTCTTAAAAATAAACATTTAAAAAACTTTTAGAAGACTCGAAGAGTTTTTACATACAATGTTAAGAAGACACATTAATTTCCCTATTGCTGTGGAGAAGCCAGCTGAAGAAGCAAAAGCTGTGAAAAAACAAGCTGATGGTATTTAAGGGAGAGACAAAAGCTCTCTCTCATTTGGGGTAGTCTTGATAAAAATGGATCAAGTCAAAGCCAACTTTACTAATATGAATGTTTGAAAATTACAAGTTGCCTGCAATAAGATGAAACCAGGGGCATGTGGGTGGCTCAGTCAGTCAGTTAAGCACCTGACTCTTGATTTTGGCTCAGGTCATGATCTCACAGTCTGTGAGATCGAGCCCTGCATTGGTCTCTGCGATGACAGCACGGAGGCTGCTTGGGATTCTCTCTCTCTCTCTCTCTCTCTCTCTCTGCCCCTCCCCACTTCAAACTAAATAAATAACCATTAAAAAAAAAAAGATGAAACCAAAGAAAACGTGAAGAAATTAAGTCTCTAGATGAAAAAAAAAAAAGTCCCATTCCCTGCTTTTGTTCAGTGATTTATTGTTTTTGGACCCAGCCATTTCTTGTTCATTTGTAGCCTTAATGCAAAGTCCTGTATATTAGAAAGAATAGGCTAAACAATGAACTCAGCAAGATCTGGTGAGGGAAAAGCAAGAGCATATACATTCCCAGGCAGAGAGGGGGAGGAAAAGATTTCTTTAAAAAAGAGACAGAAAGTGAGGAGTGAATGGCCCTGTTGTAATGGCAGAAAGGATGAAAGAAGTCCATGGTGGTCAGGATATAACAGCTGCAGTGTAGTGAAGCGGCTAAAGGGGACACAGGCTGACGTTGGCAAGAAATGGCCAGACACAGGGTAGTATGTTTCTAGGAGCAAACCATGCTCCCATGTGCAAAGCAAGAACTCTGATTCAAACACCAAGTACATCTGCCAGGCTTCCATTGTTCACCAGAAACGTTACTTCTCTTTTTGTGAGGAAGTATTTTACTTCTCACTAAGAACAGCTTCACAGAGCTCCCCATATAGCCCATCTCTAGAAATGAAGCATTAAAACATTTTATGGGAACAGAGAGGCTCTGTGCTCCTAATCTAAAATTAATGATAGATTCTCTCAAAAGGCATTAGGGGAAAAAGTCAAAGTCCTCATGGGGAAAGGTAATGTGCGGCTTTCTTCCACTATTTGGGTTTTGCAAGTAGAAGAAAATACATTTTTTTTATTGTAGTCACCTACAAAGAATTTCAGTGTATACAATACAGAGGAATCCCAAGCCAAAGTCGTCAAACAAAATGCAACAAAGATCTGCATATTTTTGTTCAAGCTGAATGTACTGCACCTAAATGCCTTATAGATACCTTTAATAAAAGCCTGGCTTTGTTCACAACGTGTAGAAGTGCTAGGTGACGACCACACGGTGGGGAACTGTGTTCCTTGGACTTGAATTGTATCATACTAATGAAAATGAATGAGAACTCCTGGAAGGATGAATTGAAAGGACGCAGGTAAAGGATGGACCTCTGACTGTAGTAGGATGGGGTGCCTGGGTGACTCAGTTGGTTAAGTGTCTATTTCAGCTCAGGTCATGATCTCATGGTTCGTGGGATCAAGCCCTGTGTCGGGTTCTGTGCTGACAGCACAGAGCCTACTTTTATTCTCTGTCTCCCTCTCTCTCTGCCTCTCCCTGCCACAAAAATAAATAATAAAATAAACTTTAACATTAAATTCTAGTTGAAACACTGAAAAGATGGTTGAAGTTTAGGAAGGAGTTCTACATTATAAAAATAAGACATAAAAGTTAACCATTCTTTGAAGGAACAAGAATACTTAGTGGGATAGAAATAAAACTTTCCCATTAAGGTCATTAAAATTGAATTGTGTTCACCAGTAGTTTATTTTTACTTAGACTATTGTCAGTAAACAATAATATTATAGTTACTTTGCAAAATTACAATAATGCTGGCAGAAATCAAACAGTTCAGACTATCTCGCAAGAGAAGCCCAGCCTTGGTGAAGTTCAGTGGGAAAATCTAAACCAGATTGCCTTCCTTCACTGGATTTGGCTTTGACCTCTATTGGTATTTTGTCACTGCCAAGCACCTAAAATAAAACAGTGCTAGTTTCCATGTAATGAAGGGGGAAATAAAGGATCCCGAGACTATCCAATAATAAATGCCTAGAGCTTTATCAGTTTTGTCAAGACTAAAATCTGATGTCATAGTAACTAAAGAAGTTGTAATTGGTGCTGTGGTAAAAGTTTTCCTATTAATGTTGAAACAGGGACACTTTCTTTTTGCTGTTTCTGCCAGTTGTGTGTCCCTTTGGGCAAAGCCTTTGGACTCAACCATAAGGTAGTTTGTGAGCTAATCACTGTTGGAAGCAGGGAGAAGCAAAGCTGTCACTGGGAAGAAATATGCAGAAAAGAAAACAGATGACTGTAGGGACAGAGCATGACATACTTCTGAAGCAGCGGGGGGGGGGGGGGGATAAGAGATTACCATAAATTCCAAGAGCATTGGTGCCCAAATATTACCTTATTTTTGTGTAACATTTGGAGAGAAGGAAGGAAGGAAGGAGGGGAAAGAACATGGCAGTGAAATTGATTTGCCAAGCAAAAATTAAAATTTATTGCTTTGATAGTCACTCTGGTCTAGTAAAGGCCAAGTGGTAGGTTGGTTGATAATTTAATAGTGCATACAATTTCCTTGCTTAAAATACAGTATGTTTGGCCTGGGTGACTCACTTGGTTAAGTGTCCAACTCTTGATTTCAACTCAGGTCATGATCTCACCACTCGTAGGATTGAGCCCCGAGTTGGGCTCCGCGCTGAGGGCACAAAGCCTGCTTGGGATGTTCTCTTTCTCCCTCTTTCTCTGCTTCTACCCACCTCAAAATAAATACATAAACTTAAAAAAACATAGTACATTTGTTTGAATTCACAATACAGTCAATATGCTCCACAATCTCCTGAACCGTATCATTATATAACTAATGAAAAAGGTTCAGAATGGGTTTACATTGATATGGTCAAGGTGAACATGATCACAAGCCTTAGAATTTAACATAAATCATGGGGTGCAAATTCACCCCAAATAGATACAGCAATTTAAAATAAGTGAGTCTTCTGGGGCACCTGGGTGGCTCAGTCGGTTAAGTGTCCAGCTCTGGCTCAGTCATGATCTCGCAGTTCATAAGATGGAGCCCCGTGTTGGGCTCTGTGCTGACAGCTCAGAGCCTGGAGCCTGCTTCAGATTCTGTGTCTCCCTCTATCTCTGCCCCTCCCCTGTTTGCTCTCTCTCTCTCTCTGTCTCTCTCAAAAATAAATAAATATTAAAAAAATTAAAATAAGTGAGTCTTCTGACCATATCCAATATGACAAAGAGTCTGTCTCTTCCTTGCTGGCTTTGAAAAAGCAAGCTGCCCTGTTGTGAGCTGCCTCTGAAGAGCACCACATGGCAAGGACATGGGGGTAGCCTCCTTCTACTGACCAGCAAGAAACTGAGGCCCTCAAACCAACAGCATGCAAGGAATGGATACTGCAAACAATCACATGTGTTTGGAAGCAGTTCCTTCCCCAGTTGAGCCTCAGATAAAACCACAGCTCTAGCCAGTACCTTGACTGAAGCCTTATAAGACTCTGAGGAAGTGGACCCAGCTAAGCCATCTCTGGCCAGGCAGGCTATGGAAGAGTCTCCTATCAAGATGGTTTACAGTCATATGTAAGGTAATCTCATACATATAACCATGTATATTCCATTACCTTTGATGCATTCAGTTGGTTAGAAGCAAGTTACAGGTCTTGCCCAAACTCAGAGGGTGGAGATCAAAGGGCGTGAATATCAAGAGGTAGGGGATCATGGCAGCTGCCCTAGAGTCTGTCTGCCACAATGAATAAAAGACACAGAAAGAAGAAACAAATACATGTAATGTGTGGTATGTTACTAAAGAATAGTTAGGACAGGGGCGCCTGGGTGGCGCAGTCGGTTAAGCGTCCGACTTCAGCCAGGTCACGATCTCGCGGTCCGTGAGTTCGAGCCCCGCGACGACCTCGCGGTCCGTGAGTTCGAGCCCCGCGTCAGGCTCTGGGCTGATGGCTCGGAGCCTGGAGCCTGTTTCCGATTCTGTGTCTCCCTCTCTCTCTGACCCTCCCCCGTTCATGCTCTGTCTCTCTCTGTCCCAAAAATAAATAAAAAACGTTGAAAAAAAAATTAAAAAAAAAAAAAAAAAAAAAAAAGAATAGTTAGGACAATGTTACCCAAAGACAGAATAGACAAAACAACTTCTTAATTTTTCTTCATTCAAAGCAGTGGGAAGTGTACGGCCTTGAGAAAGAAGCAAGGCATCTCTCTACCATCATGCACTTGTGAGCAACTCAGTTACTTGAATGTCCTTAGGATCTATCCTTGAGGTCCTTTTAGTTCTAAGCTTCTGTGACTTTCGACCTGACCCTCCAAGTCTCTCAAGATGTTTCAGAATGCCACAAATCCTGGTTATATTCATACCAAGCATTTGGTGACCTCTGTGCTACTGTGGACATCATAATAAAATGATACAGGGAAGAAAGAGAATGTATATTAGTCCCTCAGAAAAGTTAAAAGCCAAATCGACTGGGGTGTTACTATCTGACCCAACTTTTGATTCTCCATTTGAATGTTTATAGTTCTGCCGCATGATGTCATTCTAAAAATACATGGAGATAAAACCATTATGAAATTCACTTTGCATAGGCAAATTTTGAGCTACAAACTCTGTCCTCTGTGGGGAACAAATTACATTTCATATTACATCCAAGTAATATTGAGTGCATCAAGAAATTACTCTGGCAGCATAAATTCACAGACTCTCAGGGTCAGAAAGCCTTCACAGACCACCGCCCATCTCATAGGCAAAATTCCTCTCAAGCATGAAGAACAAATTACCTTATTAATTTCCAAGTAAAAAGCTGCCATTGAACATTTTTGTGATATCATATATGTAAATGTTCCACTAGAAACAAAATTATGAATTTTATCTAAATGAGGCAATTCCAAATTGCTTTGCTCACTAGATAAATGAACTTCTTTTTCTTCAGACAAAAAATTAAATTCTCAAGTACATGGAACTTTAAACACATATTCACAGTTATTCTTGTGTGGACAGACTACACAATGAAATACATCATAATGCTGTCTAATACTTCATTAACAACATAGATTAAAAGCTGTAAGGGGCGCCTGGGTGGCTCAGTCGGTTAAGCGTCCGACTTCGGCTCAGGTCATGATCTCGCGGTCTGTGAGTTCGAGCCCCGCGTCGGGCTCTGTGCTGACAGCTCGGAGCCTGGAGCCTGTTTCAGATTCTGTATCTCCCTCTCTCTGACCCTCCCCCATTCATGCTCTGTCTCTCTCTCAAAAATAAACAAAGGTTAAAAAAAAAAATTAAAAAAAAAAAAAAAAAAAAAAAGGCTGTAAGTCAGGTTGAAACCAGGAATGAATGCTTCATTTTCATTTAAAGGCTGAAGAGGGATAAAAAGTTCAAGAAGGAAATGACTTTTTAGAGTTATATGAGATCAGAGGATCTGAGAGCCTGGATTTCAAAACACTAAACACTAAAGCCACATATTTTGAACTTGCATCATATTATAGCTCCTTCTTATATGGCTTGCTCAAATACCAAGTATTAACGCACGATTAATTCTGAAAGAAACCACATGCTACAGATTATATTTTATTTGGACAAGGGTAGCAGATACTTTTTTTATTGTGTTTTTTTCAACCACAAGTAAGTCCCTACTAAGTACAAAGCTCTGAGCTTGAGCCATAGAAGAGAAAATAAAATTAAACATTTGGCCTTTGCCCTAAAAGCAGCATACCTTCCAAAGCAGAATTTCTCAAATCACGGTACAAGGACAGCCTGTATCAGAATAACATAGAGTTGACTGAATATGCAGACTGCTGGGCCTCAGCCTTGGAAGATTTCCAATTCAGTAAGCCTGGGGTAAGCCTTGGAATATACATTTATAATAAGCCTGTGATTGTTAACTACATACTGAAGTTTGAGAACCATGGATCCCACGTTTAAAACATACATTCTTTTTTTTCTTTAATGTTTATTTATTTTTGAGAGAGAAACAGAGACAAAGCATGAGTGGGGGAGGGGTAGAGAGAGAGTGAGACAGAGAATCCAACGCAGGCTCCAGGCTCTGAGCTGTCAGCACAGAACCTGAAGTGGAGTTCAAACTCAAAGACCTTGAGATCATGACCTGAGCTGAAGTTGGACGCTTAACCAACTGAGCCACCCAGGCACCCCTAAAACATACAATCTTAACATACATTCTTACTAGTACAAGTACTGAGTGAATTGTTATTATAGCTGGAGCCAACATCAAGGTTCCAAACTGGAACACATGTTAAGGAGTAAACGTCCTTTAAAGTCAGCTCTAATTTGTGCATAATGGTAGCAAGGTCAGTTTGCAGCTCTTAGGAAAATACCTGAATGGAGGGAACTTCTTTTTCTGGGCACTAAAAAATTTTTTTGGTATTTTTTTCTATTGTGGTAAAAAAATACCTAACATAAAATTTCCCATCTTAACAATTTTTAAGTGCACAGTGCAGTTAAGTGTATTCGTATTGTTGTGAATCAGATCTCCAGAACTTTTTCTTGCAAAACTAAAATTCTATACCCCAGAACAGCAACTTTCCCTTTTCACCCTCCCCCAAACCCTTGGTAACCACAATTCTACTTTCTGTTTCTATGATGGGAGGACCATTTTTGAAACCCAATCCTAAGACAAAGTACCAGATCTGAGCAAGGAGAGCTGAGTCCAAACATCAAAATCAGGGGTTACATTTAAGAAATGAGATCATAAAGCAGAAGGAAGAAGCAAAGCGGACAGACCGATGTGGAACCAGAGGCATTTTCCAGAACTGAGTTGATCCAGTTTGGCCTTCTGGCTATGGGTGTTGGGTGCCATGGAAACATGCTCTTTGAAGCCACATGAATTGTAAGTCACTGTCAGCTATCAGATACTCCCCCTACATTTGGCGAACAAATGAATATGACTAAAATAGGTGGGAGGGAGGTCAGGTAATGAAGATTGGGGATTATAAAGAATATTTTCCACTTTGAAAATTTGCTGCAGACTTAGGAGATGGTCAGATCAGTGGTAAAACCCATTGTGATGGTTTGCTAGGTTTGGAGTGGTAGAATGTCCTTGGGGCATTGTGGTCTCTCTGATCTGGGCACAGTTGTCATAAGTATTATGTGTCAAAAGGCACCATTCCAAATGCAGAGCCATCAGAAGTTCTGGAGGGCCATGGTTAATGCTTTAATAGGCCTTAATGATCTAACAGAGTTGGGGAGTTGGCCTGAGGCAAGTCAAGGACTTAGATGAAGGTGTTCCCCAATGCATTAATCTGAGGGACTAGACACCTCTTTTACTGTGTATGCTGGATGGCTCCTAATCTCATCCAAAGAAGCATGGAAAAAGTAGAAAGAACCTAGATTTTATAGTCAGACACACCCGGCTTCAAATTTGACTGCCTCTTAACATCTGGATGACCTTTAAACCCTGTCAATATTCATTTCCTCATGTATACCTCAAAGTAGAGAAATACCTACTTTTTAGAAGTAAGAGTAATTATGCAATATACTAGCACGATACCTGGCCCAAGAGCAGTCAATAAATGGTTGTAATGGTTATTGCTATTAACAATTGTGACAAGTTGTGTCCTTGCTTTTGTTATCAGAATGCCTGCAAAGTGGTTTCTGCCACCCCCTATTATTTAAATGTGCAGGATAGGAAATTTTTCTCAGCTAGTTTGGCTGTCTTGCCCGTAATATAGGTGGAATTGAAAGAAAGAAAGAAAGAAAGAAAGAAAGAAAGAAAGAAAGAAAGAAAGAAAGGGAATGAAGGGAAGGGAAGGGAAGGGAATGGAAGGGAAGGGAAGGGAAGGGAAGGGAAGGGAAGGGAAGGAAAGGAAAGGAAAGGAAAGGAAAGGAAAGGAAAGGAAAGGAAGAAGGAAGGAAGAAGAATGGAGGAGGGAAGGAAGGAAGAGGGAGAGAGAGAAAAAAATGGGGTGGAGAGGGTATGAGGGAAAGGGAGAAAGGGAGAGTGTGAGAGGGAGGGAGGAGGAAGAAATGAAGGAAGGAAGGAAGGAAGGCAGACAGGCTCATTTTTGCTTTGTCTTAAATGATGTAGACCCCAACCACCAGATTTTTCATCACAGGAAGTCTGGCCCTTAAAGGTGACATATTTATATCTTAAACATGATTTTTTAAGTATTAGAATATTCCATTAAATCTGTTTTATTATCTTCTGTGCCCTTGCAAGTGAAAAAAAAAAATCCAGGTGTGTCTTGATATAGCAAGTCTAATGATGTAATGCCTGGGTGCACTGCCTGGGCCAAGGCAAGCCCCCATAGACATTTCCCATTTTTAAAAAATATTTATTTATTTTTGAGAGAGGGAGAGAGAGAGAAAGAGAGAGAACTAGTGGGGGAGAGGCACAGAGAGAGGGAGAGAGAGAATCTGAAGCAGGCTCCATGCTATCAGCACAAAGCCTGATGTGGTGCTCTAACTCACAAACTGTGAAATCAGTACCTGAGCCAAAGTCAGATGCTCAACTGACTGAGCCACCCAGACGCCCCATAGACATTTCCCATTTTGGAGTCAATGTTGTGGCTGGACTGGCCCATGTGGTTCTTATTATGATTGCAAGACACACCTTAGCAATGACCATTAGGGAGTTCTGGAAAAACAACAACAACAACAACAACAACGTTTACTACTCACAAGGTCTGGAGAGTTCATGTCAAACCTGGGGCCACAGAGCAAGATTATGGGTAGAGAGAGAGCATGCAAAGACCTGGGGTTCTGCTTTTATTGGAGTTAAGGGTTCTGAAAAAAGGAAACTTCATGGGTGGGATGGCCTCTTTTTCCAGTTGTCTTGCTAGCAGTATGTTTACTGGAGTTGGCTGTTTTTGAAGTAGATGGCTCTGCAATCAAAAGCCTAATGTCAGGCATGTACATTACAATAAACATTGTCAGACCTCTGCAATACCAGGGGCCTTTAGAGTGTCTGAAAACCAACCCTGGAGCATCACCATGGCTCTTTCTTTGGCTAAAATCTTTACTTCAAACTCTCGGATTGGGTTCTCCTTGAGACTAGAAATGTGGTGCTTCTGGGCTCATATCTTCACAGTGACCAGAGAGAAAAGGGGCTCCCTTCTTGCACTTCTCATGAGAGAACTTCTGTGGCAGCACTCTGACTGGCTTGAGTACCAAGCCCACTTCTTATAAAAATCACTGTGACCACAGATGAGGTCATAGGACTGGCCCAGGCTGTCTCATGACCATCCCTAGAGTCAGAGAGGTTGACTGCTGGAGAGGAAAGTGGGGAGGGATCTTGACAGGCAAAACAGTGGGGATCCAGAGCCTGCCATTCATTCCCATTCAGTACCAAAGGCATTGGCCCCAAAGACTGGGGGAAACTCTAGATCAAAGTAGACCAAAATAAAGATGACAAATTTTCAGTTCTCAGAATTCAGGCCTGATGGCTGGAATCTAAGCAAAGATAACTCTTCTCCTTCTTGGGTTGGTTAACAGGACATGAAGAGTAAGAAAGCTCAGGAATGAAGTTCTAGGTCTAGAAAAATCTGGGAATTACCTGATGGCCTGAACAGGGAGTTTCTACCAAGACTAAAATCATGAACTGCATTAGCTAAACAGAAATTAGCTTGAGAATCCCATTTCTGATCTACTGATCTGAGTCTGAATCATATACTCACAAAATTTATGTTCACCCAGAACCTTAGAATGAGGTTATTTAAAAATAAACCTTATTTTAATAGGTTTAATAACCTCAGAATGACCGTATTTAAAAATAGGGTCTTTGCAGATGTAATTTTTGGGAATCTCAAGATGAAATCATCCTGGATTTAAGACTGGACCTACATCCAATGACTGGTGTCCTTCTAAGAAGAGAAGAGAACACACAGAGATAAACTCCCTATGAAGATGAAGGCAGAGACTGGTGTAATGTAGCAAGAAACAACTCAATGAACACCAAGAAACGTCTGGAGCCTCCAGAAGGTAGGAAGAGGTAAGGAAGCATTCTCCTGTAGAACCTTCAGAGGAAGCACAGCCCTGCCAACACTTTGATTTCAGATGTCTAGCCTCCAAAACAAAGAGAATAAACTTCCGTTACATTAAGGTACCCAGTGTGTGGTAATTTGTTACAGCTGGCCCAGCCCAATGCCAGTTTCTATCAAGTGCACCAAGAATGGCTTTCAGGTTACCAAGCAAGAGATGCCCTCAGCCCTCTGGACAGGAAGCTGGGTGGGGTTTGAGGTCGGCTGTCTCCTAGAAGAGCAGGATCTTCTGTTTGCCCCAGTAGGCCACAAGCATTATTATTTTTCAAAGAATATTTTTAATGTACAGACATGTGAAAAGTGTTGGAAGCTCCATGAAATACTTGTCTGGAAGCATGGCATCATGCAGGCCCATGAGTTCGTCTAGTATCCTGCTTACCAACGTTCAGGAAATGCCTAGGGAAATGCTTGGGGAAATGCAAAGACCACAACCATTACTTGGCACAGAGATATAATTGAGTTAATGCTCTCCAAGACCCAGACAATGTTCCCTACTTTCTAAACGTATAATTTTATGGAGATTCAGCCAGAGAGTAGGTCTCAGCGTCACTGATTAGAAAATGGATACGGGTCTGGAGAGGAATTCTCTAGAGGCAGTAGTCAGCAGGGAGGAGCTAGCATTCTTCTTCATTAAAAAGGGCATTGGTTCTTCTGCTCGGGAGGTGGAGGGTCCGAAGAATTCTCAACACAAGTTTGTGTCAGTGGAGACTCAGAAACCCAGCAGAGCCATTGGGCAAGGGCATGGGTCCTGAACTGTGTAACACAGTGAAGATGCTCTGTGAGAGTAAGGCCGTTTCTCCTCGTGAGCATGAAAGCATCCTGGTAAGAACTAGATGTGGTTAGGATCCAAAGGTTGAGAAGCATAGGGTAGGCAGGGAGATACATGGAGGTCTGAGTGGCTAAGATTGCCTTGATAAAACAGAATGTGGCAAAAGTAACAATGCATGACCTCCCAGGTGAAATTTAAAAAAGGAAGGACCTTTTCTGCTGGCTTCTTAGAAATTGCTCTAGAAATCTTCAGCTACCATATAACAAATCTAGATACTCTAAGACCACCATGTGGAAGAACCACATGGAGACACACACACACACACACACACACACACACACACACACACACAGAGACAAAGAGAGACAGAGAGAGACCTAAGGAGTTCCAGCTGTTCCTGCCCCCAACTATTTGAGTCTCCCCAGTCCAGGTGCCAGAATCTTTCAAGATGATACCAGCCTCAGCCACCACCTGATGACAGGGTCAGGAGACACCCCAATCCAGAATGCTCAGCCAATCTGCTTCTACTTCTGACCCACTGAAGCCATGAGGGACAACAAGTGCTTGTTATTTTAAGCCACTCAGTTTTGGGATGATTTATTATGTAGCATTCGATAACCAGACCAGAGCCTGAGAATAACAAACTGCTTAAGAAAACCCCCAAGATTCCGGGAAAAAAACAAGTTTTTCTGAAGAAGGGCATGGAGGTGGGTAAAAGATGCAGTAGCAGAGAGCTAGTGTCTGCCATCACCATGCTGATACGAGCTAGGAGGGTTCCTGTCTGAAGACTCTGTAAGTTACTCCTGCAGCATCACGGCACCGGGAACGGGGGTGATGCTAACAGTTTGCTCACCACTGCCCGGACAAGGGCAGAGTCTCTGAGAACCGAAGCAGGAATTGTTAAAAATGTCATTTGCCACTGGTGATAGTGGTGGGGAGGGGTTAGCAGAGGAGGAGGAGGAGCTGGCCAAGTGGTCAGGGTTAGGGCTAGGGTTGTAGAGTGAGGGTGTACAATCTTAAGTTTTTATCTTTTAAGTCCAAACGCTCTTCCATACCCTGCTTTGTGCTGCTGGCAATGAAACTACAAAAGGCATTTCTGTTTTTCCAGCTGGATTCCTTTGATGGTCTGTAGGGGGCACTCAAAGGAGCCTGCGAGGACTCGCTGCTTCCTGTCCCTACCCCTGTGATGTCACCTCAGCAGAGCTTCTCACCCCACCAGAGGCACCACCTCCCCCAGCAACAGCTGAATCCACTTTTCAATTACGTCCCACTTCCATAACCAGGGTACATAACCATATCCCTTCAGAGACACCAGCCCCTGTGGACCAATACCACATCCTCAGAGATTGTTTTAGCTCTACAGGTGATTCTTTTTTTTTATTTTATCTTTTAAGTTTTTATTTTAATTCCAGTTACTTAACATACAGTGCAATACTAGTTTCTGGTATACAAAACAGTGAGTCACTGTTCTGTATAACACCCAGTCCTCCTCATAACATGTGTACTCCTTGATCTCCATCACCTGTTTAAACCATCCCCCCTGCCCACCTCCCCTCTCATAATCACCAGTTTGTCCCCTATAGTTAAGACTCTGTTTTGGGGCGCCTGGGTGGCTCAGTCGGTTAAGTGTCTGACTTCGGCCTAGGTCATGATCTCACCGTTCCCGAGTTCAAGCCCCGCGTCTGGCTCTGTGCTGACAGCTCAGAACCTGGAGCCTGTTTCAGATTCTGTGTCTCCTGCTCTCTCTCTGCCCCTGCCCCACTCATGCTGTCTGTCTGTCTCTCTCTCTCAAAAATAAATAAACATTAAAAAAAAAGGCTTGGTTTCTCTCTCTCTCTTTATTCCCCTTGGCTCGCTTGCTTTGTCTCTTAAATTCTACATATGAGTGAAATCATATGGTATTTGTCATTCTCTGACTTACTTCAAGTCACATTACAAAAAGCTATAGTAATCAAAACAGTATGTACAGTCTCAAAAGTAGACAAATAGATGAACAGAACAGGAAAGAAAACCCAGACATAACCCCACAACTATATGGTCAATTAATCTTCAACAAAGCAGGAAAGAACATCTAATAGGAAAAAGACAGTCTCTTCAACAAATGGTGCTGGGAAAACTGGGCAGCAATATGCAGAAGAATGGTACTGGACCATTTTCTTACACCATACACAAAAATAAATTCAAAATGGATGAAAGACCCAAATGTGAGACAGGAAACCATCAAAATCCTAGAGGAAAACACAGGGAGCAGCCTCTTTGACATTGGCCATAGCAACTTTATTCTAGATATGTCTCCTGAAGCAAGGGAAACAGAAGCAAAAATAAATTATTGGGACTACATCAAAATAGAAAGCTTCTGTACAGAGAAGGAAACAATCAACAAAACTAAGAGGTAACCTACACAATGGGAGAAGATATTTATAAATGTCATATCGGATAAAGGGTGAGTATCCAAAATCTATAAGGAATTTATAAAACTCAACACCAAAAAATCAAATAATCCAATTAAAAAATGGACAGAAGACATGAACAGACATTTCTCCAAAGAAGACATCCAGATGGCTAACAGACACATGAAAAGATGCCCATGATCACTTATCATCAGAGAAATGCAAAACAGAACTACAGTGAGATATCACCTCACACCTATCAGAATGGCTAAAATCAAAAACATTATAAACAACACGTGTTGGCAAGGATGTGGAGAGAGGGGAACCCTCTTAACACTGTTGGTGGGAATGCCAACTAGGGCCACCACTCTGGAAAACAGTATGGAGGTTTCTCAGAAAGTTAGAAATAAAACTGCCATATAATCCAACAATTGCACTACTGGGTATTTATCCAAAGAAAATGAAAACAGTAATTCAAAGGGATACATGCATGCTTATGTTTATAGCAGCATTATTTACATGAGCCAAAGTATAGATGCAGGCAATTCTTTATATTAAAATTCCCCTGGTCACATATCTGGTGTGGTTTTTGCCTCCTCAATGGATCTTGGCTGATATAGAAGTGTTCCTTTCAAAAATAATCTGTGATAGTAACTTAACTGAGGTTTAAATACCAGGGAGACTAAGCACAAATACCAAATGTGAGGACAAGATACAGGCTTTGGAGAAGTAATAATAAAACACCAGAAGGTTGAAACTGGGCAGAGACAGAATCAAAATAACAGTAAGGCAGGAACAAGATAGAAGGTTCAGGGTAATTGCTATGAAGATGATTGATTATTAACCCACTCCACCCCCAAAGGACTACATTGCTATGGGGCATAACTCATTATCAGGGGGTAGGCTGTTGGACTGGCTTAAAAATCCCAGCAAAGTGGACATAAATTGTCTAGATTTGGGGTTGGTAACTTCCAAGGGAAGTTTGCAAAATGATTCCTAGTGTGTTTTGTCTATGATCATAGTATCAGAGAGACATGGAAAATAGTCCTTTTGGTCTCATGGCTCTTCCCTAGCCCACCACATCTACTCCAAGGACAAAAACTGCCTTGAGGCCAAAGTCGTGAGAGCACTTGATCAGTGTGTACTCAGAATTGCTATCTGAACATTGTCAGGTACTCATCACAGAGGCTTCTCAGCTTCAGACTGGTCTATATCATGGAATCTCAACATCTCCATGTGACTGTTCCCAGGCATCTCAAACTCACCACGTCCAAGATTGGATTCCATTTCTTTTTAATTTTCCCCATGGGACGTAGGTACGAAGCACTAGCTCCCTTCGACACAGCCACCCAAACCAGAAATCTAGCATCATCCTAGAATCTTTCTTTCTTCCTTCTCTCTTCCTGGTTTCAGACCATTTGGAAAATGTGTTTGACATATCAGTGAAAAAGATGAAGTCTTGTTGCCTAGTTGGGCAGGGCGGGGGGGGGGGGGGGGGGGGGAAGAGAATCAGTAAAAGATAAATATGAGGAAGACTTTTTATTCAAATGTCTCTTATAGAAGGGAGTCATGAGCAAGTGATAAAATGGGAGCAGGACTGATGATTAGGAACATGGGGGGAGAGAAATCTCAAGATCTCCAGCTCTTATCTGCAGGAGGCCTATGAGAACAAAGTACTCTATGCCGCTGTTTGATTTTTGCCTGATTCTGAAGTGCAGAAGTCCCCTGGCAGGAAACCCTGTGGAGACTACAGACTAACCCATCCTGCCATTGTCAGCCCCAAGAGGGGCTGAGCAACGGGAGCAAAAGGAAGTTGTTTTATTGTTTTGTTTTGGTTTTGTCTTAAAGAGATATCCTTCTTAAAATTTGTGTTAAGGCCTTGACTAAAGATGTAGAAGGTATGCAAACTTGAAAGAGACAGCAATCATACTGGATGACAGAATCAGAATCTCAAAAGATCTTGACAGGCTAAAGTAAAGGGACTAATGGGAGAGGTGAAGTTAATTGGAGCCAACGTAAATGCATCGTCCAAAACAACCACTTGCACAAGTTCAGAAAGGAGAGCTCCAACTTAACAGGAGCTCATACTCTTCAAACTTTTTACTGATGTTATGTCAATCAGGATAAGCTAATTGCTATAATTACAGTTCCCCAGCCTCTGTGGTTTTAAAATATTCTATGGAGGAAAAAGTTCCAAAGGGATGCCCATGCTGGCTTAGTCAATTGATTGCTTCTAGAATGTCTTCAGACATTTCCATTAATGTGTGCCCAGAAAGATTTTAGAAATTCTCTCATTTTACCTAAGGCAACATTCATATTGGAGAAAAATGTTTTAAAAAGATTCCTGCAGGCGAAAGAAAGATAAAATCAAAATGAATGTAAAGAAAATGGCAGAGCAAACCCGTCTACTCGGACTACAAAGACTTCATCAGCCACACTATGGGTAAATAACGCCTTCAATTACAAAACTATCAAGAAGGCCATTTGAAATACGTATTTACATCCACTGCCATTAATGGTAAAACTCTCTCTTAATTGGCTAGCATATTATGTCTTGAGATACCGAGTAATAACAGGAAGTTTGGTGATGAGCAAGACAACTAAAAGCTAAGCATCCAGAACAGGAAGACAAATTTTAGTTTTTCAGAGACGTTGAAAGTAATTTGGAACTCTGATATATAATTAACATTATATTAAATCTTAAAATCATTAAGGCTTTTCACAGAATTGCAAAAATAAAAAATAAAATAATGTGGCACAAACCCAGCTCTTGACAAAGCTCACAAAATATACAGATAATTGCTTTTCTAAAGAAGCTTCTTTTGAGGTTTTTCACTTTGTAATGAGGAACAAAAAAGCCACAAACCCTCAGGGTCCCTAGTTCATCCTGCAGGAGTTTAAGAAAAAAAAAATGCTGAAATAATTGTAAAACAAAAGACTAACAAACTAAAAGGCATTCCTTTGTCAGCAAATTTTCTGGAAAGTCACATAGAAAACACTGATGAAGATATGAAGAAACAAATATTAAAACAGATTCCTTAGTATTGGCCATGCATTTGGGTGAAAGTGCAAATGTTTGTAACATGTCTCAGCTTATGGGATTTGTTAGATTCTGGTTTTTGTTTTTTTTGTTGTTTCGTTTTTTTTGATGGTTACATTCCTGAAGAACTGCTTCCCCTGAGGCTTTTTAAAGAAAAATCCTACCAAAGACTATCCCAATGATAAATGATTTCATAAATAAAAGGAATGATTTCTGGGAAAACTGTTGAAGTATAACCACTGAAGTCAGAAGAATGAAAGGTATTCCTGCAGAGGAAATAAAGGAAGACTTTGGGAAACCTTGATAGGGATGCTCCTCTCCGTGATTTTACCCGATGCTTCATTCTCCAGGCAGGGCAGCAAAGAAACTGATATGGGAGCCACACATCATGCCACCTGATGTCACTGATGTTAGTTTTAACGAAAACTTTTAAAAACAGAACTTTACAAGATCATAATGAGACAGCGAGTCTGTTGAGACTGCATTATGACTCACTTTCTTCTTCTGCCCAGTTCTGCTTCCTTCCCTTCCCTTCCATAGGCACTGGTCCCAAGAACACTCCCTAACCTAGTTCCTGTATGCCGATCTCCATCTCAGAGTCGGCTTCCTGGGAAATGCAACTTGTAACCCTGGCAGGTCCAACAAAACAGACATTCACATGGGATTCTGAATCTGCCACCCACAGGCCAGCTTGCAGTGAGGATCCTGATCATCAGAAGGAGGAGGGTTGCTGTTACATGATGGGACAGAAAAGAAAACGATGGCATCCTGGTGATCCAATGGGATGCCTCTTGATATTTCCTTGCTCATCTTGATGATAAATGAACAAACACAACAGTTGTGTTGAAGAAGGGCATGGAGATCAGGAGCTCAGAGGCCAACAAGTAAGCAAGCCATCTACTCAGCAAGGATGGTGGCTGAGAAGGAGGCAATCTAGAATTGGTGGTAGACGGTGGAGAGCGATTGTAGCCCCAGTTGCTTGCGCTCCAACTGCTTCTACCTGGGGCTGCCATTTACCCTGCTAACCTTCTTATCTGTTTCTTCTAGGAAAAGAGGTCCAACAGGATCCTGGAGGAACTCTTCCCAGAACTGACAGGGAGAGTTGGGTCAAAGTAGCACAAATGGTAGATCAGAGCAGAAGCTGTGATGTGCCATTCTGACTGCTTTAAGACTGAAACGAAGGGCTTATTCCTTCACCCACTGAGAGTGTGACTGGCTGACAGTCCTCAGAAATGACCCTAGGCTGGAGAGTTCTGCCTTGTGCAAAGACATGCCTCCTTCCCCAGAGCGGCTCAGATCCAATAACTGGTCAGTGTATTACTAAGTCAGATCCCTCATCTTATCTCAGGACAACACTGAGAGCTCAGCAGAGCTTCAGGGCTTCCCAAAGTTGGCCTCGTCTTTTTTGAGACTGCATCAATTTCTTCCTCTCTCCAATATTGACTGCTTCCTTCTCTTCCCTTCTACAGTGTTGATCCTAAGAGCGCTCGCTGTAAAATTCCTGCACGCTACTCTCCATCCCAGAGTCTGTTTCCTGGGATACCCATCCCTCAACAACATCATTGGGATACCTGATGAAATGTGAATATGAACTCCTTTGATAATAGGACTGTGTCAATGTTAAATTTCCTGAGTTTTGACCACATACTGAGTTTATATAAGATAATGTCCTTGTTCTTAGGAAACACACTGAAGTAAATAGGGGTAAAGATATAAGATATCTATGACTTAATTTGAAATAATTTAGAAAAAATTGTACATGAAGAGGTGGAAGGTCAGAGAGAGTTAAAGATTAAAGAAAACAGGGTAAAATGTAACATTGGGAAATGTGGGTAGAAAATACAGGGGAGTTATTTATATCCTTCTTTTCTGTAAGTTTGTTTTATATCAAAATGAAAAGTTACAAAAATAGGATGACCAGACCTTACCTAAGTCCTAGTAGTTGATTTGCTTGGTAGGGTATTGGTATTAGTGGTTTCAGTTTTTTGTTTTTGTTTTTGTTTTTTGTTTTGTTTGTTTTTCGGTTATTGTTGTTTTAACTCCCCAGGGTTTAGAACTATTACCATCATGGGAAAGGTCAACATGAAACAAATAATTTCAATAAAATAAAATGTGATGAGTGTTAATGAGAGAGGAAGTACAGAGTATCAAAAGAAAACATGCAAAGAGGGCCTAACCTAGTTAGCTGGGTCAAGGAAGGTATCCTTAGAAAAGTGACAGCTGACACCTGAAGGACCACTTAGATGAAGAAGTATTGATAAGAAGGAGGGAGTATTCCAAGCAAGAAGAACAGGCTATGGGAAAGTCCTAAAGGAAGAAAGAGGGAGTTACCATCATGGAATTAAAATAAGTTAAGTGGGAGCGGGTAACTGCTGACTGGAGATGGCATGAGGTGAGCCTGAGGAGGTCAGCGGAGGACACGTGGAGATTTAACTGGAAGACAAAGTCAGGTCACTGAATGGTTTTCAACAGGGGACTGACTTGATCAGGTTTATATTTTTGAAACATCTCTCTGGCTACCAGGCAGAGAATGATTGCAGGGTGGCGAGCATAGGAGCAGGCAGACCAGTCAGGATGGACTGTGAAGACGGGGAGATGGCTTAGACCATAGCAGTGCAAATGACAGAGATGGGAAGTGGATGGAATCCAGAGATAGGTAGGATGTGGAATCAATAATACCTGCTACTGGGGTGCCTGGGTGGCTCATGTGGCTGGGCCTCTGACTTTGGCTCAGGTCATGATCTCACAGTTAGTGAATTTGAGCCTTGCCATGGGCTCTCTGCTGACAGCTCAGAGCCTGGAGCCTGCTTTGGATTCTGTGTCTCCCTCCCTCTCTACCCCTCGCCTGCTCACACTCTGTCTGTCTCTCTTTCAAAAATAAACCTTAAAAAAAAAAGTTTAATAATACCTGCTAATGACTGACTGTGGGGGATGGGGTGCGGGGGAGGGAAGGGTGCCTTTCAGATTGTAGGTTGGACAACCAGATAAGTCAGGGAACATCTGAGCTCCATGGAAGCAGGGGCCTTGTCCATAGTGGGTGCTGTTATATTCCCAACACTCAGCCCTACTCTGTAGATGTGTCTCTGTGAGTCCTCTTTTGAAAGCCCACTCTGGGGACTATATAACCTTTCATTTAATTCTGAAGGTAAACAGTGGAAAGATAACTCCTGTATCTTTATTTTGAGACCATCATTCTCCCTAGTATTTAGAAGTCTGAAGTCCCCATGAGACTTTGTTTAATCAATATCTCATCACTTTGGACCTAATTTGATTTTAAAATGACATAATGACTAAATATTGACCTTAACTAATGGGGGAAATTGCCTGACTTTGTGGTCATACAAATTTCCTTATCCTGTTTTGATCACAATACACATAATTGTTTTTCCTTCTTTTTTTTTTTTTTTTCACCTTGAACTTGTGCACAACATGTCATAGCCATTTCATATTAAGGTGTTCTGGCAAAAGTTAATTCTAAAAGCATGGCATTTTTAAGTGGACAAGCAGGACTAGTTAATGAGAAGGGGGAAAAAAGAAAGAAAAGAAAGAAAAAGAATAGAGAGAAATCCAAGGATTTTTACTGCCATCCAGTGGTGGTATCTCAGACAAATATGGCACTAAACCCATGGTTAATCTCTGTTTTGCACAAAGTCCCAAATGCCATTCATTCTAGCATAGGAATTAACCAATAGTACTAGCTTGCCATGAAAATCGTATTATGTTTTCCTGCTTTCAAAGTAATAACTTCAATTGGTCTCTTGCGGTCCTGAAGAAGATCAGAGGATCCTTAACAACCAGTTTACTTTGAGAATATACTCAATGTGGGGAGAATCTGGCTCATTAAAGCCCTCATATTTTTATATTTTTAATGTTAATTTATTTATGTTGAGAGAGAGAGAGAGAGTGCACAAGTGGGAGAGAGGGAGAGAGAGAATCCCAAGCAGGCTCTGCACTGTCAGTGCAGAGCCGGACCTGGGGCTCAATCTCATGAACCTCAGCCAATATCAAGAGTTGGACGTTTAACTCAAAGAGTCACCCAGGTTCTCCAGAGCCCCCGCCTTGATGACACACCAAGCCCCTGCCCTGTTCTTCCTAGCCCACCCTGTATACAGACCCTTATGGAGAGTGATCATCACTGATTCACCTTTTAGTCCATACTAGACATTTCCAAGTCATTTGTTATCTGTGCTCTTATAATTGTGAGATCCAGGAATGACAGACTGTTTAGAGTCCGTGGAAACAAAAGAAAAAACTGGCCAAACCCCAACTCACTGATTTTAACCAAGGAAGAGCCTGGGCCAACCCACTGCGGGGGTGGGGGGGTGGGGGGTGGGGGGGGTGGCGGGGAGAATATTATCATGATTTAGAATAAAAGAAAAAATTGGCCCTAGCACATCATGTAAATTTTATAGAAAGCACACTTTTTGGCCTTGACACACATTACCAAGTTCACATGAAGCTCATAAAAGTGTTAATATTTCCTACTTTTAAAACATACATATAGTGTTCTCTGTGCTCTAATGATGTGGCCTGTTAACCAAGGTCTGACCTTTCTGTGCTGTAAATCCAAGCCCACCCACCAGCTTCTCCAATAATCTTGTCATAATCTCTGGTAGTGATGTCATTCCCTGACACTGAAAACAAACACTACCCAGATTTCTGTTTCCTTTCCCCTGTAGGTTCATTGTCCATTGTAGAGGTGCTGATGGGCAGGGGATCAGGAGACCACAGGGTTTTTGCTTGTGCCCCCTGGCTTCAGCAACTGGCTTCCGAGGACTGGCCCAGACCAAAAAAACATTTCCTGAGAATGCTATACAAGCTCTGCTTAAACCGTTCATAAGGATATGAAGACCAAAGCACAAAGCTGGCATCCAATGAAATGTCAATAAATATTGTATTCACTGGTAGCTAAGAGGCCAATTTTATAAGCAAATTTTGGAGGGAAATGTAGAGGAAAAAATTGAAATAGTTTTCATCTCACTTGTTTGTTTTTTAAAGATAGTCTGTTTAATGTTTATTCATTTTTGAGAGCGAGACAGGGCATGAGCAGGGGAGGGGAGAGAGAGAGAAGGAGCCACAGGATCCGAATCAGGCTCCGGGCTCTGAGCTGTCAGCACAGCTTAACTGATGGAGCCACCCAGCCACCCCCTCATTTCACTTGTTTTAAAGAGATTTTAATGTGGTTCTGTAGATACAGTATGCTATATACAGGAGTCCAGATGAAAATCATTGGTTATAGTTATACAATAATATTCTACTAATCCTGAAAAAAAAATCAGATGGTTAAAAAGAAACACATTAGTGACTTTTGGTACCAAGTAGGCTACAAAACAAAACAAATTTACTGGTAAATGAAATCCCACATCCCACACGGAATACTGTATAAATTAATATCAACACCACTTCCAATGAATCCCAGAAGCCAAAAGTAAGTCACAACGCGAAATGATGCCGACTATGTTTTACAAAAACTAATGCAAATCAACTAGCAAAACAAAATGCCTAAGAACAATTTCCTATACAGTAGCCAAAGGAGTCAGGAAAAACTTGGTATAAACCTTACAAGGAAATAAATGTGAAGGAATACCTATTTTATACTCATACAAAGAGTGAAGCTACTATTTCAGTGAATGTAGCACACGGTAAACAACAAAAAGAAAACAAAAGGATTCTAATACAAACAAATCTGATTCTAAGATTATAACAATGCCTCCAATGGCTCACAGATAACATTCACTTTGCTTTGATGTTGGGTGACACTATGCTCTATCACTAGGGGATCTCATAATTGGCACTGTCTTCCTGTTTTCTCTTCCTTACCCTCTCTCCATATTGTTGGGACTTGCATCTTTAATATGGGTACACTGGTGGGTGGGGTAGGGGGGATATATCCTGCCAGAGCAGATAAAGTAACTGTCCTTTCTAAATTTGAGGGTACTGCATTTGGCTGTTCTATGCCTTTGCACCAAATATTTCCTAGACAAACCTTCTGGAAATACAATATACTTGTGGTTTTAATTTTGTACCAAGGAATGCGCTTGAAGTTGTATACTGTTTAAGAGAAGTTATGATTTCCAGTAATTGGCTAACTGCCTGCTTAAAGGGGGGATAATCAAAGATTTTATCTCAATCAATCAATGAACTTTTTTTTTTTTTTAATAATCCTAAGTGACCTGGGTTTCTTGGATGATGCACTGAGTATTCCACCCCAACAGAGGCCATTTCAGGCATATTTCAGCTTAGAGGTTTACTCTTGAGTTACATGAGATTTCTGCAGGCAACAAAACTAAAAAATTTGTCTTTAGCTGCAAATAATTTAATAAAATTCAATATTTATTTTCATATTAGGCCCACTAACAAATCAGGAACAGGAAGGAATATCCTTCAGCAGATAAAAGCATACATAAAGACACTTTAGCATTGGGGTGCCTGGCTGGCTCAGTCAGAAGAGCTTGTGATTTTTCACCTAGGGGTCAAGAGTTCAAGCCCCACGCTGGGTTTGGAGAATGCTTAACTAAATAAAAAACTTAAAAAATAATAATAATAAGTGGGCACCTGAGTGGCTCAGTCTGTTAAGAGTCTGACTCCTGATTTCAGCTCAGGTCATGATCTCACAATTTGTTAGTTCAAGCCCAGCGTCTGGCTCCACACTGACAGTGCAGAGTCTGCTTGGGATTCTCCCTCTCTCGCTCTCTCTCTGCCCCTTCCCTGCTTGTGGGCTCTCTCTCTCTCTTTCTCTCAAAACAAATAAATAAACTTTAAAAAAATAGTTAAAAAAATAATAAAAACACTTAAGTATCATAAGTATCATATTTAATATGGCAACAATAAAAAGATTTTCTTAAAACCCACGATGCCTGCTATCACCATCACCATTCAGACAAGAAAATTAAAAATATAGACTGGAAAGGAAGAAACAAAACAATAATTATTCGTAGAAGATTCAAGAAAATCCTAAAATAATCTAAGGATCAATTGTTTGAATTAAGAAGACAATTTAGCAAGGTTATCATCAATATATAAAAGTCAACTATATTTCTAGACATCAGAAACAAACTACTAAACATAAACTTTTAAAAAATAGAACATTTCCAGAAAAATACCAACAAAAAATAAGATACTTAAGGAAAATCTACCAAAATGTTTGTAAAGCCTGAATGAAGGAAATTATACAATTTTATTGACAGACATTAAAAAAAATCTAAATAAATGTCATGGACCAGAAGATTCAATACAGTAAAGCTGCCATTTCTCCCCAAAATGATCTATAGAATCAATGTAATTCTAAATTAAAATCCTAACAAGGTGTTTTTGTTTTTGTTTTAACTTGACAAAATGATTTTAAGAGAATGAAAAGAAAGCTACAGACTGGGAGCAAATCTTTGACAACACATATCCAAAATATACAGGGGTGCCTCAGTGGCTCAGTAGGTTAAGCATCTGACTTTTGGTTTCATCTCAAGTCATGATCCCAGAGCCCCACGTCAGGCTCTGAGCTGACAGCGTGGAGCCTGCTTGGGATTCTCTCTCTCTCTCTCTCTCTCTCTCTCTCTCTCTCTCTCTTTCTTCTGCTCATACACTCTCTCTCTCAAAATAAACATCAATATATATAATAATATAATATATAC